>NW_023597007.1:0-30363 GCF_011947565.3 Pollicipes pollicipes
TGTGTGTGTGGGTGTGTGTGTGTGTGTGTGTGTGTGTGTGTGTGTGTGTGTGTGTGTGTGTGTGTGTGTGTGTGTGGTGTGTGTGTTGTTGTGTGTTGTGTGTGTGTTTGTGTGTGTGTGTCTCCTCTTTGCCGGAAATTTCTCGGCGCTATTTACATCTCCTCTCCTGCCCTTTGTTTGTGTTTTTCTACCTAGACCCTTCGTTCTCTTTCCTCATAACCTTCATAACTTGGGTTCAGGTGAAAAAGGGGCAAGTAACTGATGAATGCTACGACTCATTTATCAGGCACCAAATACGCAAAGAGACAACACGTTTCAGCGCTTAACTTAAATTGGTGAGCACACAATAATCGGCATGTGGCCGACATAACATCCTTTCTTCGAAGAAAAACGTGTTACATAGCTTAAAGAGACACTGAATAATCAGTGTTTACATGGAGACACAGTTTTGCAAATATCCTACAAGTGTCTCTCTCATGTTAATAGGAATATCAGCAGCGTTGATTTATTCATATTACAGCAGTGCCCAAAAAGCCAACAACAGATTTCGGCAACTTGCTGGGACAGCCTGGTCCCTTTACTTCCTACACCCTGAATAAGAACATTTTGGATTATTGCAAGATTATCCGATAACAAGAAAATATTACCATAATTAACTTCACTTCCTTCATTTATTGTCACTTAAATCAAGGTACGTGCTACCTGCACAAAAAAGAACATGAATGTACATATGACAGGCATAATTTTGAAACAAATCTTTGTGGAGGACTGCCTAGTGAGAAAGAGCAAGATGTACCCACAAAATATGCTCACACATGGTGAACAGAAACATTACATGCCCCATGCTCTTCTAAGCGTCTGGGGGCACAGCTAGAAACCAAGTTAGTAAGCCCTCGCCACTGCATAGGAAACTACGGACCTGTTATATTGAGGTCAGTTGAAAAAATGGCATACACACACATGGTTGACAACCCAGCACTGACCTGCACTCCTAACTCGTCTCACCCGTATTCATAGGTGTGCATGGTGCGCCATGGTCTTTGAGGCTGGGGCCCTCACCTGATTATGTGCAAGCGGCCTGGAAGCATTTTTAAAGTGAATTATGACCTAAACAGCGTACATTCTTCAACACCAGGCTTTAGAAAAGTTTATCAAGGGTACCATAAATGGAGCAAATTTAGGTGGTTGTTTCACCAATGGGCACGTTGCAAAAACCAAGCACTACGCCCCTCACCCATTCAACACTCCACACAAATCTGTATGTCCGTTCAACGCGCGCCGACGTTTTTCTAGGTCATATCCAGTGCCGCTAAATACAAATTTTGTCACGGAATCGGCATCCTCAATTCACATCCTTTTGACATCACGACGCTACAGTCAATGAAGTGTCCCAGAACTCGCAAACCACAACTTCACATTTCCAAGACTCGTAGGAAACAACACACTTTTTTGAGCATTCGTTTTCTTACAAATGACGTTCAGATAGCCGAAAAACCTAGGTTGGAGGTTTGGGTGGCATTTTAGCGCAGCAGGGACGAATGGAAAATAGATACATCGTGCAATTACATAGAAAATTTAGACAGAAACATTACTTGAACGGTTTGTATGGAACGTGACTTATCATTTTGACAAAATATTGGTATTTCAGGTGAAGTTGGATTCAATTCAGTCATCTAAGCCGCAAAGAGCAGCTTTAAAACGGGACCCTAATCATCTGAAAAATGACACCGGAAACCACCAAAAATGCTTGGTGTAACGAGAAAGGAAAGTGTACATATCAGAGCGCGATCACTTTGACTCAAATTTTCTGGACTACATGACCACACTCCAAGGTATCGTTTCATATTCCTATGAACTCTATCCGTTCTTGCTGACAAACGTAAGCGAGTGCCGCGTGTAGGGTGGCAATCGACATCTCGCTGCAGGCGTAGATGAAGCTATCAAGGGCTAATCTGGCGCTCGTGTTACGATCCCGATTTGTTTATTTTTGTATATCGTCTTGGTTTGAGCGTGGCTGGAGGTCGTTGGGTTGTGGACGAGTCAAGGCACGTTAAAACTAGACCGGTGCGTCTGATCAGAGTAACATTTGAGGTTATATTGCATTTGGACTGGCTGTAATCGTCTCCATATAATCAGCATTCCTGCCATTACCTCGTGGTGTGATTATCTCCCGATGACTCATGGCCGTGTGGTGTAATAGAACATTTCAGTGATATTGGATATGCTATAAACCTGTAGATTGCAGCTTCCAGCCTCATTCCGTGCTGAAGGGATCTGCCAATGATTGGTGCATTATTGTCATCAAATATTGATCAGTTTTAACATGTTTTTGTATGCAAGTATAATACACGTCCTGTAGGACACATGACTCATTTCACTTCACCATGAACTAAACAAGGGTGCATAAGGCCTCAGGATTGTGTCATGATGCACAGACCAGGTCAGGTCAGGCCAGGTGGGACGTGCAACCCATAGGCCAAATGCTTTGTTTAACTCTGCATAACGGTTAATGGCGCGGTCAGATTAAAAGTTTAGCAATTAAAGAAAAAGAAGTGCTTAAAAAGTGTGTAAAAGAAGCGTGTAAAGAAAAGAAAACGTAGTGTTTAGACTGGTTTTGTGGTGCGGAGGATGAAACAAACGATAGTGTGAGAATACATACAAAACAATGAAAAGGTGTCATTTTCCACCCAGGAGACGAAAACGACGATGAGCAATCAGTAGAGGCCTTCCCAGCCGGGCTTAGCCAGCGAATGGGTTGACGAGGTTTATGATGCCTAGCTTCTTTTGATTGTTGAATTAGAGCCCTGTCGACAAGAAGTGATTATTTCAGAGCTATGGGATGAAGGAAAAATATCCAACGGTGGGGCAGACTTGCAATCGCCTGGGAGGCCCAACGCCGAGCTGTAACCCGTGCATGTGTGCTGCGTACCTGGTCGGGGTTCCCCTTTCCACGGAGCTCTCGGCCCACTCGTGGCTGGCGCATGCAGCTTGCCACGCACAAGCGGGGAGTCACGAGGATGTAGGATGAAGCGAGCCAGAGGACAAGAGGGACGGATGATATGGTGAAATTGCAAAAGGTGCATTTGTGTCGCGCGAGCCGCTGCCGCTCTGCTAGGCCGGCGTCCGCGCGCATGGCATGCGTGCGCCGGGCGGACGACCGATACCCAAGCGACGACCGGACAACGGTCACGTGACAGCACGCCGCCGCCACCAATGGGTGCCCTGTGTTGGCGAGAGGCAGAACACGGCCTTGCACCGTGTCTGTGGCGTGCGATTGACACTGAGACGAACGTCGCTACGGTCGAGTGCCGCGCCGCCGCTGCTGGTGCCAGCATGGCCGCTAGATGGCGGTCACATCGGGCACCTAGAGCGCTGGCTTATTCACGCCGGCGAGCGTGAAGCGAGTGGTGATGTGGTGTCGTGGCGGCGTATGTCGCGCCTTGCGCGAGATGTTGCGCAACAGACGGCACCAGCCTGACGGGTTAGTCATCCCCTCCCCTGGTTTACCGTGTACGCGCGTCCCAGCAGGGGCACCGGCTTCGGCCGGTGTAGGGGACTTGCGCCCCCTCGGGTCCCACCTCCGGTAACGGGTGGACAGCGCAAGCTGTTCCACTCAAGGCGTGGCGACCCTGCCGACACGTGAGCCCCTGCCCCTTATCCCGCCCACGCCCTCCACATTACCCGCAGTCCCGCATCCGGCCCTATCACCACTCCTCATCCTCGTTTTATCGGGGTCGCCGTGCCCCCTCGCCCACGTCCCCGGGTTGATCGCATCCTGGTGGCTGAGGGGCGCGTCGTGCGGGTCAGTCATGGCGCGTACCAACACTCCACTTTGGCCAGGATATCCGGGGGCGTGGGGGCCCGTGCCCGACAAGCCGCTAGACCCACACGGGTCTAGCGGCTTGTCGCTCGCGTTGCGGTTGGGGTGCTCCTTGCAAGTCTGTGCTTGGGGGGCCTGGCCGCGCGCAGCCGCTTAAGGGGTCAAGGGGCGGCGGCGCTGAACCACGGTCAGGACGGGGCGGGGTCTCCCCGGTTACACGTGGCCGTGAGGGAGGTGTCGTTCTCCCCGTACAGCACCGGGGTAGCCATGACGGCACCACCACCACCTGGGTGAGTGGGCCGTCCCCCAGTTGGGCTCCGAGGTGGGTGGTGAGCCTCGGTGCCGAACTTAACAATTAAACTGCATGTCATCTACAAACACCAAAAACACCCGCCCCCGAGAAGGGGACGACTGCGATAAGCTTAGGGCGCAGCGAGGAGTCAGTTCCACCTGCCCCACAGGTTTAATCTTCCAGAGTGATGTGAAGAACCTAGCATCGCTTTCACCGTTTCAGCGCCGAAACGGATGCGACAGGTTGGGAAAGGTCACCCCGCTGTGACAAGCTGAGGGACGGCGCGATCGAGGTGGGGTTCGCAAACGGCACCGATGCGACTCGACCTTTAACAGCCACTGAATTTGCGCATGCCGCGAGAACGACGGGTGCAAAGCGAGACGTGAGCGTGCCAGTCACGGTCACATCGCACCACACCATAAATTTCTCAAAAGGCATCATGAACTGCTTCGTGACGTCAGCGAGGAGAAAATCATCGAAGAGTTGGGAATCTTTGGGGTCACCGCAGCGCGCAGGATCACGACCACGAAGGGTGATGACCAAAACCCTACAAGCAACATAATATTGACATTCAACCGGCCTGATTTACCGTCTGATATCCGCATTGGCTACGCAGTTGTCAAAGTCAGTCTTCGTTCTGAATCCGATGCGATGTTTTCAATGCCAGCGCTTTTGGTCATATAAAACCACACTGGCGCAATCGAGCTGTCTGCGGGAAGTGTGCATCTTTTGGGCATTCGGGAGACCAGTGTAATTCTGTGCAACCCTGGTGCGTGAACTGCGGCACGGGGCAGGTACCGCACACAACTTTCGATCAAAGTTGTCCAGCCTTCATGAAGGAAAAAGAAATTATATCACTCAAAATTCAAAGAACATCTCTTTGCGCGAGGCGCGTGAACAGTATGAGGCTAGTCACCCCAAAGTATCTTATGCCGAAAAATCCAAAACCTCTGTACTACAGTCCACCAGCATTAATCACATGTCAGCGGCCCAATTCATCGCGCTCCTGCGATCTTCGGTTTGCCTGTGGTGCTGGCGGGACGGGTGACTCCAGCCCAGTCGAATCCTCCGGTCCTTCAGCTTCGTCCTGCTCGACCAACGCTGTGTCTCCGGCCCTCAAGTGTCGTCCGGGTCGCAAGAGAGGGAAGGGGATGAACGGTGGTCAAGCGCGGCCAGGTTCCGCGGGCTCGGCCATCCTCGCCGTCTGGCGCTCCGCTGCCCTCGTCGCCTCCGGCGACACTGGCGAGTGTGTGTGGACGAGCAGCGAAAACGATGGAACGGCATGGGGCGGACAGGCGCGCCCGCGACGCCAAGCGAGCCCGCTTGGCCGAGATGGAGAGGGCTAAGGCGGCCAATCGTTTGTCCTGTGCAAGCAAGGAGTCCGCCCCTCGCAGTGGTACACCATCGCCGAGAAGGCCAGTGGAGACCCCCGCTGACCCCGAGACGCCCGGTAGAGGCCCGCCGATGGGCCCTCCCCCGCCGCCTCCCCGGACTGGGTATGATGGTGTGAAGCGTGCCCCAGCTGTTCCCCATCTCCATCTGACGGAGGGAGCCCCAGAATTCGTCCTAGAGTGGGACACCTTCCTGCAGAATCGAACCGCGGCTCTCAGCCTGAAACGTCTGCTCCTGCACCTGGTGCAGCCGAGTTGTTTTAGGACGTGTCCGGTTTTAGGATATGACATCCAACCGCCTTTTTAACACGCCCCCCTTTACAGGCGTTTTCACAGTGGAACTGTAGAGGAATAAAGGCGAATGCCCTTGACCTCCAGGCTGTCGTCAGCAAGCACTGTCCTGCAGCCGTAGCGCTGCAAGAGACCAAGCTGGCTTCCAGTCACCACTGCACACTGAAGGGATACGCCCTGTTTCGCAGCGATGTTTTAACTGGCGGTATCGCACATGGCGGTGTCCTTGCAGTCTACCACAGCGTGCCAGCCAGGAGGTTGAACCTGCGGTCTACGCTACAGGCTGTTGCCGCACGCCTACATTTTAATCACCATTACATCACGGTGTGTTCTTTATATCTTCCACCTGGCGTCGCTTTTCCATTGGAAGAGATGAGACGTTTAGTGCATGGGTTGCCTTCACCATGTCTTGTTTTAGACGACTTTAAGGCTCATCACGCTGCGTGGGGCTGTGATAGCACGAACACCCATGGAAGGATTTGCGAACATTTTATCCATGACTCGTCACTGTGTATTTCAGACACAGGGACTAGTACTCATTTTACACTCCCGTCTGGTCAGACTTCCGCGCTTGACCTGAGTCTTTCTAATCCCGAGCTAGTGGAGAGCATTGAGTGGTCTGTGGCAGATGATCCAATGGGCAGCGATCACTTCCCAGTGTGGCTTCGATTCCTGGTAACGTTGGGTGTAAGACCACAACGTTGGAATTTAAAAAAGGCTGACTGGAGTGAGTTTGAGGCTCGACTGGAGGCATTATGTCAAACCGGAGGTGAGAGGGCGGCACTCTCTACGAAGGATTTTACTCACCGACTTTTGGATTGCGCTAGCGATTACATCCCGCGCACTTCTGGATTCCCCCGTCGTTCTCCAGTGTCGTGGTGGACAGAGAAGTGTCGTGACGCAATTCGCGCTGGCAAACGTGATTTCCGAGCTTTTGGCGCCAGAAGTAACTTGGAGAATTTAGTAGCTTTTAAGAAGGCGAGAGCTTTCGCCGGTCGCACGATAAAAGAAGCGAAACGTGAATCCTGGCGTGTGTGTATAAGCACGCTCAACCGATTCACGTCAACTTCGTAGGTTTGGGTTCGGATCAAACGCATCTCTGGGCAGTTTTCATCCGTGCCACTTCCTGTGCTACATGTTAACGGCCAGGTGGTGACTCATCCGTCGGATGTGGCTAACGAGATCGCCCGAGCACTCTCCCACCGTAGCGAAGGTGCAAACACGAGCCCACAGTTTTACAGCAAAGAGCACAATCCGAAAAAAATCGTGGTGAACTTTTTCACAAGGCAACCACAGGCGTACAATGAGCCCTTCACTTTGGTGGAGTTGGAGTCGGCAATCGCAAAACTTCGTAATGTATCGGAAGGTCCCGATGACATCCACAATGAGATGCTTCGACATCTGCCACCGTGTGCACGTCGTGTACTATTGGCGGCCTTCAACATGGTGTGGTCAAGGGGTGAGTTTCCTCCGGCCTGGCGGGACGCTGTTGTGGTGCCTGTCCTAAAACCAGGAAAGAGTGGGATGGACCCTCTTCATTACCGACCCATTTCACTGACGTTTTCACTGTCCAAGCTCATGGAAAAGATGGTAAACGTGCGACTCACTTGGTTTTTAGAGAACAACGATATTTTAAGTAACTCGCAGTGTGGGTTTAGGAAAACCGTAGTACGGTGGACCACCTTTTAGCTTTGGACACTTCGGCTCGTAAGTCTTTTCAAGAAAAAGCCCATATGGGGACAGTGTTCTTCGACATTGAAGCCGTCTGACACCACATGGCACCATGGTATTCTTCAAAAGCTTTTTAAATATGGTACACGTGGCCATATGGGTGCTTTTCTCTAAAGGTTTTCAGCGAAACGACATATCCGTGTTCGGGTCTACAACGTCCTCTCCGATAGGTACGAACAAATCAACGGCGTGTCCCAAGGTGGCGTGTTCAGTGTAGCGCTGTTCGCAGTTATGATAAATGATATTTGTGATGTGCTCCCCCAGTCGGTCGGACGTGCCCTTTTTGTTGACGATTTTACTATTTGGACCAGTGCAGCTGGGGCACCAGCGATGGAGCGACGTCTCCAGCTGGCTGTGGACCGCGTTGAAAGATGGGGTGACATGAACGGGTTTCGTTTTTCAGGCGACAATACCGTTGCGATGCATTTTTGTCGTCGCCAGCGATGTGACGACCTGAGCATCCGTCTATATGGTCGCTCTATTCCAAATAAGGCCGTGGCCAGGTACCTTGGGATACACTTTGACCGCCGCTTCACATATAACGCACATCTTAAAATGTTACGCGATTGCTGCTTTAAATCTCTCAACATACTAAAGTATGTGTCTCGCACATCATATGGGGCAAACAGAAGCACGCTTATGCTTTTATATCGTTCCCTCGTCCGCTCCAAACTGGATTATGCCTGATTTGTGCATGATGACGCGTCTGAATCCAGCAAGCGTGTTCTTGATGCCGTCCACCATACTGCCATTCGTATTGCTACTGGGGCGTTCCACACATCACCGTCCGTCAGCCTTTTAACGGAGGCACACGAGCCACCACTTTCGACGAGGAGGAAAATGCTCGGCATACGTTATGCCTTGAAGCTGCGGCAGTTCCCACTTCATCCGATATATTCTGCAATATTTTCGCGGTTGCCGTAAGTTCCCTTCGTCATGGGCCGCAGCAGCACGCTTTAACTTCTGATTTCCGAATGAGAGCCTTATTGCTCTAGAGCGGAATTCCTCTTCGAGGTGTAAAGCAAGTTAGGCGCCTGGCTTCGCTTCCTTGGCAAGTAACCATACCCTTCAATGACACCTCGCTTACGGAAATTAGGAAACAAGACGTCACACCACACCTAATGAGATCCAGGGCACTTGAGCTCCTGGCGTGTGATGAAGGGTACACCCTGAGGTATACAGACGGATCCAAAACCTCGGATGGCGTGGGTTGTGCTTCCGTCAGCGGTTCCGTCACTCGATCGTTCTTGTTACCGGCCCACTCGTCAGTTTTCACAGCGGAATAAATTGCAATCACCAAGGCGATGTGTTTTATAGAAGTGGGCGAAGAATCGTCACACGCCATTTTTACTGATTCACTGAGCAGTCTCTCTGTACTGAAGTCTTTTTATCCATCATGTCGCCTTATACAGGACATTTTATCACGCCTGACACAGTTGAATCGGGTTGGGAAAAGAGTTACCCTGTGCTGGATCCCCAGTCACGTCGGTATCGTGGGCAACGAGTTGGCTGATGCCGCTGCTAAGCGAGCAGCGGTGGCACCATATACCCAGTTTTGGCCTATCGTTGCTAGAGATGTTTACCCGGCAGACAAGACCTTCCTGAGACGCAAGTTGCAGCGTTGTTGGGCCCAGGTGGGCGGCAATAAGCTCAGGGCGATACGAACCGAGTATGGCTTGTGGTCGTCATGCTCTCGCAGTGTGCGGTGGGGAGAAGTGGCTTTATGCAGGTTGCGTATCGGGCATACGTATGCCACACACGGCCATCTGTTGCACGGAGCCGACAGACCCCTATGCCAGCGGTGTGGTATTGTTCTCACTGTCCACCATGTCATTGTATCATGTCCGTGCCTCATCGGAGAACGACGACGTCACTTTGGTCCGCAGGCTTCGACCCCTGACCATTAGCGATGTGCTCGGGGACAGTTCTTCCTTTCTTGATTCCAAACGGCTCTTTTCGTTCTTAAAAGATATTGATTTTCAAGTCATTTTCACACCATACTAAGTAAGTAAAAGCGTCGTTATGGGCACGAAATGACCATTGAAGTCAACGCGCCCGATAACATCAATGAACAACAACAACGGTGTACGCGCGTCCCCGGCGGCCGGGGATCTATTTAGGTATGCTATTTGTTTGAGATATTTCGGCCCGTTCGGGCCATTTCACGCCTTTAAAAAGTATATTTCAACGCAAACGTAAACATATGCTCGAAGATAGCAATAACGCTGCTGGATTGTTTATTACCTCTTCACAATGACTGAAGCATTTCGGTACATCTAAGAAAATTGAGTGAAAGGTCAATATGTGGATCGTCATAACCTAGGAGGACTTTTAACGATAACGCAACGTTGTGGTGACAATATACCTACAGTGTCTTCCGCTGCTGTTTAAAGTTGTCACATTCAAGTAAAGTATGCTTAACTGCAAGTGGACGATCACACGGATGACGCGGGTGTTGCAAATACAAATAATTATGTGTGATCTTCGTATGTCCAGTTCGAAGACGTGCCAATATCGTTTCTCTAAACGGTCCGTACGATTTGCTGACAGCTTATGTGTAACTTCAGGTCGTGTGCCATGGAGTTGAGTTCTGGCGTTCTCCACCATTGCCGTTTGAAGTTTTGAAGTTGTTTTACCAAATTGTGAACGGACATTTTAAAGTATCATGGTCAACAGGGATGGGTATGATGTGAGGGGACGCCAATGCTTACATAACCACGTTGTCGGCCCGCTCATTTCTTGCGATTCCCTGATGTCCTGTAACCCACAAAGATTTAATGTCAACATCTTGTGTATGTAAATGCTGATATTTATGACACTGACAAGGAGGTGGTGACTAAAGTCGGAGTCTATAGGTGGCGGCGGGGCCGCTGGAGAATCCGAGCAGATTACTACTGGGTTGGTACCATGATATTGTCGTTCGGTATGTTGCAAGGAAATAAATAAAGCAAACAATTCTGCAAGATAATTGGATGTTCCATTGGGCAATCTACATGTTTGTGAGTAATGGGCGTTACTGACGTGGGCCGCCTCCGTGGTCTAGAGGAAAAATACTAGACTGGTTATCCAGCGGCACTGGGTACTAGTCGCAGAGTGGGGACATTGTTTGACCCGACTGAATTGGAAAGGCTATCTGGCGACTGACGGTGTGCGAATGTGCGGAGCGGAGCGGAGTGCGGATATTTTGCAATCATGTGATTGCATTGTCTTGGTGCATAACCTGTTACCACGGCGCGATTCCAGTCAGCAAAAAAAAGAAGCACTTTTTGATGTGCCGGCTGCCAGGGGGTACTACTTCAACGGCCTTCATTCGGGCGTGTTGCGGCGGGTGTTGTGGTGGTGGTGGTGGTGGGGGGGGGGGGGGGGGGGCAACGTTCATGTAGCGGCCAAAGGGACCGGGCCGTCGACTGTTCATAGCCGGAGGGCTAGGACGTCGGACGGATTGAGCCGCACGCGGTTCGCGCGTAGCCGGCGGGCTGGAGCGCCGGCCAGCCTGGGGACGGGAGTGAATGGGTGCCTGGGCACCCAAACATCCAGCCGGAGGCGATTCAATGGTGTTTCTCGTCTGGGCATGTGCGGTTCATTCAGTTGAGTCTGAGAGGCAAGGATTGACATTTTGGACTCTATACTGCGCCGCGCCTTGGGATATGGCACACCTGTCTTGGCCTTTTTAGAGCAAACTTATTTTTCTTTTTTCCATGTGGGACACTGAAAAGAGTTGGGGGCGTGATCAACGCTCCGACATTTCAACCTCACATTACCCCGCCGTCACATCCTGGCGACAGAAAGTCACTTAGCGGAGACAGGTGTTAGTTTCGGACAGTGCTTCGTGAGGTACGAGTTTCCGTCCTCGCCAACAATCAGCCGGCTACCCCGCCTCCGCCTTTCGATGGCCCGGTATCTCATGGCTTAATTAACCAAATCACTCGCCATGCAAGCAGAAGACTGTTTTGACTGCTTCCACGCGCCGACCACGCATGCGCACTGATGCGGAGCAGGCTGACGATCGCTGCAGGTTTGAAACATGATGGATCAGGGGCACAGCCAGGGTTTTAGTACGGGGTTTGAGTGAAGCTATCGGGTATCGCTGTGAACGCATCACACATTTTTTCTTTTTCTGTCCAGAGCCATTTTTTATGAAACGGGAAAACGCGGGCCTAGTAGGTGGTTCTTGGCTGCGCCTCTGCGCTGGATCTCTGTATGCCCTGAGTGCATGGGTGTGAGCTCTCTGCTCACCTTCCAGTGGTTGGTTGATCACTGGTCGCAATTGGAGCTTCCCCAGTAATTGCGGGGGTCCCGCTGACCGGTCGACCGCTGCGATCTCGGCGGTCGGAAGGGAGGGCTTCGTACTTGAGACTCAGAAGTGTTTCTCCCCTTGAGCTTCTGACGCGGAAGCTCCGGTCATCGTGCCGGCTGGCTGGGCGGGCCGGCAGCGCCGAAGACACCACTCACAACTGCTTTCTGTAACCTTGGTCGGAGTTTATGGCAGTTGCATGTAACTAATCAGATACCGTTTTTCAGCTTTCAGGGAGCAATAGGCCCACGGGGCTATGCTTGACGCAACGACGGCTTCAGTATCGGAAACCCGACATGGGCGACTTGGCTCAATTGTTACACCGTTTGAAAACTTGTGTCATTTAAGTTATCAACCTTTGTTGTCAACAATGGCTTGCAGCATGCGTAGAGTTGTTCGTCCATGGCTTTGGTGGCACAATCGTACAATTGGCTAGTCGGCTATTAACAGTTTTACATTGGGCGCTACATCTTCTCAATGTCATAAGCTTCAGACAACTGCTTCAAGCTGGAAATGGCTGTTTCATCATGTCCTTGCTTACGATTTAGCCGTGCAACCAGTTGTTACAGGCTAAATGACGTATTTGCATGCTTTGATATTTGAAAGCCAAAGAGAACATCCGGGTGTCCTTCGTAGAGCGACGGTGAACCTTTGCCCTGCTTCGCCGGTTTTCTTGATGATTGGGGTGCAGTAGATGTGAACCGCTGCCGTCACTACAAAAAAACAAACATGAAGTCCCACGGAAAATCAGGCGGATTGGTCTAAGCGAGTTCTCTCGAGTCTTAGCAAGTTTTATACATCTAAGGATAATACTTCACCCCATTAGGCCAGGCCAAATGTAAATTTTTGCTGACAAACGATCTTTTCCAACTTGGCATGTCCATATGTACGTAATAATACATATCAACAGCGTGTAACTTTCAAAAACGCGTGCCTTATGTGCTCTTTACACGATCATATATATATATATATATATATATATATATATATATATATATATATATATATATATGACACTTGGTATGTTTCTGGAACATATATTTATGACGCACCGCGGATGATCATATGTGTATCATATGATTATATGTCTATCATATGATCATATGTTTGGATATGATGCACATATGTTTAAGATGCATTAGCCTATGATATCTTGGCGGTCCAAGAGGCGCATGAGGCGCTCTGAGTCGTGACTCAAGGACCGGGAGAGCAGAGTCTGCATGGCATTCGGCACCATAACGGGTCCAGGGCAACGCAATACTCGGCAGGCCCATCCTGCTCTCTCGGCAGGTCTATCCCGCTCTCAGACATCGCCCGAGCTTGAAGGGAGTGGCCCACCTTTTCGTGTTTGCACTTATTGTTAGATCAAACGCGTAATCTTTGATGAGTAACAACAATGTTCAAAAAAAAAACTCTAAACATCTCAGAATTTCACTCTAAGCTTTCGATTTCGTTCTATTTTGGTTTTAAGTTCGATTTGCACTTACGTTTGATTGATGATAACGAACACGACTATCCACTACGCTATGACTTTTCAAAGGAAGAAACACCTTTGAACCTCTAGGCTTCGCGTCTAAGAAATACTTTACGTGCTTTTGTGTTAATGACGTTGCGCACGTCACACTCAGGGCCATAGTCATACGTTCGCGCTACGCTTACGCTTTCGCGTCGCAAATTTGCCATGACCACGTTCACTAATGCCTCTCCGTAGACTTCTATTCCCGTGTAGCAAAACTGCCTTTTCCGGCTCAAAGTGTTACTGGCACCACACGACGCATGAGATGATTGGTGAATTGTGCTCGAATTGTGCGTCACCTGCACACAGGAAGGCAGTTTATCAGTATGGCTACATGCTCCAGTCCAAGGCTTTCCTCCACTCCCAGTTGAACTGCTTTCGTCCCGTGAGTCTTCGGTCTCAGGGTGCCGAATGCTCACCCACACGCCTGCCTATCCGCCGCGCGGAAAACCTTCGCAGAAGCACGCGTTTGTAAAAGAAGTTCATAGCCGGCGGCAGACCAATGAACGCGCGTGGCTTTTTGAACCGAAGTATTACGCTGCTTTACAGTGGTTCACGTTTCGAGCTACTGAAACTAAGTATGGTGAAACACGACAATCGCTTGGTTGGATATTGGTTAACGTGAGTTGGGTCTTTCGTATGTGCTAGTATTAATGTCTCCATCACACTCTGCTTCAGTGACAGCGACTGATGATTTGAACTGAACAACTTACTTGCAACACTGACTTTGGCTATCAACGGCGCTTAAGAATCTTCAAAGATCTTTTTTGAACCCAAAGGTGGCACGGCCAAGGAAATGCCCCAGGTTGTCATTGGGTTCTGCTAGGTTTATGACGCTACTTTGTTGGAAATGATGGGACGCAGCTTCTGATTTAAACTTTGATTTGCACTTGGTGAATGGAACATTTGTCATGACGATATTGACGGATTAGCTTTGGTAACCACTGCAATCATATATTACATCCTATCGCTTACCAAACCTGGCATTCTTAAGTGCTCTTATAATTATATCCTAAACTGTTATTGACATCACATGGCACGTGAGATGATTGACCAAACCGTGTACTACGCTCGATAGCGCGTAATACATCTGCACACGTGATGCCTGGCGATCTGCACATAGGTATGCACGTGTGTGCCGGTACAATTGCACTCTCAAGTTCATGGAGGCATGAAGAGCGAGGGAGAGCAACGGGGGCTGAGGCCTCTCACTTATTAAGGTGGGGCCGGCAATGTGAACTGATCTCCGGCTTCTCAGATACAATTAGGGGGCCTACTTTGCAATCTTGCTCAAACCGGATTGAACGCAACTTCTTCATCCTATCATGCCCGGCGAATGGAAATATTCTGCGGTCCAAAACGCTGCTAGGCTACTGCGGTACCAAAGGCTCCATCCTGTCTTTAACACATCCTTAGTTGTTCTGCAACCTGTTTACAGGCCCTCAGTATAGGTTCATGGAGGAAGATGAACATGTCATCGACGGCTGGTGTGATGCTGCATGTCAGACAAAAACAATGTTTTTTTTGCAACGCCGGTGCTTCATAGTTTTTTGCAGAAATTACTTTTGTTGCGTTGTCAGGTTGAAAATTTCTTACTGCAGTTAAAATGTCAGAAGTTCGTGAGAGTTTTCCAAATGCAATACATACGCTGTTTGCCTGACCGATGCAACATTTTGAGGCATTTCATGAAGCGTTACAAGAACATAGGGTTTTTTAAGACGGGCCTGACTAAACTGAGTGTAGATTCACTATTAACAGTTGGTTTCCGAGTCGGCATTGTTACTTGTGCTTTCACCTAATAGGATATATGAACTACACAACTTATCCATCAGCCACGTGGTAGTCAACCGCTTCAAATGCACGTGTTTATAGTAAGTATTCAGTAGGGTATCGGCACGTTCGAATATGTACCGGTGTCGGCTGGTGCCAATGTCGACGATCAGAAAGCCACAAGTTTGTGGGAAACATTTCTGAGCGGTACTGGTTTCAGGGACAGGAGTTCACCAGGTGCGTGCGCCGGACAGGGGCTAAACATTGCAGCACCCTGCACGATGACAGCCACAAAGCTCGTGCAATACGTTTGTCTAAATGTCGTGATTCGGTGCCCTTTGTCAGCAATGAGATTGTGACAAACGGTGACATTTATCGGTCCCACACTAGCAAGGTTTTAAAGCAGAAATCTGTCGTCTTCCATGAATGAATGCTGCTTGTGTTGAGCCACGCAATACATGACAACGGTATTCAAAAATACATCAGACTTTTTTAGTGAAGTCCGAACGGTTTCGAGAGACAAGTGCGTCCGACTACCACTTCGTGCATTTCGTCTGAAAATGCTGCCTCGCCCGTCAAGGGGAGCATTTTATGTGTCATGAAATGCATTGACACAGCCATACCGTGTAATCGTCGAGACTATTTTGTCTTCCGTTCACTGCATCTGTCAGGTCAAACAGCTGCTTCAGAAACCCAACCACAGGTGCCTACCACAGTTTTGAGTGGGGAGTCTGAACCACTCGGACACGACTGGTGGAACCAGTATGAATATGAATATCTGGATAATATATGCCTCAATGAGCAACCACTGGTCGAAGCCTGGGTAGAGAGTGCGTTTCGTTCTATCCTATGCGGCGAAATATCAATGATAGTTATGAGTATCGTCATCACTGATAATTGATCATTTAATATAATTCAAAAATAAAATGGCAATTCAAATCCAGCTGCGCACAGTTAAGTGACCCTTTATGCTTATGTATTAATCGTGCACCCTCTCTGTGGTTGTTCGTCTTTACTAATATTATACCGTGCACTTTTGATTGCAGTCTGGAACTTCACGAAATACAATACATAGGTCACAAAGTCCACTATATTTCGACAGACATGCCGATATAAGGCTAGTTTTTAAATTTTCCTTTTAACCGCCATGTAGTTCTCAGTCGTTGAAAATGATCTTCATAGTTGTAATTTCGTCAGGCCTCGATTTAGGGCGCTTCATAGATGCCAATATACAAATTATATATATATATATATATACATATATATATATATATACATATATATATATATATATATATATATATATGATATGTATATATGATATATAAGATAAGATACAAGAAGACGTACGCAACGTTGCAACAACTGTAGCTAGTTGCTGTAATTGCAAGAATTTTACGTAACTAGCATGGAAAGCCAGTCTTTTAGGAAACACTAACTTCTCCCTAAAAAACAGACAACGAAAGACACCTACAACGTTATGACGACACGTGGCCATGTACGCCTTCACGACACTTACAAATTTGCCCCTGCCTATAACGCCGCAACAAAAACTTATCCCGCTTAACAGGGATGTTCCATATTTGTTTTGGGTTTTGAATCGAAATAGCCATCGTAACGATCGGAAGGAGATAGCCATCTTGTTTTCGGTGCAGTGCACGGTTTAATCTTTCTTAAGACATGCACCTCTCGAGGTTCTGAGCAGCGCCGGCGAAGTTGTGTAGACTTTTTCGTATAGACTATTTTAACGTCACGCAGGCATCCATGACGCTATAATAACTTCATTGAAATCCTCTCATTCCACTGGCCATGCGATACTGAAAATTAAAAAAGACATTTAGGTGTCCAGTCGTTCATTTTTGGTGTTCGTGAGCACAATTTCTAAATGCAAAAGCCGTCGGTTGGCGCTCAATCGATGTTGTGCGAGGTACGAAGACGCAATCAACCACTGACGTAATGGCGGGCACATTAGGTAGCTTGTTTGTTCTTTAGTGCAGTCTCTTCCACTTAAAAGTACATCAGTAGCTATCAGTGGGCCTATTTTATCATGTCTGATACTTGCTTCAATGTCTTCAAAAGTGAAACTTCCCCTTTAACTGGAGCTTGAAAATAAGTCGGTGAAGTCCGGGTGCATAAAAACTGTTGCGCACTGTCGTGCGTCTCCTTAAAGTTATGTCTTACTTAGTTAAGCTCTGTTTGCCTGTCCTTGCCCGTCCCTTCTGACTGGAAGCTGGTCCCCGGATGGTGGACGCCACGCCGGGGTCCTGCCACCGGTCGGAAGGGACCGGGGTATTTCATGACCGAGCGACACCAGGGAGAGGACGTGCGTCTCCCCTCCCTGGCCTGATCAGACAACATGGCGTTATGGCCAGTAGTAAGCACGTGCGCTGGTTCCGCTCAGTCAAGAGGTCCCGACAGGGGAAACAAATGCGTTGCTAACTGAACATCCGGCCTCGTGTCACTATGGGACCTCGCGTCTTTCTTCGTTTAACCAGATATCCTCACTGCACATGTATTGACGTTTTGACCCCGCACGTAGATACAAAACAATTGGATGAAGATGGATGCCTACACAGCGAGTGCGTGGAGCGGCGCTATGCCCCCTCCGGCCGCCGATCCACAACTGCCTCCACACAGGCGCAGCGAGAGTGCGGAAAGCGCGTGGCGGCACACTACAGGCCACCCCACATAATGGCAGTGACGCAGAGTCGAAAAGGAAATGGACGGTGTCTTTGCCCTGGAAATGAACCCTGCAGAGTCACCGAATTTTGCCGGTGTAGGGGACTAGCGCCCCCTCACGTCCAGCTCCGATAACGGGTGGACAGCGCAGGCTGTTCCTCTCAGGGTGTAGCGATCCTGCCGGTACGCCAGCTCCCGCTCCTTGTCCAGCCCGCTCCCTTCCTGTTACCCCGCTTTCCCCCCATCCGGCCCACTCATCACTAATCCTCATTTTATGGGGGTCACCGTGCCCCCCCTGGCGGCACCACCTCCCTCTGGGTGAGTTGGCCGTTCCAGGTTGGGCTCCGAGGTGGTTCGGGAGCCCCAGTGCCGAAATTAATAACGAAATAAAACTGCATGGCATCTACAAACACCAAAAAAAACACCCGCCCCCGAAAGGGGGACGGATTGCGATGAACTTGGGGCGCAGCGAGGAGTCGGTTCCACCTGCCCCACGCCTTCTTGCCTTCCGGAGTGATGTGAAGAGCCCAGCATCGCGTTCACCGTTTCAGCGCCGAAACGGATGCGACAGGTTCGGAAAAGTCACCCGCTGTGATAAGCTGAGAGATGGCGTGATGGAGGATGAGCCCGCAAACGGCACCGATGCGACTCGGGCTATGACAGCCACTGAATTTGTGTATGCCGCGAGAACCGAGGGTGGAAAACAAGACATGAGCGTGCCAGGCACGGTCACACCGCACCACACGAAAAATTTCTCAAAAGGTATCATAAACTGCTATGACCTTCGTGACGTCAGCGAGGAAGAAATCATGGAAGAGTTAGGAATATTTGGGGTCACCGCAGAGCGCAGGATCACGACCTGGAGGGCTGACTACCAAATCCCTGCAAACAACATTATATTGACGTTTACCTGGCCTGATCTACCGTCAGATATCCGCATTGGCTACGCCGTTGTCAAAGTCAGAGCCTTCGTTCCGAATCCGATGCGATGTTTTCAATGCCAGCGCTTTGGTCATACAGATTCACACCGCCGCAATCGAGCTGTCTGTGGGAAGTGTGCATCTTTCGAGCATTCGTGAGGCCATTGTACTTCTGTGCGGCCCTGGTGCGTGAACTGTGGACGGAGCAGGTACCGCACACAACTTTCGATCGAAGTTGTCCGCCTTCATGCAGGAAAAGGACTCAAAACTGCCACTCAAAACCTCAAAGAACATCTTTTTCCGCGAGGCACGTGGCACGCGAGGCACAGTATGAGGCTAAAGCATCTAAAGTATCTTATGTACGCAAACACCCTAAAGTATGTTATGCCAAAAATCCAAAACCTCTGCACGACAGTCCACCAGCATCAATCACATGTCAGCGGTCCAATTCATCGCGCTCCTGCGATCCTTCGGCTTGTCTGTGGCGCCGGCGGGACGGGCGACTCCCGCCCAGTTGGATCCTCCGGGTCCTTCCTCAGCTTCGGCTTGCTCGACACACGCTGTGCCGCCGGCCCCTCAAGTGTCGTCGGGGTCGCAAGAGGGGGAGGAGGAAGGATGGACGGTGGTCAAGCGCGGCCAGGGTCCGCGGGCTCGGCCATCCTCGTCGTCTGGCGCTCCGCTGCCCTTGTCGCCTCCGGCGATACTGGCGAGTGCGTGCGGACGGGCAGTGGAAACGATGGAGCGACATGAAGCGGACAGGCGCGCCTGCGACGCCAAGCGAGCCCGCTTGGCCGAGTTGGAGAGGGCTAAGGCGGCCAATCGTTTGTCCGGTGCAAGCAAGGAGTCCGCCCCTCGCAGTGGTACACCATCGCCCAGAAAGCCAGTGGAAGCCCCGCTGACCCCCAGACGCCCGGTGGAGGCCCGCCGATGGGCCCTCCTCCGCCGCCACCCCGGACTGCGTATGCTGGCGTGAGGCGTACCCCGGTCGGTCCCCCGTCTCCATCTGACAGAGGGAGCCCCAGGATTCGTCCCAGAGTGGGGCACGTTCCTGCAGAATCGAGCCGTGGCTCTCAGTCTGAAACAGTCTGGAGACATTGTGTGAAACAACTCTTTTCGTTCTTAAAAGATATTAACTTTCAAGTCATTTTCACACCATGCTAATTAAGTAAAAGCATCGTTATGGGAGCAAAATGACCAGTGCAATCGACGTGCCCGAAAACACCAATAAACAACAAACCTGGGAATGAACAGCCGGACTGCGTGCCGGGCTTTCCGTGCACTTGTAATTTCTAGCACTTCGGTAGATGACGCTGATCATAACCAGGCAGCAAAAGCCGAGCAGTAGCCATAGAGAGAGGGGCGGGGAACATGATGCACAATCGACGACGATGGGTACGATGGGCTTGAGTACCAGTCACAGCCCGCAGCCACGCGATTCGCCCGCGCTGCACCACGTGGGTGTATGTGGGTTGCCGCACCTTCCTGCCCGGGCGGTCGTTCCGCGCACCGCTGCTGGGCGGCGCCCCCGGAACAGGCACGGCCTGACCTGCCGCACCGCTGCACCGGCTGTGGCCGGCCATTCTCCACCGGCATCGGGCTTAGCAACCACCGGACCCGGAGCCTGGGGGACCGTGACCGCCACCCTCAAGACGCCAGCTCTGGGGACCGCCAAATGGCGCCTGCCGCCGACGCCCCGCCCGGCCCATCCGCGGCCGAGTTTGCGACGTCCCGCCCTGCCCCGTGCGTCCGCCGGCGGCGGCTGGCGTCGAGGTCCGCTGGCGGGGCGACGCCGCCGTCCGGCCCGGACCTGGTGACGCTGTGACCCAGCCCGCCTCTGCTGCCCGACGGGTCGCCGGGAGCCGCAAGTGACGGCGAGGACGTCACTGCGGCCAGCTGTGCGGAGCGCAGTGACGTCACTGTGCGGCCAGCTGTGCGGGGCCAGCTGCGTCACTGCGGCCAGCTGTCGCGGGGCGCCCCGCTGTCGCCGTCGTCGTCGGCCCGGCCGTCGCTGCCGCCGTCGGCCCGCCTATCGCCGGCCGTGCCGGGGACGTCGCCATGGCTTCTCGACCTGCCACCGCTGACGCCGCCTTCATCGTCCGGCCTGCTGCGGTTCGACGGGCCGTGGGCGTGCGACTCGCCGCTGCCGGTGCTCCGGTGCTCGGTCCCGCCTCAGCGCCGAGGTCTTAACCGGCGTCTACCCGCGGCGTCCGTGTGTCGCCGGCGCCCGCGATGCCGTTGGCCCTGCTGTCGCCCGCGCTTGTCAGCGCGGCAGTTCGTAGTGCGGCGTTGCTAGCGCCGGGGAGTGCCGCGTCGCGGAGTGGTGGGGTGTCGCGGAGTGGTGGGGTGTCGCGGAGTGGTGGGGGTGTCGCGGCCCGCCGGTGGCCGTCCCCTGTGCTCCCCCAATGCCCACCGGCGCCAGTGCTCCCGGTGCAGACCGCCGCCAGTGCTCCCCCAATGCCGGCCGCCGCCGAAGCGGTCCTGGTGCCGCCTTCCCGCGCCGCGCCGCCTGGCACCGTGTCGCCGCCGCGTGCGGTGTCGCCGCGCCGGCAGTAGTGGTGACTGGCGGCCGACGCCCGCGCCGCGGAGCCCCGGACTCTCGATGCCGACCATTGTTGGCGACTCTCCGGAGGTGACCCCCGTCCGCCACGTGCGCGCGTACGGCGAAGTGTTGTGGCCGTGCCCTGGCCGGCGATGCGGTGTGGCCGGATGGCGTACCGTCGCGCCATCGTGTGCATCCTGGTGCTGCTGTGGGTGCTGGGGTGTCTGCCGGACAGTGTCTTACCCTGGTCGCCCAAAAACCCCGGCCCGGTGTCTCCGGCTAACGAACCTTTGCCCACAGCGGAGGTGGCTTCCCTGCGCCCGGGGCAGCGGTGCCGGACGCGTCCTGCCCGCCGCTGACTGCTCAGGCTGCGGGGGGGGGGGGGCACGAGCGCGAGCCGTGGGTCTGGCCTCCGCTCTCCGGCCGCCGATGCCGCCTCTGGTGTGGCCCAACACCCAGCAGCCTCTCCACAGGTCCGTGGGGGGTTCGGCCGCTGGTGGCGTGGCCGCGGTCCACTTCCACCGCCGGGGCGAATCCAGCAGAACCGCCCGCTGACGCCGCTATCCGGGCTGGTCGCCGCCCAGCCCGCGTCGGGCCTCGCCCCGGTCTTCGCGGCGCTGTTGCGACGCTGGCGCGCAGACGGAGCCCGTTACGGAGCTGGCGGGTGCCTCGCGTGAGGTGCGCCACCTTCTGACTGCCCGCCGCGAGAGGCTTCTCCCGGCTCATTTATGTCGATACATCAGGCGTTAATCAAAGTCCCCCAAAAACGTGTGGCAACTCCGTGTCGAGGTATGTCCATTTGGTCTTGGTGTTATCAAGGCAATGACGGGTAAAAATGTCATGTGTTATCAAACGCCGGCTCTTTCCTTGAAACGCTCCTCAAATTTCAGTGCAAAGGGCACAGAAATAGACCCTGCTGTCACTGCCATTCAACGCGCGCTGTGCAAAATTATACTGTGCTCGGAACACGGCAAAAAAATACTTCGGCTCGGTTCAACATGAACGGCAAGTGGAGACGCTGGACAACGCCGGCTTTCCAACTGAACGCTACCACGCCACCCTATATGGGCGTGTAATTGCGTGTGCCATCGAGCCATTCCGCCACGATGCGCGGCGGACACAAACCATCGATCATTCAAAATCTTCAGGCTGTTTTCCGAATTCGTCGTGGGGACACTGGTCCGCAGTGCACCACAGTGCTATCCGAATGAACTGCAGACCGTCCGTCATTTCCACGCCTATTTAACCCGTGACATCTCGTGTTCACAAAAACGGCCCTGTCTGTTGCGACCGGAGACGCAACATTCGACCCGCAATCGCCACTCTCGCAGAAACCCGTGGGCTTTTGAATGAGTTGTGAACCAGGTTTGACGAACTTTGCGACGCAAAAACAACCTGGCAAAAGCGCGGCATTTTCCCCCTTTTGCTCTATCCAAATTATCGTCCCAAATTATCCGTGCGAACAGTGAACATGAACATACGGACCCGGAAAATTATTGATCGCAGCCTGGCCACTAAAAACGGTAGGAGGATCCCGACAAAGAACCTACAGCTCAGCGTGTGCAACAACGGCACAGCGGCCGCGCATTCCGCGTTTACCAGGTTGTGTCATATACGATTTGAATGTCGAAGAAAACAAGCTTCACATGGCCACTGCAAAGTGGTATGCACAGACATCTCGAGTTGGCGGATGGACGTAGTTATTTTCTCCTGAAATCGCCTCGCAGGTATCCACAAATGCTTTCTCGAAAAAGGGAGACGCCTGCGTACAAACGGATGATCGGCGCCCGAAGGGAAGTCCAGCGTCCACTCGACACGTAAGCGCCGCGTAAGAGTAATGTTGTGGCGTCGTTAGTGCCCAGGGGAACTGGACAGTACCGCTTTCGGCAATTCAAGGGAGCACTTTTTCGACAGTGAATATTAGCCGAAGAGCATGTAGCTTCCCAAACATACACTGCGGAGTCGCATTCAGTGGCTGGACAAACCAATAATTTGGAAAGTAATGACGTTGGGCGTCGGCACCGCTCTGGGGCCGCATTTGCATCTTGATAAATTAGTGGCACTGAACATTCAGAGCGAACATGCCCCATGTGGCTTTCGCTTCGACAGTCCCGGGTCGAGAAGAATGCCAAGAAGCTGTTCCAAATGGATGGTGACGGGACCTGCCAATATTCTGAAAGGGTTTACATTTTTGTACAGCTAATGTGCCGGGCATACTCGGACATATTCAACTGTGATCAAGCCGTGATCGGTGCAATGCGCTATAAATTGGAACTACGAAAGGCCAAGGCGAACCATCAGTGTAGTGTGTAGTGGCCATCAGTGTAGCAAGAGGCTTCCCAATGAACAGGGGAAGCTTTCAAATGTGGAGTGCGCCTGTAAATGACAAAACAGAATCGGTGACGCGATACATCTACGGCGCTGGAAAGATGCTTATCGGGAAAGGAAGCAAAAATAAGATAAATCCGAGATTCGCCGAGCGTGACGATACTATGCGTGAATCGGCAGAAATCGCCTACACTTGAAGCATCACCGACGAGGATTCACTTCAGAAAATAGAAATGAAGTTCACACAAACTCATCGTACACGACGGGAGAGGCCCGCTCAGACATATAGCGAAAATGACATTGAAATTGATAATATGGACGCCAGAAACGCATGTGGACTACATGGTGTACCTGGAGATACCTTACAGCATTGCGTGATTGTCGGTGATTGAAACCACGTTCACACGGTCGTTAGAAATGGAAGTAGTACCAGGAGGCTGGAGGACAGAGTGCTGGTCTCCATTAGTTAAACAGGAGCGCAATCAACCTGTAGACGAGGCTACCGCAAAACACCATCGTTGGTGCAATGAATGGCATACAATTAACACGGGATGAGAAAATTCTGATGCAGTCTCCTGATTTCGGGAAAGCGTTTGACAAATTCCTCTCAGACGTCTTCTACAGAAGTGAAAATGTCATGAAGCAAACCGGACAACGGTTGAGGGAATAACCTTTCCTTTAAGCAACCAGGAAAAAAAAACAGTCAGCGCACTGTGTGCTGGCCACGTGGATGGCGTGGTCAGCATGGTGGTACCAGCCAGGCGGACATCACGCCCCAGGACGCAACTGTGGAAATAAAAGCTGCGGTCGATTTATTAGGCCTTGCGAGATCAAAACGCATACCAACGGCCCTGGGCGGCCAATTAATAGTATTTCACTGGTAGGCGAGGGTGACCCACACGACATCCCCGCCGCCGACCTGCACGACGACCAATTGCGCGGTACCGGTCCTTCGCGCTCGCACCGAGCGGTAGCGGGGCCGCTGTTCCGCCCACTGTGCGCTTTAAAAACTTGCGGGACGTCGGCTGACGACGCATGAAATGCGTACAGGCGACACATGCTTGTAAACCCTGTGCGGCGTGGATAGACGCAACCCAGCTCCCTGTCATCCCTGCGTATCGCCACAGGTTCATTTTTGCTAAGTGCCAATGCGTAACACGGAAGAGACAAAATAACTTCACCAACCTTGGCTTGCGTCGCTGCGTGTCGCCTGGCTATTTTCAGTTCATCTTCTTGATGTTTTGTGGAGTTCTGAGGCAGTGCTTGTGGGATTTAGTTATGATGAACTTGAAACTGTTGTGTGGTATGCACGAGAGCTAAAGAAACGTGTTGTGCACGATGCAGTTTGTGTGTGCGGTGGCCATATGTAAACCTGTTGGTAATGTCAAATGCACAGATTTTTCTTCATGGTTTTAGTGTAATACGGCATTGGGCCCCTAGTTGCACGGAGTTGAGTGCTTTGTTTGCTGTCTTGCTTGTGTTTGTTTTGCCTTTTTAGCTGCATTTGCGAAAACATGTATGAAACTGTTGGTACAAAATACGCCATATTATTGTCATTAGGATGTAAGCTGATGTATCTGTTCAATTAACCCTGACACTGCCCGAAAACTAGCCTCTTTTGTATTTCTTGTTTGAAAGCATTTTGAGGCATGAAATATTAGCATGACATAAATGACAGCTAGCAACGATATAATGCTGTGAATACGGATAGGATTGGGCTGCAATCCCATCCGATTACATATTGTGGTTGTTGGGGACTGAATCCCATGCCACGTCAATTTTTTATCATCACATCATCTTCCTCAGGTATGGGGTGCATGTAAGCGCATCACGTGATGGAGAATAATTTCCATGAAAGTGATCAGATGTGCAATTTTTGCAGCTGTTCCATTGCATGCTTCAAGTCCAGGCTTGATGACTCGCTGTGTGAGTCTAACTATATCAAAGGTATCATAAAGGCTAGTCCTTCCCTTGAAAGCTGATGATGGCCATAGCGCTCTACTTTTTTGCTTAGATATGCCTATATGCTTAGATATGTGCTTAGATATGAAATTGTCGGAGACAGGCACCTAAGAGAGAGGCATGGAAAGAAGGGCGCCTGCAGTCCTTACAGTGAGAAGAACTGTCAGAAGACTGTGTTGCTGTGAATAGATGTTGGACAAGCATCTGTGCCCCAAGCCGCCAATAGTGAGAACTGTGCATGATGTATAGAAAGGAGATGGCTGTGACCAGGTCTTTTACTTATGTCCCATTGTCATTGAAATTAAGAAGGATATGGTATGGCTGCTCCTGGTATTGAGATATTTGATGCTGAAGTGTGTTATTCATGCATAAATAAAGGTGTGAGCTGTGCACTATGCATTGTCTGATGGTTACAAAACAGTTTGGCTTTCCTCTTTTGCCGGCATAATTAAAACTTCTACCCCCTTTGAATGTTATGAAATCTGGATTTCAAACAAGACGTGAGCAGAATGGCCGCTTTTTATGTAGGCAGGTTCAAAACCAAAATTTCCGGCTAACCTGCCCATGGCTATTGAATGCCCTTCAATGGTCAGAGTAAGTTGTAACAAACGACAGGTTTTGATCTCTTCAGGCGCTATCATGACCTGATGCAGGACTAAAAGTGATTATATTGGATCCCTGTGGGATAAGCAATCCGAAAACATGCATGACATGACTGCCATAATGCGTGTCATGTTGGCCTCGTATGACATCATCTTGACATCCTATCTACATCTTGACTATGTAATGACCAGACAAAAAATTGTAGCTGACTTTTAAGCTTCATAACGCTATCAAAATGGAAGTGAAAATATGTGGGATCATAGATCGCATAAATAAAGCAATTATCACGCTAACCTATGGAATGACCTGACGTAACCCCATTGTGGTATCTACACGTTCATGACATAGCATCCTCATTTAGCCAGAGCACACACTTTTTGAGGAAATGAAACGCCTCGGTTGGCCAGCCCGTGCAACCATGTAACGGGGGTCTGCAGGCCTCTGCTCCGACCTTCCATGTCAAATGATTTCTGATTGTTGTTTCTGTAGGATGCGCCGATTGACTCCTTCCGTCTGCATATATCTATTCCAATTTAGGCAATGAATTCCCGAAAAAGCTTTGTAAGAGCTTTGTTTCCCGGCTTTCCAGCCCGAGGCGTTTGCCTGGAACGCCAGCAAATCAATTACGAATAAACCCTGCGGCTGATATTATGGCCTAATTGGAGAAGAAATAGTTTGTTATGATCCAACCAAAGATATTTAACGGCTCCCAGTCCTAGACCCGTTTCAAAAAGTCAAACAAACTGCGGTAGGCATGTATCCGCCGTTGACCATTGCGTGTCGACTACACTTGTGACGTCATTAGTCGAAACAGGCGGAATTTCGCCGGACGTTATACCTTCTGTTCTAGGGCGTTGGACGCAACCACACAGTGAAGGACGCCAGTGGCTCGGATAGTCTACCCGCGCTGAGGGGAGCGTTCTGTACCACGGCGAACGTACGCGCTCGTAGTACCGGTGTGACATACGGAGGTCCTGGAACAACTTGGACGGCGGAATTGTAGCCAAAACCTGTAAGTTATCGACTTGTGCCGTCATGGGCGATCCCACATGCCATGACTGCCATGACTGTCATGCCTGTGACTACATCTGGCAATGTGTCAGTTCTGGTGTTGCGGCGGCAGCGAAATTGTATGGCTCTGCTGGAAGCATGCAGGGCTTAGGATGCATCTCACGACGTTGATTGCTCATCAATCATCGCTGAGAACTTATGCACGGGTACCGACCATGACCCTATCCAGACTAGAAGGTAGGCCTGCCCACCGTTGCACTAAAATTTGTGATAAAGGATATTGTTCCAGGAAGCCAGCATCGCCGTCAGACCGTGCGCGATTTGGTAGGTCCGCTGAATGCTGAATGTAATATGCTTGTGCAGTGCACACGGAAGCCGACAGGCGACTGATAGGATTGCAACAAAAAAGCTCAGGAAAGGAATCACTACACTATGTCTGGCGTGGTATTGCGCGTGCCCGCAACAATAGGTTTAAAAAAATGAGTCGCGTGTTTTTTTATTAATATCATTGAATCGATGTCTATCCCTCGTACTCGCAGGTGGTGCTCTCCTATTATAACAGTACCGAACATCAGAGGGGACTTACACGACTTCGATCTGCCGGAGCTATTAGGGCCGTCGTTGGAGTCGAGCGAGCACCAAGTAAAAGAACCGAACATCTCCAGAGGTATCTGGAGTTTCACGACTCACAACCCCCCGTTCATTCAACGGCTGCTTCCATTGGGCCACATTGAAGCGGCAAGAGGGACAGCAGTTTAAAACTATAAGTGTTGCAGAAAGGATCACCAATTTGTGGAGTGTGGTGACTTAACTGTCCCGTCGAATGGACGAAGAAGGTCAGGAGAATCTCCGATCCGCAGATCCGCAGGTAGCTGAATTTTCAGTTTCAGCAGTCTTGGGTGTATTTGGATAGAGCTCTTCAGCACTTACGTTCCCTGTTCTATGAACAAGATACATATGTCTGGCTGGCCTGTGTTACAGCAGGAGATGATCCTGTCTGGCTGGCTTGGGTTGCAAAAGGAGGCAACTCTGTCTGGCTGGCGTGCGTTGCAAATGGCCAGGGTGCGGCACCCTTGTGGTCTGCCTCTTGGTTCTCACCAAACTGTAAACATAGGACGCAAGCTTCAATGTAAGGCAAAAATCTAAAATCAGTGCCTCTCAAAGTTATTAAAAAACATTTAACCATGTTGGAAAAGCAATGCTCGGAAATAATGGTGCCACAACTTGTTTGGGGTGTGTTAGTTCGCATCTGTATACAGTGCTGATGAACTAAGGCGAACAAATAATATTGCTTTCATACTGCTCGAAAGCCTATACATATGCAAAATATAGCAAGTACCATTCATGAGATGACATCAGTGTATTCCATTGCAAAATGCATGCAACATTTACCGAAACAGTAAGCCATCAAAGCCTACTAATCACTAAGATGTGAGCGTTTCAAAACTAACATTATCTCCATACCAGGGAGCTTTAAACTTTTCCGTCATTTACATAAACCGCACTAACCTGGTGATGTTAACAATTCATCATGACATTTGCAGCAATGTGTTTTTGGTGTTTTCTATGTGAAGAGGAACATTTCTGCACTTCTTGGTGGCGTCGTTGCTGGCAAGCAGACTTGCGAGGGATGACTCCTTTCTTCATAAGCAGTGTACCACCCATTAGCCGCTTACATTATGTAGTTAACAAAATACATTTTTTTAACCGTAATATAAATAGCTCTGCGTGAGCATCTTAAAAACAGAAAAGTGGTGCTAGGGGCCTTCAACATTGTGCACTCTGGCGGAAAATGGAAAGACCTTTATTACCACCATTGAAGAACTAAAAACTCGTGTCACATTAAGATGTCTTTGGCCAAAATAAAACAGGCTGCTTATGCTTATCCAGTTTTAAGGTTATGCGTTTCATCGAGGGCGAATGCAATGCCATCAAAGTTTCAGCATTGCCAATAATGTGTTCAAGACACAATTCAGCATGTCAAAATGCAACGTAGATCACAAACTAAACACATCTGCAAATATTTGTAGTCTTTACTTGATCAAATTTTTCAAGTGCATGACTTAAATTCTGGTCAGCTATGTTCAAATTCTAGATTGCCAAACATTGTGCAGATGTCAACAAAACAGCAACAAAAAACCTACCTCGAAGTGACCCTCGGAGCAGTGCCATGGGATACGAGACGCTGGAGTCTTGGCATCTCCCTTCTTGCTGCACTGGCCCACAATCTGCGAGTCTACGATAGACGGCACACTTTTATGGATAGCTTGTCTCGAGTCTTAGCCGGTGATCTAGCGCAGCAGAGTGCAAAACATCATCTGGTGCTCCTGCCGGGACGCATTTTAAATGATGTGACTTTCTGACGCTAAGCTAGTGTTCTTAGTGTTGTGGGACACATTTCACCAGTATCCTCAAGTTATAGTGGCCAAATTGGTTTCAGATATCGCGCGGTGCCAAACGCCGATATCCATTTGCTGCCCGCTAACGGGCTGCGAAGGGATATTGGTGTGCGCCACCACTGAGGAAACTGCTATATCGTATATATATATATATATATATATATATATATATATATATATATATATATATACATACACCCGATATCCCTCCCCCACACCCACACGCCCGTGGGCCACAAAAAAAACTTGCATCGGAAAAACCAGAGCGAATTTGAAGTAATTATTACTCTTTTGTTGCAACAAAAACGTTCTTTTTCTCTCTGTGCTCTTATCACAAATCTAGGGGCCTTCCCTACTGGTAATGGTGTCGAAAAATACCGATCAGGTGAATCAAATTCAACTTGACTTAAACGAGGAAGTGGACTGGATTTCTCTGTGGTAGATGTAATGCAATTGTCATGAGTGTAAGCCGATCCACTTGAGTAGTTTTGATAGTGAGGGCGCCAGCTATAAGCTGGGAGGCCAGAGTTAGACCAGATCGAGGAAGAAAGGGACTTAAGGGTTATGATTTCTAGTGATTTAAAGGCTTTTAAACGATGTGGGACTGCTAGGAGCAAGACACTTCGGATGCTGTGAATTATTAACATGAATGTCCACTACTAGTGTAGGAGTATTGTCAGTTGTGCTTAGCTTATGCCAGACCATACTTAGAGTGTTGTGCATAGGCTTGGTCCCCATGCCTCCAAAAATATAAAGATAGACTGGAAAAAGTACAGCAAAAAGCAACTAGGACACTGAGTGGGATTAGTTACTTAAA
>NW_023597008.1:0-87029 GCF_011947565.3 Pollicipes pollicipes
CGAGCGCGACGCTCCGCCGTCCAGCAGCCCGCAGGGGGGCTAGCAGGGACGGGGGCACGCGTCCTCCCCCGGTGCGTCGACACGGGCGCTGCAACGCAGGCGCCGTCACAACCACGCGCCTCTCCGAGGGGTGACAAGCCCCAGCCCCCGGTGGGACCGTGTCGCGGTCGTAATGCCAGCGCGAGCAGGTACGACGGTGTGCCGTAGCGGCGCGGCACCGGGCCGGGGCCGCCCCGCACCTCCAGAGATCACTGGTAACGCGGCGCGAGCGGCGACGCAAATAAAACAAAACAAACCCCGGCCGCGCACGACGCGTCGACCCCGCCGACATGACCCCGCCCCCGCTGTACATAGGCGGCCCATAGGGCGCGCGTTGGCCACACCGGCCGCGCACAACTTCCACTACTAGGGCTACGACCTGAATCGAGCAAGCGGCAGTGACCGTCAAGCGAACCTGTCTGGAAAGTAGAGCCGACAGCCCTACTAAAGTGGGACATTTCATTAAAGATGCGCTAAATCATGCTATAAAACCGCCTATCCAGGAGCCAGCAGCAGCCCCAATGCATTACATGAATTTTGTAAGGGGACCGAACCCTGGCACAGGACAGCCTCCGTGTCCATTCGCTCAAAACGGCACGCCACACGCGACGCGTTCAATCGGCAGATTTCGACAGGAGCCGCGGGAGCCCTGGACACCCTCCTGACGTCCCCGAGATCTTTGGAAGTGGCCGGCGCCGCTCGGCGGCAGCAATACCCCAGACAGCCTACTCTAACCGGCGCGCCGCGTGTCACGAGCTACAATAAATACTCGCGTCGCCTAGGGGACCGACGCACGAGCTATTGACGGCGAACAACGATAGATGGCAGTGACGGTAGCTGAGCGTAAATGGCGCTGACCACGCCTGGGCGGGCATTATCGTCGCGTGCGTGCCCTCGCAGGGGGGGGGGGCGAGGACGTTCGGCGCGTCCTCCTCTCTCCCCGGTCCCGCTCAGTGCCGCGAGCGGCCACCAGAGTCGGGCGGGGTGAGGAAGGAGGGCCGTGGAGCGGGTGGCTGCGCCGGTGACTGGCAGTGGGCCTCCTCCTGCTCCGCCGACCGCTTCTGGGCCTCCTCCTGCGGCACATGGGCGGGCCGTACTGTCACCCGTCACCCACGGCCGGCTTGGCGCTGACCCTAGACAGTATGGTCATCACTGATGGGCGTCCGTGCCACCCACCTACAAGACAGCAGGCAACCCACGCGGAAGCGGAGTCCCTGCGGGAATTACCCAAACACCAATAGTCAGAACAACGTCAGTGTTGCGGGAGGCCCGTATGTGATCCCACCAAGGCCACGGGACGGCAGCAGCTGCGGCACGACAAACCGCCTCGCTCACCAGAATCTGCAGATTGACGGCGTGGATCTGGATGTTGTGCCGGTCGCCCTCCTGCACGCGGTCGAACGGCGGCACGTGGGGCAGCACGTGTGGCCGAAGTGTCACGAAGAACGGACCGAGCCAGGTGACGCAGGGCGACAGCTCCAGCCATGTGTAGCCTGCCAAGGTGCGGGGCCGTCAGCACGCACAATTCGTGCCGGACGCGTCGGATCGCCGCAGAAAGCGGTGGTAAAAGGGCGACTCTTGCTGTGTTTTCTGTGCCTAGAAAGGTGCTCACCGATACTTTGCTGCCAGATTCTGCACTCTTCTTCATATGAACTCCTAGGAAAGCTGATTTGAGAACAGCTTAATGGTCTCCAATAAACTCTGTCGGCGCTAGACACTTTTTTGTTGACCTTCTTACTGTTTGCACCATATATACTTTACTCTCCCAATCTAGCACCCCCAAAAAACCAACGATGACAGCATGCTACCGCTACACCGGCGCGGCAGACCCAAATGCACCGAAAATGATACACAAGCAACCTTTTCTATTTGTTGCCTATGCCCTTACAACTAAGCATCCCCAAAAATGCGACATACTCTCACGGCCGGTGCACAACCTAAAAATCGGCTCATTGGTCCTGACAATCCACAGCCATAGCTACAGCCGCAGTCAGCCCCAGCCGCCAGCTGCAGCTCCAGCTCCAGCTCCAGCCCCAGCCACATCCAAAACCACAGCCACAGCTACAGCCACAGCCAGCTCCAGCCACAGCCGCGGCCGCAGCCGGAACTGCAGCTGCGGCCGCGCCACGCCAGCCCGGTGGGAGTCACCAGGTCATGTTCGCCAGCATAGCCGCAGTAGCGGTGCGACGTCGGCCATCGTCTTGGCCGCCTCATCCCTCCCCCACACGCACCTGATATCCGCACGGTCAGCTCCCTGTTCCTGGTGAAGTGGAAGAAGGCCGACGCAGCCAGTACGCCGTAGTTGAAGGCCAGCGAGCCCACGTCCATGACGGCCAGGTCCAGCAGCTGGCACACCTGCACGAACTGCAGGCTCGAGAACTGTGCGCACGTGAACTCCTCAGCCGTCAACAGCCTCGCCTGAAAAACGGGGGGGGGGGGGGTGTGTGATGGATGCCAGCACCGAGCCGTGACGTCAGACGCTACCACGGCGGCAGCGGGCGGCTCAAGGCGGCTGTCGGGGGTACAGGCCACCGTGTCGCCCCCGCAAAAGGTAGCATGGAGACTGAAATGCCTTCGCCAATGTCCCGCGGGAGTCCAAATCGGAGGGCAATGTAAATTTTCCATGAATGGTTTAACACAGGCATGAAAAATGCCTAAAATGGAGACCACAAACCGTCGGTGATGCTACTCAATTCGCAGGTAATCTCAGATATGTAGTGACCTCTCAAAACTCAAACGTGGACAACGAGCTACGATGCTTTGGCTTTAGTTCGGCCCCACCGCTTTTCGACAGAGCTGATTTGCAAAACAATTGTGTGCCTTCTTCGCTAGACAGCTGTCAGCTGTTCCTCCCGAAAGCTTTTTTCTCTTGCCTTTTTTCGACTGTTACTGCTTTAATCGTCTGGAAGGACCCTAGACAACCTCATGGAACACAGCGGACGAACATTGCCACCTTAGATACTAGGTCATTTAATTTTCGTTAGTGGATCTAGTTCACTTAAAGAAGAACAGGGAACAAGCACATATGAGTGTTACCCGTCACGAAAAAGATGCACCAAAACGAGCAACCACACTGCGACATGACCGTGGCCTGAAGGGTCCGAAACTTACCAAATCTGTTCTCTTCCATATTTGTAAGCTGTAAATATGTTCCCAGCCAATGCTGTGGAGTAATTGGTGATAAAGACCAATTCAAAATCTGTAGGAAACAGGAGCACATGTGTTACCTCATGCAGTGGTAACAGTGGCGGTGAAAGTGCATCACCCAGAAACAACATTGGGCCAAAAATCCACAAGCACAGAAACATTTGCACTAAAAGCAGCCTGGTGGCAAGTGTTGACATTGACATTGACAGGACAAGACATTGCGTTGGCGGACCTAACAACAACATGCACTTAACATGCATGATTCAGACTTACCTCTGCTCCTTGCAGATCAAAGGCAGGGAAAATTAATTAGCTTGCATAATACCCACATCACTTCATTAAGTCACACTGCACACTCGACCCACTCAGAATAACAGCAACCAGTGTGATCATAACATCATATTAGTCCCTCTGCTGGCCACGTGTTTTGCTGAGCTATAACGGTCCACTCCGCCGTCACCCCGCTCAGCCAGCACAGCTCACCTTCATGATGACCAGCTCCTTGTCCTGAATGTCCTCGGACGTGCAGGCGCCGTCGGTGACATACGCGAAGTCGGCCACCTTCGGCGGGTAGATCTCCTCCAGCTTGGAGGCGATCATCAGGCACGTGATGCCTGCCGGGTGGGGGAGGCGGCGGCGTCAGCTCACGCGTGACGCGGGACACGAGGCCATCCCGGATGTGGGCAGCGGGAGGGGGCGCACAAGGGCGGGAGCGAGAGAAAGCCACTGGCCTTAGCAAGGACGCCGCAGAGACGGAGCACCAGCCAGCGAGGAGGCGCCTCAGGCAGGCAGGGCGCCGCGGGGCGACAGAGGGCACCAGAGGTGGCGAGTTGAGCCATTGAGCGGGCGTCAAACGCGGGTCGTTCTCCACGGGGCGACAGAGGGCGCCAGAGACCTTGAGCCCCTACAGAAAGAGGCCGCCACAGGCCAAGCTGCCACGGGAAGATGGTGAGACGCCCGTGAACGAAGCCGGAGAGGGCATGCGGAGTGAAACCGTTTGAAGAGGGGCACATCGGCAAACACAGCCATCTTGTTCATCTCACCAGCGTAAGCCCACGTTCCAAACCAAGCCCCAATAATTAACACGCGCTCGGGTGAGGGAGGGGTCAAATTGACCCTCCCCCCCCCCCTCTCCCCGGTTTTCCCGGGTTGATTTCCGAACGGCGAGGCGCAGCCGCGCCAACTTGTGCATAGCTGTAGACAATTGAATATCGGATCGTCTGACATCAAAAATTTAGATGTAACTTGTAAGGCCGCTGACCTATGGCGGGTCAAAGTCAGGCCATGGTTTCAGCGAAGGTACGTTCCAGGGAATCGTTCAATCCGATCAAACAATGGAGTTTTGGACGAAGCCGGACATCTCTGAGATACTTTCTTAGGTAACACAGCAATTGAATAAACACATAGAATTGACCTAGGGTCAGGCATAAAGGTCAGACCAGGGTAAAAACCAGCCTGTTGTATTTCTCTCGGGCTTGCTGTACGGGCTGGTTTCTGGTGCTCATTTCGAATAGATTTATAGCAGGAACCACATTATACACATTCCATGGACTTCTTATAGGTCGGAACAGGTCACTGACCCAAAATGACCCACGTGAGCATTTTGTTTTTAAGAATATAGCAGCGTAATCTACGTCACTTATCCAAATGCAAAACTCAAAACAGGCTTATATCATTTTGGTCATCATGACCTCTAATAGGCCAAACAAGGTCACTGATCATAACCGAGCGTCCGAAACTTTGCTCAAAACAGTTGCTCAGGTTCTAGGGTCCCTTTGGAAACCAATCTGGACCTCGACCTTGTTTGACCTTGTCTGACATGAAGGTCATGACCTAGGAACTTAAAACTCTGACCTAAGTGAGTTCACGTATACGTCAACACACCCTGTGAATTTGGTGTCTTTAGCTCTCTTGGTTCCCGAGATCTCAGGGGGGTCAAACTGGCCCCCTCCACCCGAGCGAAGGGTACCCAACTGGCCACCTGGGCGTGTGTTAAAAGGGCAGAGACCTTGACTGAGCGTGTACATTTTTCTTAGAACAGCTGCTCAGGTTCTAGGGGCCCTTTGAAGACCATTCTGGAATGTGATCTTGTTTGACCTTATTTGACCCAAAGGTCATGACTAGGAACATCAAACTTTGACCTAAGAGAGTTCACGTACAGGCCAACACACTCTGTGAGTTTGGTGTCTCTAGCTTTTTTGGTTCTCGAGATCTCAGGGGGGGGGGGTCAAATTGGCCTCCCCCACCCGAGCGAAGGGTATCCAACCGGGCACCCGGGCGCGTGCTAAGGCAGGCATCACTGCACTGCGGCCGCGTCGCTACCGTACTTCGTAGCGTATGCCCGCCAACATGCTCTGTCATGATGCAATAGCCTCAGGCAAGCTTAACGCCGCGCATATAAGGATAACACAAAGCCGTGTTGCACCACTGAAGATAAAATAGGGAAATATTCGAGATAATTGTTACAGCAAAGCAATTATTAGCACTTGGTAACTGCAACGTTGCAAAAAATGCACAGAAAATTGTTTTTACTTCAATTTGGTTCAAACAAATCAAAACACAACATCCCTGAATTGCCACAGGGCACAGTTGAGTTTAAGTGTACAAAAAATAATACTAAAGGTAGAAAGAAGCAACTGGTTAGCAACTCTGAGTGCACAGTACACACAAACGCCACGCCACTGTATCTCCGCCATCGGACAATCTCGCGAGCCACCGGTGCCGGCGCGTGCGCGCAGCGGTGGCGGGTCTGCCTCACCCCCGAGCTGGAGCTGCGACTTGGGCAGGTCACGTGTGCGGCTGAGGTAGCGGTCCAGGAAGTCGACAGCCAGGTGGAACGTCTCGCGGTGTAGCCGGTGCACCTCGCACACCTGGCGCGCCGACAGACGGGGGCGGCGTCAGACCTCGGCGCGGTACCGGCCGGCCGGCCGTGCGGCGCCACGACCAGCCGCAGGTTAAGCGGCGTTCGACAAACGCATGCCGCTGGCTTTTCTTAGCCGGCAAAAAGTGCTCCGCATCGTTCTGCACCATTTGTTTGCGTTTCTCTTGACGCGTCCTGCTACGCGAATAGATTTGAGAGCTTCTGGGAGAGTTGGTATGCCAGCTGTGGCTTACGATTGGCCAAATATCTCCAACGAGATTTGTACTTTTTGCTCACTAAAACATACAAATCTGGCCAAACACTAGCAGCGTGCATTTGCTGGTGGCGCGCACGTGTGGCGGCGCCACCCACCTCGATGAGCCAGTCGATGAGAATGGCGCGCATGTGCGGCTTGAGCGCCGGGTGGTGCGTCATGAGCGCCGCGTCGCGCCGGTAACTGTAATCCTTGGCGCGCATGCTGGTCCACAGGTCCTCGACCTCAGTCCAGCGCAGCTCGGGCAGTGGCGGCACGCGCTGCCGCACCTGTGGCGGCATCACCTGCTGCTCGCGAAACCTGCCGGCGCGCGCCGCAGCCGTCAGCTGGCGCACGAGCCGCCAACGGGCGGGGGGTTGGTGGCCACAGGGACGACGAGGCTCGGGGGGTTGGTGGCCACAGGGACGACGGAGGAACCGGCATCGCGTACCGGTACCCCGGGAGAACACCTAAACAATCGTGAACAAAGTCGTGGTCACAGTTGCGAACTACCTAGCACAAAAGACATTAGTTGCTTTCACTGCAAGAAAAAACCGTAACAACATCCAAACAGTCCGCAACGGTGTTCAAGAGAGCAAACTGTCCCCGGAAAACCACAACTTCTTTCATGCTTTTCTTCACAACAACCCCTGCAGTGTGTTCCAAAATAAGGTGCAAAACATAGCCTAGCGACATGCCCATCGAGCTTACACCAAGCAGCATGCCCCCCCCCCCCCCCCCCCCCCATCGAGGGCCAGCATACATCCCGTATCGGTACGACCACCGCCGGCACTCACTTGGACCATGTGGCGGGAGGCGGGGTACAGGCGCGCTGGCGCTTCCACTGGCTGTCGAAGCCGGCCAGGAATGCCTGGCTGGTGTCCGAGTGCATGTCCTCCGAGCCGGACGCGCTGCAGGCGGTGCTGGAGGCCGTGCTGGTTTGGCTGCCGGCCGGCGAGACCCACTCGGCCTCGCCCAACTGCCGGCCACGGCACGGCGTCAGTAGCAGCCGGGACCACGGCCCTCGCCCAACTGCTGACCACGGCACAGCGGCAGTACGCAGCCGGGACCATGGCCCCCGCCTAACTGCTGACCACGGCACGGCATCAGTAGCAGCCGGGACCACGGCCCCCGCCCAACTGCTGACCACGGCACGGCGTCAGTACGCAGCCGGGATCACGGCCCCCGCCCAACTGCTGACCACGGCACGGCGTCAGTAGCAGCCGGGACCACGGCCCCCGCCCAACTGCCGGCCACGGCACAGCGTCAGAACGCACCTCGCCTAATTGCTGACCACAGCACGGCGTCAGTACGCAGCCGGGACCACGACCCCCGCCTAACTGCTGACCACGGCACGGCGTCAGTACGCAGCCGGGACCACGGCGACGGAACTGAGGCGGGGGGGGGGGGGGGGAGGGAAGAAACTCCGGAGACCGGACTAGAGCGGGGGACCGGGTGGCAGGGCACAGGTGGGACCCCGGTGGCGTGATCCGGGCACAGGGGCCCGGGCACGGAGCGCTGGGACCAGCGCTAGGCTTCTGCGGTAGTGACTGGCACGCCACCCTGGGTCGTGCGCGCACCGGGGCCAGTGCGGCGCTCCTTAGGCAAGGTTCGTAAGAGCACCGCGCGCCGCATGTGTGCCGCATCTGAGAGCCGCATCTGTGCTGGGTCAGTCCAGACCCGTCGTGCCAGAGTCCACGGCGACGCAGCCAGCGACCCAGTGAAGAGGTCGCTGGCTCTCGGACCGAGTGCCGCCATCGGGGTGGGGTGAGACAGGGATGCCCGGGGGGCGAGCAAATGGGCCCAGACGCATCGGACATTAACGCAAGGTGTGGACCCCCAGTGCCGTCCATGGCGACCACGCGAGTTTCAAGAATGCACCACGGAGAAATTTCAACCTGGATCAGGTGATGCACAGGAATGCATAAGACGGCCAAATTGAAGAAACCACCGCAGGAAACAAAAGGTTGCGCTTCTACCTTGGTGTCATCGCATGGTGTTGACCATATGACAGATGGAGACCCCTTCGTTCCATTGTGTTGTCATAACAGTTACAGGGGGGGGGGGGGGGTTACGAGACGCTGCTCTGCTTCAGTTAATCATAAAAAGTATATGCATTAACATTTGTTTCGTAACACTTATGCATGGTTCACATAAAAAGGAGAACACTCCTGATATTTCAGACTACAAACTAGCAGAAGAAGCTGGGCGTTAATGCTAAATGCCTCGGACCAACAAACACGAAAATTTGATTGGCATCCACCGTAGATAGATGTCCATAAGTCTGTTATCAGCGACTGCAGTGACAGTCAATCAGTGACTGCAGCCGACACCAGCGACTGCAGCCGGCACCAGCGACTACCGCCGGCACCAGAGGCTGTAACTGACAATGATCGCAGCCGACACCAGCGACTGCAGCCGGGACCAGAGGCTGTAACCGAGTGACCGCAGCTGGCACCAGCGATCGCAGCCGGCACCAGAGACTGCCGCTGGCACCAGAGGCTGTAACCGACAGTGACTGCAGCCGGCACCAGGGCGGACTCACCTGCGCGCCGAGCTGCACCTCCATGGCCGGAGGCGGACTGTGTTCCGGACGGCGGCGCTTGGCGCGCGTCAGGATGGCCGGCGTGGCGCGACTGGGCCGACTGCTGCCTCTGCGGAGGAGACGGCGGCGCCGGTTAGCGCCGGCGCTAGGCCCACACCCGGCGGGCGGCATCCGCCCAGGCACGGGCCGAGCTCAGCAATGGTCCTAAGAGTGTGCGTGGGGGGGGGGGGGGGGACGAGACTTGTGATGTTTTCCGGCTGAGCGTTCCCAACCGTATGTAATTGTCGTTTTGAAGCAGTGTTCGAGTGATGTTGATACATGTTTCACGATAATAGGAGCAAATCGCAAGTGCAATCTTGCGTCTGCAAGCGCAAGTGCAATCTGCAGGTCCCACTTGCAGAACTCTGTTTTTTCAAGTTATACAAATGTATACATATTACACGAGTTCATTTGAGACTGGATCCGAACAGACCCGTCGCTCACGTTCTGAGACCCTGAGGTTCTGAGGAAGAAAGCTGACAGCACTCGTAAGATACCCGCGGGAGCTACACAGAAAAGGGCTACCGCCGTGTTCGGTAGAAAAAGGAGCGTATAAAGCTTGCGATAAACACAGCGAGAGCACCCACAGAGAATACATCACACCCACACAGAAAACACGCTTTTCAGACCGCATTCAAAAATGAACGAAAACTTATGACTTGTGGACGGACCGAGATCAACTGAGCGTTAACAAACACTTCATGCGAGGGCCCATGAACGGGAAAGTGCACTTACCGAGTGTCACAATAACGCAAAAGGGACCCGACAACAGCTGTGCGTTATATGCGCTAACGCCACTTGTGCGTGCTGACAACCCACGTGGCCATCAGGCGCCCAAAAGCTCGGCGCCACCGCGAGGCGCCGATAAGGAATCACATAAATCGTCCACTAAAATCAGAGCATTTTCAAGACCCACCCATGCATACAACATCCAAATCCGTTGACAGTAGTAACACTTTAGTTTGGCGTGTAGTAGAACATTGTGGGAAGCTTTGCACATAAAGCGCTGGTTCGTGGGCCTCCCCCCCCTCCCCCCCCCCCCCACCCCGTTTTCCAGATGTCCAGCAAACATGCCTATGTATCGTGGCATGCAGTAACCATTTGGGCTCGTCGAAGAATTTTCACGTTCTTTTAAAGAACAGGGCGAGCATCGTCAAAGAAAACGTAGCTTTTAAGCTAAAACAGATACAGGACAACCCAAATGGTGTTACATATGATGTTCTCACTTGTTTCCCTGACAGTATGGCAGCGCTTTGCCTAACGAAAGCAATGTTATAATCATGGTACCACTTTGAAGTACTAGTTTCTCTTTAACTGTCCATGCTCAAGCCTTCACTCCGCAGAACTATCGCAAAGTTAAGAGCATGCGGCTGAAAAAGAGCAAGACAACATATAAATCACGAAATACCACAATTTTCCTGGGAGGCATTCAAGCGGGGGTCATTGCTGCCATCACGACAGGTACATCGAGCAGACCCCGATGGTCCAGGAGTGTAGTTTTACAAAACAAGTTGGTGAGCCTGAGCCACAGAAAAACGACGAAACCTACCCGAAATACGCCGGCAAACTAGTTCCTCCTCAGTTTTTGTTTTGTCCACTTGCTCCTCAATGTTGGAGGAAGGTTGGGGGGGGGGGGCTAAAGCCAAAGTTGGGAGGACCCTCCCTCCCCCCCCCCCGCATCCGAATACGAAACTAAGCCCTTGCAGGCATCGCCACAGTCATGGCCGAGCCTGTCCTGACCGTTAACACCGGGCGGGCCAGAGCCACGGCACTAGCGACGACAACGCACCAATTCGTCGTCACCGTTGCGACGACCGGAAACAGCGCCGACAGCCGGAAATCGGCACTCAGTCCTCACCGGAGCAAACGCGCTGCCGTCGAAACCCCCGGCGGCGAGCAAACCGTGCAGAACAACGGTACCGGCCGACGTAATGGCAGACTACGCTTGAATGAAAGCGGGCCCGGGCGGCGCGTAAGGCGCGATCAGCTGATCACTCAGCTGACTGATCAGCTGTTTGGGCGCCGCGACGCCACGGTCGCTTCATGCGTGGCGGTGCCCCTCCCCCTCCGTCTCCGTAAGGAGCCGCCCCGGGCGCCAGGATACCAGACATGGGTGGGGTGCGCGCTAGCGCACCTGCCCCGGGCGAAAGCGCGCGCGCGCAGAATTGGCGGGAAGACCAATTACGGCACTTCTGGCCAGAAATAGAATGGTCCACCGCCACGACAGAGGGATAAAATTGGGCGCCAATTCTACTTCTGCGCGCGCGCAGAAATGGCGGGAAGACCAATTACGGCACTTTCGGTCAGAAATAAGTTGGGCCACCGCGACAGCAGGGGAATAAAACAGGGTTAACACGAGCTAGTATTTACTCATCGCAATATATTACATCGCTTCGAAAAAAGGATTGATTATTCGCATGCAACATGCTCGCAGTCGTCATAATTTAACATCCCGGTAGAGATGCAGAACTCTGAAAATCTCAAACCATCCCCGCACAAGCACATGCTCAGATGCCTACACATCGGACCTTAACCTCACCCACGGTGGCGAACATGCCGTGATACCAATGAAGCAGCTATATTTCTTCAGCAAGTCATAGGCATTGTAAAACAGAAGCGGGCCACTGCTCTCCCACTTCCCAAGAAAGTTAAACGTCATCCCTGCGGTGACGCACGGGAAGGACCGGCTTCGATAGTCACTCAGCCCTCCAACCTGGGAGGTTCCTAAGCCAGCACAGCCTCTCTACTCCCCGCACTGATTCGATGCCCGCCACTTTCTGCACAGCCTACCGCGCAATTCCCCATGTTTTCCATTGGTCGCAGAAAAACCTAGCCTAGAGAGCTGCGGCTGGTGACGATGATGACGATGATGACGATGATGATGATGACGATGATCACTTATGTCTTAGGACGCGCCCACTACCCTAGCCATGTGGTGCCCATGACAGCAGCGGTTGCGAATGCATACGTGTGCTATGTGTGCTAGCCCAGGTCCGTTTTGGACAGGTCCGTTTAGGCTGGACCATACGGGGAGAAATCCTTCGGGTGTTTGGAAAGTCCAACCAGGATTCGTTTAGCCTATGGTTTGCTATTAAATCAGTGGACGTGGCTAGTGGCGTCTGGCATATCCCAACGTCCCCACTTCATACTTGCTGCATCACACTATAATCGCGTGGTAGCATGCTCCTTCAAATTTGCTAGTAGCGTTTCTCCGTAGCAGCATCAACTCCGTCCGTCAGCCCTCTCCTCCGCCTCAAATTTTACATGTTAGCTGCCCGGCAAAACAAATACATTTTTCGTGGGAGCGTCGGTTTTCCCACATACCATACACTGCGGCGCAACTTGCGGCGGGTACGAAGTGACCTAACGTAAGCGTGCTCCAGTAATAACCACAGTGTCACGACTGCCAGATTATTGCGTAACTGTGAACAGTATTCCGTAATTGTAATGGTGAGCCTGCCTGAAAACAAACTGAAATGGTCAAGCGTCGACCAGCCTGCGATTCACGAGAACTTGGCTTGGGTGCATCGCTTTCTAAGCAACGAGCAAGCGCCCACCAGCCAACAGAACCTGCCTGACCGCATAATGCGCCAGCCAGAGCAACCCTAACCTCAGCAGCTAGTCTGCTGCACATGTCCCGAGTCGGCACAAACCCCACACGGCGACCCATGTGCCCGCACTGTGGCGGAGTTTCACGGGCAGATACCCGAGTGGTTGAGCAGGGCTTTTGCTGTACGCAACTGCACATTCTTAACGTACGCCCCTGTGTATAGCAACTCTTGCCACGAACAACCGTGACGTTGCAGGTGGCATACGCTACAGATGATGAAGCTGTCTTCGCTGGCTTTCAGATCTGCTTAATGTGAATGAATTTCACTGTCGATGCGGTAGCCAGGAACGGTGAAAGCCCGCTGCCGGTAATGGATGGACGAGACCCACGAGGGTCGTGCTGCGGACTCCTCGCGCCCAATCCCAAACACCAATGCAAGACAAAAGGCGGCCAGCATTCGGCAACACGCCCAGGGCGTGTGGACACGGCAGCTTGGGTCAGGCAGAAGCTGGTGCAGCGGACGACCCGGACTGGAACACAGCTGGCCGGGAGAGGAGCGGTGGCGACTCACCCCTGCAGCAGCGTCCCAGCGACAGCGCGGCGAACCGCGACAGCAGGGAAGCAGGACGTTTTCCTTCTGACTGGCGGCGTGATAAGCCACGGTTTTTTATCTCTCGAAAAGATAAGGATTCCCCGTATTGTCGGCTGCGGACACATTGCGACTGCGGCGCGCCTTCCACTGAGGAGATAAGCTACCAACCCGGCGGACCGGCTCCAAGATAAGGGAAGGAGGATCTGGAAAAGTGGAATTTCCATCTGGTCACCAGGCAGTCCTAAATGTGCTGCCCATTTCGACCCCTGATCACGGAAAACATTTCCGGCGTCTGAATCGCCGAGATAGGGCGGATTCTGTCGGACAGTTCCAAAAACATAACGCGAACAAACTGCCAAATATCACGCGAACCACTGGGGGACACTGCTAACTACCGTCAGACAGGCAACCATTTAATCTGAGCGAGGACAGCGCGATCAAACAGTCCTTTTCCAAAAAAGAATCAGGCAGGAAAAATTCGGAGACTCGTTCCATGCGACGATATATGCCGAAAGTCTCCCTCCCCCTCCCCCCCCCCCCCCCCCCCCATCCCAGACAATTTGCCCGGTACTCGTGCGCACCGGCGCGCTCTCTCGTTCCCTCGACGCCCGCACTTCACACGCGTCTCCAGCCGGCCGTGCAGCAGCAGCGACGCGCTGGGTCGGCACGCCACCGACCGGCGCAGCGTTGTGGATAGCGGCCCCAGCCGGCCGGCCCAGCCGACGCCCGGCCGCCGATGTCGGTGCCGGTGCAGGCGTCGGCACCTGTCCAGCCAGGTGTCGACCCACCGCGGGCCCCGACGCACGCACCTGGACCGGGCGGGAAGCGGGGCGGTGCGGCCCGGCCCGGCCCGGCTCGCCGCCGTGCAACGTCCCAGGCCGCAGCTGCGTCCGTGCGAGCAGCCAGCGGGGCGCCACTCGAGAAAAAAATGAGAGCGGCATCTGGGAGTTCGGCTGACAAAACAGGCGAAATCTTTCCTAACCAAGGTGGCCAACGGCAATGTGATCTTTGCATACAGCATCCCGAGCCGATAAAACAGCCGACGGCAATGTGCACTTCCCGCGGCTATGCCGGCAGTTACGTGCTGGGAGCTGGAAGCTGCCGCCTGTGTCATACCTAGCGTAGCAATCAACAAAAGCGCTGGGTACTGGTGTCACGGAAGCTTGGCGTTTACCAATTGGTATTTACCAATTAATTAACCACACTTGGTGCGATTTACGACGATTAACAATGTACTGGTATCGTTACCGCTTTGCAATCATTTGAAACGAGAAATGTTCAGGCGTTGATATCCGAAGGCTTTTCCAAAATGGTTTCCGAACGGCGCGGCGTAGCCATGCTAGATTTTGCTTTGCTGTAAACAATTAAGTAGCGGATCGTTTAGCATCAAAAACCTAGATGTACCTTGTAAAGTCGCTGACCTATGGCAGGTCAATCAGGCCATGGATTCAGCGAAGTCAGTTTCTAGGGAATCGCTCATTCTGATGCAACAACGGAGTGTTAGACAAAGCCACACATCTCTGAGATACTTTCTTGGGAGACTCAAATATTGAATGAGCAAATTACGCTGACCTAAGGTCAGGCATGAAGGTCAGACCAACCTGTACGTCAGACCAATGTCAAAACCAACCTGTTCTACTGCTCTAAGGCTTACTGTGTGGGATAGTTGCTGGTGCTCATTTCAAATTCATTAATAGCAGAAAACGCATTTTACATCTTCCATGGACTTCTCAGAGGTTAGAATAGGTCATTGACATAAAACGACCCAGCCCAACATTTTGTTTTTAGAAACATACTGTCTAGCGTTATCTTTGTCGCTTATTTAAGTGCAAAACTCAAAGCAGTCTTGTATGATTTTGGTCACCATGACCTTCAAAAGGTCAACCAAGGTCACTTACCCTAAATGAGCAAGCGAATTTTTGCTTAAAAACAGTTATCTAGGCTCTGAGGGTACTTTGGAGACCAACCTGGAATTTGACATTGTTTGACCTTATTTGACCCAAAGGTCATGATCTAGGAACCTCAAAATTTGACCCGCGTGAGTTCACGTACAGGTCAACACACCCTGTGAATTTGGTGTCTCTAGCTCTTTTAGTTCCCGAGATCTCAGTTGGGGGGTCAAATTGGTCCTCCCCCCCCCCACACCCGAGCGAAGGGTGCCAGCCGGCCACCCGGGCGCGTGTTACATGCGTCGTCGATCTCGGGATCTCTTTTTTGCAGATGTACGCAGAGCAACCCGGTGACATGTAAAGACTAAGCGGGTCGGAAATTGTCAACCATTTTACCGTATGATCGCACTACGACGTATGGAAATTCTGGGTACTGCATACTCTACGGAACATATTGCCACGACCGCTGTGAGGTGCTATGGTGCACGCGTCAGTATTTCATAAAGCAGTTGTTAATGGCGATATGACACCCGCATATAGACCGCGATGCTCTTAAAGCAGCCGTCATTCCCATGTTGATGATATCCCTAAATATGAGCACGAGGCGTTGTTTCAAAGTCCACGCGAACAGCATCTGGACGTGTTGATACCGCCTCGAACAACTTTTTTCACAAATGCGCTCATTTACCGGTCCTCACTATCCTGCAGACACTTACCCCCCTTACACTTACCCCGCTGGGATGACACAGAAGGGGCATGTTAGTTCTGATAGATCCACTGCATGCACAATGCACATGCCACTGATACGCATCCGTCATAAGCACTGACCTGACCGCAATTGATGCAAGGCCCCTCCATGCAGGGATGTTAAATAGGTCAGTTCTGATGCCAGCAGTTGGCCGACACCCGGCATGCGATACTGACCAGAGGAAATAGAAATGCATGCGCTGACCTGAGAACCCATTGAAACAAAGCCTTCTGGGTGGTACCAATCAAGCACCAATTGAAACCATAGGTGGTGTGCGCAGCCCACCGAGTCTCAATGGTTACCAGCCACCGACTGCGTTCTCACGCTGTACTGACCTGGCCCCAGACATGATCTGTCCGACGGCAGCGTAAGCCGAAGACGACGCACGCTCATTCGACCATCCCTCTGTAACAGGTGGTGTGCTAGGTGTGAGAATGAGTCATCACACCTGAACTGCCCCCAGCTGAGGCTATGCACTATTGCTTCTAAAGCCTTGCACCGAGCTACGCACCTTCTCCCCTCTAGTCAAAGGGGTTCAGGCCCTGAGGAGCCAGCTGTGAGTCTACATAACAGGCTGATGTGTGTAATCTAAGCATATTTAATGTAAAAAGCATGCCAGATCTAAACATGCAATTAGTATGAAAACCATTCTGGTGGTACAGATCACTTTTGCCAGGGGCCTTCCAATGGCAGACCTAAATATATGAACATCGCTTTTAATATTCATGGAATATAGTCACACTGCACCAGCCCCAATTCAGACTAGCTGATAGCTGTCATGTATATCAGTGGCATGTGCTGCACTGGCATGTATTGACATGTACATGACTGATATGTAATGCCAGACAGCCATTACATCGCAGTTAGCTCCATGGCCACCTGCAGGTGCACACATGATGTACCATGCTTGCCCTGGTCCAGCATAAAAAATTGCTCAAATCAAAGGCAGAAGCCCAAAGCTCAGATGCATACATCAGTTTTCGATGAGACATGAAAGCATAAGTTAACCCAGCTAGCACTGCACTTGCCAACCAGATAGTGCAATTACTAGATAATTGAAGTTTGTGAATAAGGAGATCAAGCTCTAGATGAAAAAGCAAGGGGCTAAAAGCTGGTTGATATCAAATTTTTAATGTACACCAGGGCGATGAAAATTGTTTGCATTTCTCAGGTATTAAGAGGAATTTGTACAGTGATGGTGAGACTTATAGAAAAAAGAAGCATGATTGGTTAGCATTAAACTAATAGTAAATATGGAGACAAATGTATTGCTGTTGAGTGTGTATCAAGTGTCTTAAAATTGGTCTCATTACACAGGTCATACAAATTAAATGATTTTGTTAACATACTCTTGTTTTATATGCCAGTTTTGTCTGTTGTCAGATCATTTTTTTTTTCAAAACTGCATGTTTTATCACTTGTGATGACAGCTTTTCTTACACTTTCAAAGTAAAATAACAGACCTATTTCAACAGCAACATATAAGAGTGAGATACATGTTAATCTGGAGAATAATGTTCCAACAAACATCAGCACAATTTATGCATAGCATACCTCCAAGAAAAATTATCCAAGCTCATAGCATGACACCCTCATGTAACTGGACCATTACCATTCACTAGATTATGCATTTGGTTTGCAAATCCCTGCTGTGTCCCACCTTGCCAAATCATGCCACTGACAAGCAAAAAGTAGCAGTGCCAGCAGGTGCTTTTAAAAATTTGAAGTGGTGCAATGTGTAAAATCCTGGTTTCCTGATCAGGTTTGTCAACTTAAAGCTGTCACTGACAAACTGTTGTTACAGCTGCATTCAACAGCTGCTGAACCAAACCCAAAGAGCTTCAACTACAAGTTCAAACTCAACACATGAACCTTCACATTTTTTGGTACAATGCTCCCCTAGCAGATAACATGACCTCTTTTTTATCACCCCTGGCAATGAAGGTCACAATTTTATCTTACAAAAGCTACAGAAAAGATCAGCTGTCTCAACCCATGACCACGTTTCCCTGGCTAATGACTTATTTCCATTTTATTCATGGCAATGTTGCTGGAAGCAAAGAAGCATTAAGCCCTAAGAAGCAGTGCCCACATGCACACAACCCATCATTTACCATTTTAACCTATCATTAACATCAAATAAACCAGTGCAGCATTTGAGAGCATATTGATGCATACAAATGCAGAGGGAAGATGAGGACACAGCACATGTGACAGGCCAGAAATCCATGACATTTTGATCTCACAATGGCAATATCAATAGCTATCAAACCAGGTTTTGGCACCAGACTACAAACCCACGCAAGAAGGCACCCAATACCATTTCTTAATGTCAATGCCCCCTGATTTACAACACAAAAATGAACATGAAGTGTACAAAACGATATCCACCCTATGTATTCACTATACTAAGTTCCCCTCATCTGACCATTGCTTACAAACTTAAGCCATATCAATGCCCCGCACAAATACTGAGATATCTACAAACTGCAACTACTGCAGGGGTCTTCAAGCGATACTTCTCAGCAGGCACCTCAAATAAATGCACATCTAAGCTTACATGTAGCGCACCAGCATACCAACCAGCCTTCGACGCCCAGACGCTTTCGGCGCGCGGTTAAGAGCTCTTCTCCGGCCCTGAGTACTTAGTTGGGCCAAAACGTTTGAAAGGTTGGCATGCGATCTAAGCCGAAATATTCTACGAAAGAAAAACGCGGAAAGCCGCGCCCTTACCTTACAATATCCCCCTCCAAAGTACTTGCGCACCGCGGACCTCGACTGCTGCCGGCGCGCGCGATTTCCCGCTCCCCCAGCTGAAGTTTACGTGGATCTTGGATAAGTGTAATGTTCGCGACGTGCCAACATTTATTTCGGTTTGCTATTCTTTTGCATTTATTACAGATAAGATCCTATCTTCTGCTAAAATTATTTATTGGTTTCTTCCATTTAAGCCGTATTTGATGACTGAGCTTGTCCAGGGAATGGGAATAAACTTCCGCGAAATAAAAGAACAAACCAAGTAGATGACATGTGCCGGTCTAACAGCTGATCCGCAATTTGGCGCGATATTCGAGCGCGTCTATCCGGTGTGCAAGGGAAAATTGACCCCCGCCGAGCGGCGTCCACCCGCTCAAAACTAGCAATCGAGAGATGGCTATAAAAGCAGCATGAAATGTGAGCTGTGGTCATGTGATTTTAGCAAGTGTATTTGTACAGTGTGCCAACGCCTTCAATTTGTCAAAGCACTAAATGTCGAGTTCTGTCGACTAACCGTCGAGCGTTGGTCACGGGCATTCCCCCCTCGAGATGGAAATTTACGAACGCCGACCAGTGCACCCAACTGCACATAATTAAATGCGTACATCGCTTGAGACATGATGATGCAGGTGCGCAGCTAAACGAAGGAGCGGAAGATTTTTACTCCCCCCCCCCCCCCCCCACGCTCTACAGTCCTGCATTTCGTTGAAGTTCCGCCTTGGATGCCTATTGGCAGAAAGTCAAAAATCGGCGCATTGCGCTCTCCCCAAGCTCCGTCCCTGTCTAAGGAATACTGGCTGCGCACCTGGAACAATGAATAACAAATCGAGCACAGTGCACATTTTCGCAAGCCACCGCGAAGGTCTTCCGACAAAATGAGCCACGAGGCAGCAGCACTAGCCGGCTCATGTGTACGGAGGGCCGATGTCCGGATGTCACATCAGCCGTACCTAGTCGATGGTGCCAGATAAATCCCAGTGGTGAGGACTGGATTCCCAGCGGAACAAACTACACAGGCAACAGCAGCGTAAAACCCAGCCTCTGCCAGGACTCCGGAGTACCTAAAGCTGGTTCACCTTTGAGTGCCTGCATCGTTTCGCTACCATATGTTTGAAGAACGTTTTCCACCGTTCATCGCATTAACTACGTGGCGGTCCGCGACTTGTGAGTGCAGAATGCTGAGCAAGGCTGGCATGACAAAGCTGTCTGAGCGGCTTTGGTTCAAAACTCAAGACATATTCATGTGATCGTTTTTGGGAGGGCTGTTATTTTACAGAGAAATTTGGAGGACCACGACATTGCATCAACCACTGATGAAATATAAGTTCCACTGAATTTAACCCGTGAGCATAAAAAGGCTGCGATGAACCCAACAAGGACAATGGGAAAACATAGGTCAATTTTTAGCATAACACGCTGGGACCATAAATGAACCGCACTGTTGCGCCAGTTTCTTTTTCACGGCATGTGGCATGCTGAGGCGGAAGCGTCCCGCCCCGCTGGCTGCGCGGCGACGTCTTTTGTGCGTCTCCCGCGGTTGCTGCCGGAGGCCGTGCCGGCGCCGCCGTCTGGCCACAGCGTGTCGCATTCTTCTGAAGGTTCGGCGCGGCGGCGCGACGACCCGGCGGCCGGTCGGCGCGCGTCGCGGCCTTGGCGGCAGCGCGGCGGCGCCGGGGCGCGCGCGCGCGCGCCAGCCCGCCAGTCGGCCACCTGGGACAACGACCGCAGGCCGGCGCGTGACGTCACGGACGCGCGGTCGGCCACCGCCGCCAGGTGTCGGACGGGGCACCGCCCCCCCCCCCCCCCCTCCCGCTCCTCCCGCCGAGCCCTGGGGCGGATGGCGGCGGCGTCCCCTCCACGAGCGGCGTCCGAGGCAGGACGCCCTGCCTGCTGCACTGATTTCCGCCAGGGGCCGGCGTCCGGCTATTTCGGGTGACGTGCGGGTTGTGGCGGGGGATGTTTGTGCGAGCCCATTCGGAGTGGAAGGGAATGTTTCTTCGCCGCAGGCGCCACTCTGAGTCAGCTTCGACCCTTGATTCGTCGACATCCTGGAACATAGGCCTTCTTAGAAGCATTGCTAACCACAGCACGGCTCTCCAGCTGAGCACAGCAAGCAGTATTTCGCGCTCATGCAACCAACCCAGCACAGTTCAGCATCCAGACATGCGCGCAGATTTGCAGGAAATTCGCCGTCCACGTGACCGGGAAATGCGAACTGCTGTATGTCCTGCTGTGTTCCGCCTACGAAAAACCAGCAGCATATATTGTATATGCGTACATTCCAAAATTGTGCAGATTTGAGGCCAGGGGAAGATGCTTGATGTCACGACTCCCCTCCCCCCCCCCCCCCCCCCCCTCCTTTTCCTCTTCAGGTGGCGGTGCCCTTTGCACGCATGTAGAGCGTTTAGGAGGTCTAAGACGGACCCTGAGACACAAAGTAGGATTCCGGGCTTTAGAAGCTATTGTCATTTCAACAAACAGAGCCCCTAAGCGGCGAAGTGGGCCTCTCCTGTAGAAAATTTTGGCTTCGCCACTGGTATGCTGTGTGGAGGTAGCTTTCTGGGTTTGCTTTGCGATCTAACAGTGGCGTTTTAATGAAATATACGTTGTACCTTTCAGAAGGTGTAATATGTGCTAGCTTTCAACATGGCCGTGTTGCACTCGTCAAGATCCTCCTGCATTTACCTCCACACTCAATAAGCACATGCATGCACTGCATACCAAAATCACTTAGAGTTTAGTAACAGCACCTACTTGCAACTTGCAGCACCTACTCAAACTTGAATGCATCCCTCCTTCGCTGAGTCTTCAGCACAATTCTCCATTAAAACACCACCTTGAACTCCCAAAAGCGTTTCGGCTTTTCCACGAGGAATCTTTTCTATTATTTGAGCCCCATAGATTTATCGACCTCCTGACCTCGAAGCCAATTTTTTCGCTGCCCACACCAATGGAGATGACGAATGTCGAACCGAATAGGTGCAGACAGAACGGAAGCGCGTCTTCACGGCGAACAGGAAATAAACGGCTTTACTACCGAACTGCTGGAAGCCGGAAGAAATGAAAGAGGCAGTTACGACGCAGCTCAAACTTGGGAAATATCGCAAGGAAGTGCTGTTACACGCCAACAAACCAGCACAGAATCTGGGGCAATTTGTCACTACGCCCGGGCATCAGTGGAATTGAGAGCCCTGCAGGGATTCGTCCATGGCGTCTTCGTGTCGCAATGCTCGATGGCGCCAAAAGACGTCATTGATGACGTAAGTGTTGTCCACCGTTCGCCCCGCGAGTGCCAGTTGCCTGTTGTGTTCGACCGGCAACAAATTCACTGGCAGTCACTGGCAATGACGGTCATCACTGATAGGCATTCCACCACTAACAGTCACTGACAGGCGCGTAGCCAGAGCCTTGGCAAGAAGGGTGGTGGTACAGGGTTGACAAAGAGCCCTGATATGGAAAAGCCCCCCCCCCCCCCCCAGAAAAAATGTCGGATGTGGCTCAATTGCTACCGAGGGCATGCTTTTCATTGGTATTTTTCCTGTGTCCAATTATTACTGGAGTAGGAGCCAGAAGTTTCTGCGATATAAATTCTGACTGAATTCATAGCCAATAAAGTAAAGAAATAATTCGTTTAACGATTGCATGAAATAGATTGCAGGCAATTTAATGCAACAAACAACACTCAAAAATGGTCCAATTCACCGTTTCTGGACTCAAAAAACTCAGAAGCTTCGTCACAATTCGTTTCTGGATAGATCGAAATGGGTTAACAGTTGGTAGCAACATGGTTAAGGCATGTCTATTTGGAAATGTTCAACATTCAGGCAGAATTTTGACAAGTGTCACAAATTATGTACGTAGTTTGAGCACCCGCGCTCGCAAATCTTAATGGGTAACAAAAGCCTCGACGCCGGGCGTTACAGTCTCCTTAGGCTGTGCAGCGTCGGCTTCGTAGCTAACACTTAGCTGTGGCCAACAGGTGGACGAAAATGATTATGTATCTGAAAGAAGTACCTGTCAACCCTTAAGCACATCGAATCGCACATTTAGAAGCAAATCCGGACGTGTATTTCACCAGTACGATTCTGAGATTGATGTTTAGAACGAACTGGCATTTACAGCACCGCGGAGTGGTGATGGCTAGAATCTGGTGGTGGAACTGGAAAGGTAAAGGTAGAATATCTATTTGGCACATAGGCGTAGAAGCGTTTCAAAAAGTGGCGGGGGGGGGCCAAGCTCAGGGTGTACTTCAGGAACTTTTTTCTGGAAAGCGAGCCCGATGACCGGGGGGGGGGGGGGTAGGGGGGAGGGGTAGGGATGGAGATTGTTATCGCTCTTTATTCAAATGTCATGGACTGCTATGCTAGGTATGCGTCTAGAGCTGTTTATCACCGGTGCATAATATTGCCTATTCGGCTCTTTTGTCAGTTGCCAAATAAGTCTATCCAGCTTCCCTAGATTATTCGTTCATTTTAACATTGTTTTTCCTGGGTAGGCGAAATACCACGAGCGGGTAGGTAGTTTGGGCCATTAAGGAAGCATTTACCTCCACAGTGTAAATGCCAAAATACGGCATGGATATAAGCTGGTGAGAATTTTGGAAGTGGATCGATGGCTCACAGTGCGTCAGGTTTTTCATGCACCTTCATTTCGATGGCTGCTCTTCAAGAAATAAGACCTGCCGCAGCATTTTAGACGGAAACGAATTCGGGAGCTTGAAACTGCTAGAAACAACGTGACAAAATCCATAAAACTGGAGATTCTCTTTTAAAAATCAAGCCACATAATAAGGCCCATCTGTCATATGTTCCTTATCTGGGCCCTGCTCCTGTCCGCCGTCAGTGGTCACTGCCCTGACCTGGATGTCTCCCGCATGACTGACTGCGAGCTTATCGTGTTGCTACCTTGTTGCATACTTTTGAATCAGGGTTACTTCTACATGGTGTATGAAACATGTGTTGGACACCTGCAACAGTATTTTTCCCGAATTATCTTCCCTTATACCACACCACCGCAGAGAAAATAGCCTCCGGGAAGCTGTATGCCTTAGGTATGGATTGGCTCAGAGGGCACTTCATTGGCCATCATGCAACGTAGGGGACTTGACCTGTTTTTGTGTGTAGGCAGGGGCGTAGCCAGAGGCTTGCCAAGAAGGAACACAGGGATGACAAAAGCCCATCTTATGAGGCTTTGTGGCTGTAACACTATGTGATGGCCAATGAGCGAACGAAAAAGATGACGCATCTTAAGGGAGATGGCTGGTGAATTAGATAAATCGGCATGCATGTTTAACGCAGTGCAAAAGTAAGCCAAATGCAACCTTTATCTGAAAAGTGTGTGTGTGGGGGCGGGGGGGGGGTTGTCAGTTAACATTGCTGTCCCCCACCTTGAAAAGTGGGGGGCCAAGGCCCCCCTGCCCCCTCCCCTCCCTTTCCTACGCCCGGGATTTGGCATGTCGCTGTGACTGTTATCTGTCCAGAGGACAGCCCCAAAGTTATAGAAAAAAATGATGCGACCAGTCTGATCTTTGAACAGTACGAATCTATTTTGAGAAACGTGCGCAACCATTTTCTCACGACGGTCGTTCTCGGTTGCCTTCTGGAGTAGAACACTAGGAGGCACATGATTGTTCCCGAACAGGAGCTAAGGGACCATTCCGTTCCACCGCGGGGCGTCTTCCGGCTGCCATTCTGGCGACACGAGGCGGCATCCCGTGTCCGATCCAGAGACCTCTAGAGGGATATGTCATATCACATTGGCTCCTTCCTGACGCGGAAGGCCTTCTCGCCCGCGGAGTCGGACAAGGAGCTGACTGTGCGGTGCTGGTGATATCTGGCCGACATACAGGCCCATATCGACTAAGGGGACACCGGATCACCACAAAGGGCCCTCTGACCGTCATTTGAGGGCCCGTTCTCGTAGGCTGGAGATCTGAATGAGACCCAACCAGCCCTTTGTGCCCTTTAACCCTTCAATCGGGCCTCTCGATCGTCGGTTCCTTTGGGCCCTCCAGGCTCGTCAGACCGCCTCAAACACTGCCTCTGGCCGACTCGGGCCCCTTGCTAACACGGGGCTCCCCTGCTACGCGCTTTGGGGGCCCTGATAGACGCTAGGGCCCTGACCAATGCAGATCGCTGGCTCCTGCTTTGTCCCTGCTTGGGGAATGGATCCTCAGGCCCAGGCCGACACAGAGCCGACTGTGCGTTATTGGCGGTTTCTGACCAGCATATGGTCCCTTGTCGACCTCAGGGGGTCCCTGACCAGCGCACAGGAACCTCTGGATGGCACTGAAGTGCCAGGCTCTGCGGGCCGGCCCCGAATAGGTCGACCTTTAGGAAGCTTTAGACCCTCAAATCAAGCCCTCAATCGTAGGTCTCGAGGAGCCTTGCGGGCCCCTCGGGAGCTAGGGGGCTCGTGCCCACTATATCCCCGCTGCCTGCGTTACTGGCCACTGACAGACATTCCAACACATTCGCCACTGGCAGCCATTCTAAAACAGAAAACAGGAATGAACCGATATTTCCATGCTCTTACTCCTCAATGCCCGCCGAGTAGACTGGTTCGCCTTATTGTGCGCATCGGTGCTCTTGCCCGTACCTCAGCATACACCTAGACCGCTCCATCTGACCATGTATCAAGCAAAGGTCTCGACTGCGGCATCTGACGGTGTATCAGCACAATTCCTGATCACTGTCTCGGCGTCGTTGCCTGGGCGCAAGCTCGGCGGCCGTATCGGGTGCTGCCTCAGGATAAGTCTGCATCACTGCATGGGTCGGAGATTTTATCATATTCCCGACAGCCGCATTTGTCGGTCCATCTGCACCTTTCTCGATCGCTGCAGACAACAGCGTCTCGGTAAACGTTGACCGCTGTATTTATCAGCGTCTCGGCAAACGTTGACCGCTGTGTCCATCAGCGTCTCGGCAAACGTTGACCGCTGTATCTATCAGCGTTTCGGCAAACGTTGACCGCTGTAGATGTTGGCGTTTCGGCGCAGCTATAGCCGGTTGCGTTCCGTCGCTGTCTGCGGAGCAAACATCCCGACCGCTGTGTTTGTTTGTGCCACAACAAACGTCTCGATCACAGCATCATGCGCATATCCGTCATAGTTACAGCAAAAGCGCAGCCTCAACAGGCGCTTTGAGCGGTGAGACACTGACACTCGGGTCGCCTGATCTGTGAGGCACCGACGCCGGCCGCCTGATCTGTGAGGCACCGATCCTGCCGGTCGCCTCAGCTGTCGGGACATCCGAACGCGCCTCGACAGCTGAGGCTATCGATGTCTCAACGTACCTATCGATGTCTCAACGTACCTATCGATGTCTCAACGTACCTATCGACCGATTTGTATCACATCAGCCATTGTCTCACATCACATACAGCCATTGTACACATCAGCCATTGTCTTAGTCATTGTCTCAGGTACTGTCTCAGCACACATATCGACACATGCTCGATACATATCGATTCGACGCATGTCGAGAATCGGGGCCGGAATCGAGCCGAATGATCATCAGTGAGTCGACTCAGAAATACAGGGAACAACGTACACTAACTGTATATCAGTTTATCAGGGGACATGGAGCCCAGCCATATCAGTCACGTTGCCACCATGGTGAGACACTGCGTGTCGCGCAGGGCGAACGGGATGATAACATGTTTGGCATTGTCAGGTATCATCTGGATGATGTTATGAGCTGACGCCGCAAAGCCAGGCACATTCATCAACTTATACCAAACGGTAATGGAAGAAATCGTGCGCAATAGAAGGCAATAGGACACAACTCGGCTACGAAGGTCTGTCAACAAAAATGACGTGGAGATGAACGGATAGATCCGAAACAAACATTCGCTAAGATTTGAGATACGTACTTTTATGCCGCAAATTTCCAAAAACCTAGCACGTTGTCCAAAATAACGTAAAATAGCCAAATGTTGGATATGCGCCAGCAGTTCGCCAACAGTGCACGGAACACTGTTCGATTCTGTTTGTTGGTTTTCGCTTGCGGCTCCGCCGCAGGCCGGCCAGCTTTTCAGTCGCAATTATGCCATTCCTTAATCCTACCACAGCATGTAACCCTACTTTGTATCAGTACTTTTGAAATCTTTTCAGGCACGAAAAAATTCAAATTTTGGGTTTACCGGCATTCGGCATCACTTACCATGATTGATTACACTTACTCACTTACCTCGATTTTGCAAACTTCCAGAATTCTTAATGCTATCAGTTTTGCCATGTTCAGTATGAATTCACCCATTGTGGCTACATACAAAACGATTATTATTTGGAGTTTTAGGAACTCTGCAGCTCTGGAAAATGTAATGAGTAAAATCACTCGCAAGCCAGCACTTGGAATGAACAGTGGTTGGCCCAGTGAAGAGCCAGGGGAAGCAGAGCGGCGATTCCAATGGCATCTGACAATGGCTGCTGCTGGATCTAATGAAACTGTGCTTGTGTCTGTTTGGTTCCAGGGGAGGCAGAGCGTGATTCCAACGGTATCTGATAATGGCTGCTGCTGAATCTAATGAAAGTGTGCTTGCGTCTGTTTAGTTCCATACGCAGTGTTTTACACAGAGGTCAACACAAAAGAGGGTCAGGAGAGTGAAAATGGCAGCTCCCAATCATATGCTGTTACTGAGGAATGACGACATTGTAATCGTGTTCCTTTGCTCCTGCTCGTGTCAACTAACAGGTACAAAACCATGTGCTAGACATTTTCTGGTCATGCAGTCTTCAGGTTGTTCTGGTCTTCGTTTTGGTCTTCAGCTCAGCGACTTGGCTGACCGCTTGGGCGTTCCAGGCGTTGGTGGGTGCGCACATAATGCACACAACGAGTCCAATGTCTTTATAATGAAATGAAAGGTTCAGTAGATAAAAACATGGCAGCAGTGACTAAACGACGTGGCAGGCCTGGATCCATCAGCATCCGGTTGGCTCTTTAAAACCGCCTCCACCGTCCGCGCATGGAACGTCAGCCTGTCATTCACGAAGATTCTAAGCTACTTCTTGGTGGGCTTGACTGCAATTTCGGCGTTCTTCAGGAAGTAGGTCAGTCTCGGGTGCAGTTGCCGATGTGCAATATTTCGCGCTTCGATGCATTAAAATGGAGCAGCCACTCATCGGGCCATTGGACCACGGCATCGAGGCCTGCCTTTAGAGGAAACGCAGTCCAGTGCCTCGTAACAAGACAATACACATCACTGTCATTGCGAACATGTTGACCTCGCTTCGCACTTCTTGTGGTAGACCGTTAACGAAGATAATGAAGAGTCGGTTCCAGCACTGATGCTTGAGAGATGCCGCTGACGACGTCGATCCAGTCCGACCTTGAGCCCTGGATTCGGACTCCCTGCATCAGCTGGGTTCGGGAGGGGGGGGGGGGGGGCCTGGTCCAGCGCAGCAAATTACCTAGAGCATCTTTGACAAAAGACTTCAGCGCCTTGGAAGGAACAGCAATAAGGCTCACTGGGCAGTAGCTCTCTGGAGACTGTCGGTTATCTTTCTTTAACAGGACTACCTCACCAAGCCTCCAATCCTAGGGGAGCCTTCCGGATGCCAGTGATCCTCGGAATTGCATGTTTGGAGATACTACCAGGACTTTTACAAACTCACCAAGAACTCACTAAGTATATCGTCTGGCCTAGGGGCGCTAGATGGCTTAAGACATGTCCGTTTCTTTGCCACTGTCTGGGCTGAGATGCCCACGTTTTCCAGAAACGGTCCGTCAAAGCTGCTAGGCATCACATACATGGCACTTGTCCCTTCGTTCGTGAAAACGTTTGCAAATAATTTACAGAGAATGGCGGCTTTACACTCGTTGCTGTTGGTCAACGCCCCATCATCACTAAGGCCTTCTTCCCTGCAATTCTGGAGTGGTCTTGAGTTAGCGTATTTCAAAAGGCTATTGTTTTTTTTTTAGGTCTGCTTCATTGCATACTCTTCCCGAAGGTTTCTGGGCATCTTCCTAAGGTCTTCGCGACAACGCACAGACCTGACATGGTCCAAAACATCGTGTGTCCGCTTTGATGTAAGCCATAGGCTTTTCGCATTTTCTTTTTTTCAGCTGCATGGCTGTCTGGTTCATAAAAAGGCTCCTCTTTGGCCCCTTGTTTTTCTTACGGGGGAAACATCAGTAGCTATGGTACTGGTCTCCTTTTTAAGAACTTGTACACTTCTTCGAGGGCAAAGTTTTCTAACTTCGACCAGTCCATTACTTTAAGATGACTGCTAAGCACTCGTAAGTATTGATATTTGGTAATTGGTAATTGACAATTGGTAATAACCAGCTGTCCTGGATGGGGATTTCGCAGCCCAGAGCAGCGGACCAGTGTAACCTTAGGACCACATGGCCACAGTTTCCTAGCCCGAGCAGGCATTCAGCTTTGCTGACCATGCCCTCCTCATTAGTAAATATAAGGTCAAACACACTTGAAATTTTACCCACCCGGTAGCGTGTCGGCTGCCGAACATGTTGAAATAGAAAGCAGTCCTGGATGGTTTCGATCAATGAGGGGGATGGATGACTGTCGAGAGCTTCTGACCTCTGTGCCCAGTTCAATCTGAGGCAAGTGGAAATAATTTAGAACCACTAAGTGAGAAAACCGGGCGCCGCACGCCTGCCGAATAATGTGTCCACTTGGCGCAGACTGTCTTGGATGTTGCCCAGCGGCCTCCTGGGCACACATGGCCGAGCAGCAAGGTGTCCTTCCCACTTAAAGCCATCCTCGGGCATATTTGTTTCAGGGTACTTGACCCAAATGAGTGTTCCACAACATTCAGTAGGTCGGACACGTAGACGCGTGTGTTTCTCTTTCACTACTTCCCAAAGTTGGCCAGATATGAATTAAAGTTTGTGTGCAGAGTGTGACCGGGAATAGGAAGAAGTCATGGTGCGACAGAAAGCTTTTGGGCTTTGGGAAAGATCTCGGTCGGAAGTATCAAAATTGGCTTCTAGGTCACAAATCAGCATATACAAATGTCCCTCTTGTTAAGGTACCAGTCTGCATCAGCATTTGGGGTTACCTTCAGCCACTGACACGTGGTGCCCAGTAAATCATTGTGAAGTCACATTTTTCCTCGAAGAACTTCACAGCACCAAGCATCACGTGGAGAGACGACCATCACCGTTACCATTGTCATTTCGTGGTCCTGCTGAACCTCCTTCAATACCAGCCACAGCCCGTCCAGCCCGAGCTGTGAGACCCATTGTTCCGTGTCGAATAAAAACCGTTTTTTTAACAGATTTAATCACACAATCTTTAATGCATGAATTTATGAGATGAGAACTCGTGCAAAGTAGAACTTGTGGGAGCCGTGACGCCCACCATTTAATCGCGCAGTTCCAGACCAATGACAAAATTTGCTGGCAAAAGTGTAACGTGCCGCAATGTTCGAAACGGTCCGTCCTGCTCTCCGACGTCATCTGACCGTTTAACGCGGCCGGAGGGACCCACAATGCTGCTTGGCCGTCCGGGTCACGAAGTCTGAGATCTGTCACTGGTTTGCACGGACGTCACGTGGCATTAAAATGCTGCTTTGCTCTTATTTCGCCGGCATTAGATATTATAAGTGAAGTGAAGGGAAAATATCTAATTTGGTATCTCTTGTAGAATACGCTACCATATTTTCCAAAGAAGTTGTGGTATTATTGAGGATACAGGAATATTTATGACGTCATAAACTAAAAAGCAGCAAATGAGAGCTCAGTTTTGATGACGTTACCTTAATTTGACGTCATTTTTGAAAGTATACTATCAGCCAGGTGGAGCCAACCTCTTCGTGTTTTGCGTCCTCAGCGATCACATCACCAATACATGGGACCGGGGTCGCTTCGTTCTCCATTACAGTACTTGGTGGCGGAGCGGTCCTGCGTGTGGGTCGTGTGATGATGGAGCTTCGCCTGGCCAGATAAATGTGATTTCTTTCATTGCCATACAATGATATCAGAAGAAACGGTTGCCAGTCTTGAAAAAGACTATAATGAACTTGAAGAAAAACAAAAGTGGCAAATGTTGTACCATGTGAGTGGGGTGCCGTGAATGCCGCATCGTGTGTCGCATTTATGCATTTCATTTGAGGGAGGTTTGGCGGTGACCATTTTTATAGTGTATCATGTTGTAAATTTTTTTGCCGTACACTTGTGATGATGAAACTCCATCTTCCTATGTGGAATGGTGATGACCTTTGTTGTAGATCTCTAGCCCTTTCTGAGAAGGATACAAAAACACCCTTGTAGACCTCTGAAGTACTCAATGGGTTGTGGTGCAGGAGTGGTTTCTCTGGCACTCATAGTCATATAGGCATTATAGCATATGGACATGTTTTAAGTCACGTACTTTTTCAGCATTCCTCTTTGATGCTGGGAATAATAATTAACAAAGAAAAAACAGCATTAAAGAAGGTCCAGATCTATTTGGTTTCCAGCAGCTGGATCATTAGGTATTTTGAAGTCCCCTAGGTGACAGGTTAAGCCAGAAGACCTTATGTGCCTTGTCTCTTTGTTTGGGAACAAACATGCCAAGTGTGTGAAGCAGGTCAACGTATGATCGTTTATTTCAGTTAAAGGTGTAGTGCAACTTGCAAACTGGGCATATCCTGAAGCACATTTCAAATCTTGGCCAGGTGTTTAAATGCGGTTTATCGATGGCTTGCTGTTGGAATTTGTTGGCACCAGTGCTACAACTAATTACCATCAAATTATTTTTGGGCAGCTTTTTTCTTTTCATCATGTCACTATTTTGGGAGGCACCAGCAGTGTAGTGGCTAACATGTCTGTGTTAACCACTGCACATCTAGGAAACCAGAAGTATGGGGTCGATTCCCTGCGGTGCCCGCCCTCCCTGCCAGGGTGAGAGGCAGGCGATGCCATATAGCCTCAACAGCTGAGTGTGTCATAAATCCCCAGTGACGCACATTATTTTTGGCTGCACACATATCTTAGCAAATTTGTTTGAGTCAAAAGGTGGTTATAATTAATGTGAAGATTATGGAATGCGGAATATACTGACATGCCCATGTTGTCCATACTAATAATATTCCATTCATGATACTGCAATTTATTTCCAATGTTTTGCATAGTTCTTTGCTTGGAAGCCAGAATTATATGTCCTGAAAAATCTGTTCTGCACCTATATATGTTGCTGGATGCAAATGCCAAATTTGCTGTTTTATGCTGCATAAATGCTGAATTATCCTTGGCTATGGTGATGATTAAGCTCATAATGCAGTTGTCAATGCAGGGGTTGTACCTAGTAGCTAATAATACAGTATTGAATACTGGGATTGGCAAAATTTGACCTTGTTTCAGTCAGGGTAGTTTGTTTTTGTAATGAATTATTGATTGTGTAGCATAGTTGTATCCAGCTTCTGTTTTCAGTGCCACTAGTAATGGTGCAGTAATTGCCACTGTCAATATTGTAATTTTTTGTTTTTTGTTTCTTATCAGGATAAAATTCTATGGCCTCCTGATAAAAATGGATGTGGTTGAATGCATATGGGTTGCATTGTAAGAACAGTTGTGTGACATCATAATGTGGTGATGATATTTTGGGTGGGATCAGGAGCAGTCTGTTTATCAGTAAGCAGGTTAAGACATTTTTCTGGTTGTGGAGAAATTTTGAATGATTTGGGTTCAGTATTGGGGAGGCATTTCCTGCCTGTACAGTGAGGGGGAAGATGAGGCCTTTCCAAAAAGATAAAAGGCCCTTTTCCTGGCTGATAATATGCTGTTGCATATTGCATTTGTGAGATGGTGTCAGCTGGCTGTTGAAGAAAGTAGCTGGATAGCACTTCCTTTGTTTTATCAAAATTGCAGCAAAATTAGCATAAGGCACTGTCTGTGTCAGATATTTCTCTGAATTATTTGACATGCTAAAAAGGAGTAAACCAGGATGTGGAAATAGCTACTAAATGTTAACACAGAAAGGGAATGTAAACAAGGGAAAGTAAGATCAAGTTGTCCCTGGGAAGTGTGTTACAAACTTTTGTTGGAACATTTGTTCCCCAAAGTCTCCTAACTCTCAGGAACAGTGTCCAGCATTAGGTACTAGATCCATTATGGCTGTACACCAGGACCTCTTACAGCTCACCTGAAATTTGTGTTCCTGAATGAGCTAAAGCTGGATTGTGCTCTAGAATCAGAACTGCACCAAACAATGATATAGCCATAAAGGTACAATCTCCATGTACCCGCTTCAAAGAAATATTGTCACAGTCAGACAATGAGCCATGCCATTGGGGCTTTACGACGCAACCAGCTGCTGAGGCTATATGGCGTCGCCTGCCTCTTACCCTGGCAGGAAGGGCAGACACCGTGGCGAATCAAACCCCATACCTCTGGTTTCCCAGATGTGCAGTCAGACAGGGAGGCAGTTTGTCAACTGGGTCTTACCTGAACTGTGCTAAATTTTCTGCGTGAATAGCTGACTGGCCCAGCCTGGTTGCCACATTTTTGTGAAGTAAACATTTTTTTCATGCATTTTTTTATCATAGGTGCGTTTAGTTTTCAGAAACAAAAAAAGTTGGATAGTTATTCTGTACAGATTAATTAACAGAGGATTATTAGTCTTGATGTAATCTTAATTCTTAATAATGAAATAGAAAATTAAGGAACAGAGGATAATTAATTAACAGGGGAGAGAACTGACAATTGTCAGGCACTCAGCGGCTGATGTGTGCGTACCACCATGTGCTGGCATGCGTACGTTGTAGATCGGTCTTTCCATAGATGTCGATAGACATAGTTGTCATCATCAGATTTTAGCTGTCAGAGCATAAAGACAGAAGCCATGAGGCATGAGTGTTAACAACTGTGTCTTTCCTGGATGATCATAGATGCAGATAAAGATTTGAAGCCAACAGCACATTGTAGATGAACACAATAATTACTAGCCATTTTCAGATTTCAAAACTGTACCATATGTAGGTACAGCAAATTGGCAAGAAAGTGGCCAGTGTCACCTTTTTGAAGCCCAGTCTGGCATGCAAGATGAGGTGACCCAGAGATATGGTGTGCTGTGATACTACATAGGCATATGGCCCAATTAATTCTAGCCAGTATACACCCAAACATGCACAGCTTCAAGAGAATTTTGGGCGTGATTGCCAAAACTATAAATTACTTCAAGCGCATCAATTTCATCAATTACAATTTTGAAGGATGAGCCTGCTAATAAGCAACCACATCTCAAGCCCGGTGCCAGTGACTGAGCTTGCGGGTGCTACATCAGTGGACTCCTGCATGTTAAATTCTCATGAAGGGGCTTTCAACACTTGGCGAAATCTAGTGTTATCGCGTCCCAAATTTGTTGGCCCATTAGGGTGGCTTCTGGTGTCATTTCCAGGTATGATAACAGCTGACAGCTGACGTGTGCTGTTGTCTCACTCACCCCATGCCACACATGGGATCCTGCTGATGTTCTTCAATCTCTTTGCTGCCACTTTGGTCCGGGGAAACATGCTTGACTTGGTATCAAGCAGCACAGGTGTAAGTTCCACAACAGGGGCACATTGTTTGGCATGATTGATGTGGAAGGGACAGGTGGCAGTAGGCCAATGAAGGTCAAGTAATGCCCAGGGTGGCCATGCTGCAGCATTGTGCAAATGTAAAACCATATGTATTTCTTAGCAAAACAGTGGATCCAGAATCATGTGTTGAACTGGATGGCACAACTAGGCCGGTAGGTTGAGGACAGGCACAGCAAGCTTTGCAGAAACTCCAGACACTTTGCCACTCGTGCAAACCATTCAGCGTAATTTGCGACAAAAGTATCCACTGTGGTCTCATTCTTGTCATGCTGTACAAGCTGTCTCTCTGGTTTAAGTGCTTGTGACAGCCAAGTCTCGCCACTTCATGGTTGTGTTGCATTTGACAATGCCCTGGAAGGCTGTACAAGTTGTGTCATATGTTTTCTCTCGACCTCAGTCTCTGCATTTTGTCCTGTGGCTTCAACAGTTTTCATAGTCAGTTGACGTAAGTAACCAAAGTCACGTAATTTTTAAGTTATGGGCGATACTTAAGAAACTGTAAGTAATCCATTGATCTCGTTTTACCAGGCCACAGAACATTGCCAAACCTTAAGCATGGGTGTTCCTGAAAATACTTCTGAAAAGGTGCTGGTGCCAGAGACGGGCATGGTCCAGGGTGCATTTAAGGTTAAGTCAGTCAAGGACATGTCGCTAAGGCGCTGGGACTGTCAGGTCTCACAGGGGACACATAATGGAGAGAGTTTTTACATGGAGGATCTCCGTAGCAGGGAGCGCTCAGACTTGAGAGTTTGCTGGTTTGTAAAAGTCCCACGCCCTCGGTGAAATGGACGGCCTCGAGAACATCTCGGAGCTGGAGACAGGGCTGCTGACGGATGGAAAATTTTCTCGCCCTCCACGCTCCGTGGACTGGTGGTTTGCGACTTGCAGCTGACAATGTCACATGAACCTCACGGACCTTGTGGTGGTGTCAGGGTGAGAAAGAAGTTGCGAAATATCCTGTAGGTTTGGTTGTGATTCGGCAGGAACGCTAAACCATGTACACGCCTGACCGAATGTGCCCGAAGACGGCGTGGGCGGCTTGTCGCGTCTGACCGGGCACCCCACCAGTGTCAGAGCCGGGCGGCCGGCGTGCCGCCCGGCCCCGGTCGAGCCGCCGCGGCGGTGAGCGGGCGCCTCCGTGCCGCCCGGCCCCGCTCGATCCGCCGCGGCGGCAGTGAGCGGGCGCCCCCGTGGTGCCCCGCCCCGCCGTGCCGCCTGACGCCGGCCGCCTCCGCCGCAGGAGATCCGCATGGACGCGCAGCAGTTCAACTTCACCTACAAGGACGCCAAGCTGGTGGAGAACCGGCCGCTGAACCGGTACAGGGACGTCAACCCGTACGACCACACGCGCATCCGGCTGTCGCGCGGCCCGGCCGACTACATCAACGCCAGCCTGGTGGAGGTGCCGGCGGCGCGGCGGCGCTACATCCTGACGCAGGGCCCGCTGCCCAACACCACCGGCCACTTCTGGCTGCTCGTCTGGGAGCAGCGCTCGCGCGCCATCATCATGCTCAACAAGACGATCGAGAAGAACCAGGTGAGGCCATAGGCGCTGGTGGGTGGAAGGGAGGGGAGGGGAGCGAGAGCGTGTTTTGATAAAACGATGGTTGGTGTCTGGTGCCGAACACCACCGAATAAACATTTCCCACAGCAAACTCATTTTGCAATATGCATTGCAACCCATGTAAACTTGCTTGTTGCATATTGCCAAAATGGTGTTTGATGCTGAGGTGCAAATGTGTACATTCCCTGAAACAAAGTGTTCCACATTTGTATGAGTTCTTTTATTTGCATTTTATGTGGAAGTATGTCAGATTTAAGCTTCTGCACATACTATCAAGCATCATAGTTGTTCAGATGTCCTTGTATTTGGACATGACTTGCAAACCCACTTTTGTGTACATCACTGATGACAGCAAAATGGAATATGCTACCTGAGTTTTAGAGGAACAAATGCTAGCTCATAGCCACTCTTTTACATCAGCATGTATATTGTGTTCTGCAACTACAGAGACATTAGCTGATCAGTTCTGCAAACATGGTGATTCAGTGACATTCCATCCCTCGTTGTCATCAGGAATGCATAGAAAAACTAAGCTGGGCAGTGGCAGTGGTTGATGAATAAGCTATGATGACTCCCCAGTGACTTTCTGCCTTTGTTGCCTGTTGGTCGTGTCACTTCTTTACCAGCGATACGCTGACACCTTGACTGGAAACCCGGACTAGCGTGTGTCAATGCCGCCCCCGACCTGGACCCGCCTGACATGTGCCACTGCTGCTCCTGACCTGCGCCCGCATGGTGTGTGTGTCGCCGCCGCCCCTGACCTGGGCCCGTCTGTTGTGTGTAGCCGCACCTGACCTGGGTCGGTCTGGTGTGTGCTGCCGCCGCTCCTGACCTGGACCCGCCTGGTGTGTGTCGCTGTCAGACTGTCGGACGCCTGGCTGCTGACTGTGTGTGCTCCCCCCCCCCCTAGTCAGGTGTCATCAGTGCTGGCCGTCTGACCCCAGGCTGACTGCTGTCCCTGCGTGGCTCGGGGCTCACAGATTTATTCAGCTAGGCGACAAGAATGTGGATTGAAATCCATGCTGTCTGCTGACTCCAATTGATGCTGCCATGCTGTCATGTTGTCATGAAATCCAGTTCATGCTGACATTACAGCTTTCAATGGCGACGCCAGGTTACTGGCTACCACTCAGCAGTACCTTGGACTCTGTGCATCCAGACAGTGCGGCGTTCTGACTCGCTCGTTCTGTTTGCATCGCCTGTGATGTGTCAACAATCGTTTGCCGGCCTGCTTTGCTCGACGCTGACCGGTTGATCTTGAGGAAAGGAAGGAACAGCGTCACATGGAGGCCTGACAGAGTGCGCCAATGGCATGAACGAGTATTGGCATCCTTGCACCTGACCAGATTAGTTTGGAAACACCGGCACGTCCCGTCAGAGCGGGTGCGGCCGGTGACTGCCACATGTCGGACGCCTCGTCGGCAGATCAAGTGTCACCAGTACTGGCCGCTGGGCGGCGGGCCGGAGGATCGGCTTCAGATGGACGACGTCGGCCTGACGGTGGAGCTCGTCAGCCAGACCGACTGCAGCTACTACACCGTGTCGGCGCTCAAGTGAGACGCGCGCCGCTGTCGGAACCCTCCCCCCCCCCCCCCCCCCCTGAGGGCGGCTGCCGCCACGCTGCGCTAGGGACCCGCGTAGCGCTGGTAACTGTGGGTCAGACTCGGGACCCACGGCTGGGGACTGCTCACCACAAACGCGCTCCTTGGGGCCTGCAAAGATGCGTCGGAATCAGGATACAGCCCGTTTTAGGTTGACAATTAAGGAGGCTGCGCTAGGAGTAAGTGAAATAACAAACCACATGGCTTGACATACCGGGCGTCACATTCGCCATCCTACAATGGTCAGTTAAATTGGCCACATAAATGCAGCTGCGCCGAAAGGCCCACTGCTGCGCGGCACTGGTCGGCGCCCCGCCGGCGGCCGTTGCTCGCCTTGTGACGCCTCGGCGCCGCTGTCGGCCGCGGAGTGGGCCCCTCTCGCTGACGCCCTGGCGGCGCCGGCGCCGGCAGGCTGACGGACCGGGCCAGCGGTGAGCAGCGGGAGGTGCTGCACTACCACTACACCACGTGGCCCGACTTCGGCATCCCGCAGTCGCCGCACGCGTTCCTCATGTTCCTGTCGGCGGTGCGCGACGCCGGCGTGCTGGAGGAGGACGCCGGCCCGGCCGTGGTGCACTGCTCGGCCGGCATCGGCCGCAGTGGCACCTTCAGCCTCGTCGACAGCTACCTGCTCATGGTGAGTGATGCCGCGAGGCAGGGTGGCGTCCCGGCCTCACGGCGCCGTCACTCGGCGGCGGTCGGTCGCTGGGGACGGCGTCTCCCTTCTCCCAGCCCTGCCGCCCGCTCGTGGTCCATCGACGACGCAGGACGCACCCAGGCAGCTCCGTGCCCGGACACTGTCGGGCGTTTGTCCTGATAGCCGCGTCTGATTACTGCTGGCTGACTGCTATCTGCCGTTTCCCCTAATTCCTGGCCGCGGCCTCTTCGCGGAAGGTCCTAGGACCGTCACGTGCCGGGCGGTTTGTTGACATCCTGTGTCCGGCATGGTCGCTGTTCCTCGGACGGTTTCCTGTGGCTTTACCCCGTAAGAGGACTCACTGCCGCCACCGGCCGGCTTTGGAACCTTGCTGATGGTGATTGGCTTGCGGCAGTTTTTTGCGACGGGCAACTTCCTGTCGTAGGCCAGTCAGTCCGGAGTTGGAGAACTGACGACGGCCGTAAAGTGCAGTCCAATCTGCAAACTGCCTACTAAATTCGTGGCTCATGTTTCGTGCCACCCCTCCCCACGGATGTCAGTGGATTGTTGCCTCTGCCAGAACGGATCCCGAATAGTATCGCTCGGACAGTACGACCAGCCGCTGCCACGCATCTTGTTTTGTGACATGGTGGGATGTTGTCAGTGCCCGTCGGAAAGCGATGTGATTTTTCGGTGTTGCCTGTATGGTTAATAGAAAATCAACAATCAAAACCAACACATCGGCAGTTGCGGACGCTGACAGGAGTTTCCGTTCCTGGAACAGGTGCACCTTGTTTGTTTGACATCTGCCGGACCGCAGGCAGTGCTGGCTCTGGCGTTCACACCCAGTCGCGCGCGTGCGCATACCGGGGGGGGGGGGGGAGGGGGGGGGGGGGGCGTGGACGCCATGGACAGGCAGGCAGGCCTGTTTTTGGGGATATTCAGCGTGTTCAACTCCCGTGATCGTCTTACTCGCCATTCGATTTGTTAACTGGCGACTGATGTTTCTATCACATGATAATTAAAGTACATTTATCGAAGTGACACGTCCAAACTAAGCACGAGTTACGGACATTTCAGTGAGGAATGCCATGAGCCTCCAACAACATGATCACATGCATAGAATAACACAGCTGCCTGATGTACTACCAGCCACATCCGCCGTCTGAGGTCGGCGACCAGGCGGCCAGCGGCGCCGGGTCTGGCCGGTCTGTGCGGTGACCGTGTCAGCGGTGTCTGCACCAGTGTGTGCCACACGTGGCTGCAGGTGGTGGCTGGCCGGCGCCGCGCCGCAGCGCCGCTGTCAGCCAGCGTGTCGGCGTGCCCGCTCGGTCACGTCGCCCACGTGTCGGCAGTGTGTGACGCCGCCGCCCGTGTCGGCAGCTGGAGCACGGCTGTGTGGACGGCCAGACCATACAGAGCGTGCTGCTGGACATGCGCCGCTACCGGATGGGTCTGATCCAGACCCACGAGCAGCTCAAGTTCTCCTACCAGGCGATCGTCGAGGGCGCCAGGTCTTTGCTCAAACACAACGCTCTGGTGAGTGAGTCGGACCGGGCGGGAGGGGGGGGGGGGGGGCTGCCGGGGGCACAACTCCGACGACCAGGGGACGGGGATCACTTGGTGGCGTCACTCGTGGTGCGGCGGGAAGGGGGGGGGGGGGGGGGGCGGGGCCGCTGTGTAACCTGAGCTTCGCCCGGCCGCAGTGTGGCCTGTCCACAGTGTGACCTAATCCTCACCCCGTCTGTCCGCAGTGTGGCCTAACCCTCACCCTGTCTGTCCGCAGTGTGGCCTAACCCTCACTCGGCCCATCTGTCCGCAGTGTGGCCTAACCCTCATCCTGTCTGTCCGCAGTGTGACCTAGCCCTCACCCTGTCTGTCTGCATTGTGACCTAACCCTCACTCGGCCCATCTGTCCGCAGTGTGGCCTAACCCTCACTCGACCCGTCTGTCCGCAGTGTGACCTAACCCCCACCCTGCCCGTCTGTCCGCAGTGTGGCCTAGCCCTCACTCGGCCCGTCTGTCCACAGTGTGGCCTAACCCTCACCCTGCCCGTCTGTCCGCAGTGTGACCTAACTCTCACCTTGCCTGTCCGCAGTGTGGCCTGGCCCTCACCCGGCTGTCTGTACGCATGGTGGCCCAACCCTCGCCCAATCCGTTTGTCCGCAGTGTGGCCTAACCCTCACTGGGCCCGTCTTTCCGCAGGGTGACCTAACCCTCACCCGGTCCGTCTGTCCGCAGTATGGCCTAACCCTCATCCGGTCCGTCTGTCCGCAGTGTGGCCTAACCCTCATCCGGCCGTCTGTCCGCGGTGTGACCTGACCCTCATCCGGCCGTCTGTCCGCGGTGTGACCTGACCCTCATCCGGCCGTCTGTCCGCGGTGTGACCTGACCCTCATCCGGCCGTCTGTCCGCGGTGTGACCTGACCCTCATCCGGCCGTCTGTCCGCAGTGTGACCTGACCCTCATCCGGCCGTCTGTCTGCAGTGTGACCTGACCCTCATCCGGTCCGTCTGTCCGCGTGTGACCTGACCCTCATCCGGCCGTCTGTCCGCAGTGTGACCTGACCCCCATCCGGCCGTCTGTCCGCGGTGTGACCTGACCCTCATCCGGCCGTCTGTCCGCAGTGTGACCTGACCCTCATCCGGCCGTCTGTCTGCAGTGTGGTCTAACCCTCACCCGGTCCGTCTTTCCGCAGTGTGACCTGACCCTCATCCGGCCGTCTGTCCGCGGTGTGACCTGACCCTCATCCGGCCGTCTGTCTGCAGTGTGTGTCTAACCCTCACCCGGTCCGTCTTTCCGCAGTGTGACCTAACCCTCATCCGGCCGTCTGTCTCCGCAGTGTGACCTGGCTCTTACTCGACCCGTGTGTCCGCAGTGTGACCTGACGAACGGTAGCAACAGCTCGCCGCAGAAGCGGAAGCTGCCGTCTGAGGATGAGTCTGGCGACGAGACGCCGCCGCCGCCGCCGCCCCGCACCGAGTCACTCAACAGGTGCGCCGCGGGGGCAGCGGCCGGCGAGCGCGCGCGGCGAGCGGCCGCGACCCAGCCCGGCCTGCCCGCTGCGCCGGGCTGCCTGGCGACCTGGCGTTCGGCGCGGCAGTGTGCTGGCTTGCCTGTCGCCAATGGCGCTGTTGTCTCGCTGTTAATTATATGCCGGGTTAGGGGAGATAGGTTTACGTCTGGGGCTGAACTCAAGGTATCTTCATTGGCTGTCAGTGTGTGTCACTGGTTGGGAAGATCCACACGGTGGTAACTGGGACGTCACTTGTTTGTGCGCATCCGCCTTGTCAGCTTAAGAACGTCGCGTTGACGGCTCGCACTCAGCTTTAAGTTACGTGTGAGTATGCGTCCGTCGGCGGAGCAACGAGCCGGTGCTGAGGTCCGCCGCGTGTTGTCGCCAGGTCACCGCCGGCCGACCTGCGCTCGCCCGACATCTACAACGAGGAGAACCTATCCGGTGAGTGGCCGCCGCCGGTGAGCAGCATCGCCCGACGCGGGGCCGCTGGGGCCGCGCCGTCCGCGGTGACGGGTGTGCTGGAGGATCGCTGGTCAGCTGAGCCGTGACTACGGTGGCGTTTGGCTGCGCGTGGTGGAGGGTCTGTGATGGTGGTGGGCTGCTGTGCTCGAGTGTGCGGTGGAGGGGCGGCCGATCTGAGCTGGTGCGCGGCGCTGTTTCAGCGTGGTGGCGGCCCGACTGGATGTCGTCTGTCGTAGGTATTCGGCGCACAGGGCTGTCTCCCTCCTGTCCGTTCTGTCCTGCCCTGCCGCCCCCTCTCCCTCTCCTCTCTCCTCTCTCGTCTCTCCTCTCTCCTCTCTCATCTCCCCACCCCCCTTCCGTACCGGGCAGTGAACGCCCTTGCCGTCAGGCCTGGTGTTAATGGCCTCGCTGATCCAGCCATTGGCGCCTACACTGTCCCGTGATTTGTCTGCTCTTCGGTTGATTGTTCAGCGGATGCTCCCAGTGACCGCCATCAGGTCCGAAAGCATCGTGCTGCCAAACGCCGCCGGCGGTCTGGCTGTCAGTAACTTTTGCTGGCCGACTGATTCAGACAGTAGCGCGTAACATTTGTCAACATGCGCTGTCTTACAGCGGAAATTGTCTTGATTCGCCCACCAATGCAAAGGACCTTCAGCGCTAATTCTCTGAATCACCCATGAATACATAAAACAATTTCATTCAGGATATCTTACAGTCACCATTAAAATTTATTTCCGCGTACAACTAAGGCGTGGTATTGTGGCTGAAGCCGCCTGGTGACCCGGTCCCGCCGCCCTCCGCGCGCCCGGCTGCTGCTTGACCCTGATCCAGCGCGGGCGGCGCGTCCGTCGCTTGTGGCGGCCGGCCGCGTGTGGGTCGGGAGAGCGGCCGGTCAGCGGGCCGAGCTCGCGTGCATGGTGTGAGGGCTTCAGCGTAACGCCCAGCTGTGCTGCCTGTGCCGTCCCTGGGTGCTGCTCCTCCCGCTCAGTGGCAAGGGGCGGGGGGGGGGGGGCGCCATCCCCGGGTCCTGTTCCCTCCAGTCAGTGGCACGGGGAGGGGGGGGGGGGCGCCGTCCCCGGGCCCTGGTCCCTCCAGTCAGTGGCACGGGGGGGGGGGCGCCATCCCCGGGCCCTGGTCCCTCCAGTCAGTGGCACGGGGAGGGGGGGGGGGGGCGCCGTCCCCGGGCCCTGGTCCCTCCAGTCAGTGGCACGGGGGGGCGCCGTCCCCGGGCCCTGGTCCCTCCAGTCAGTGGCACGGGGGGGGAGGGAAGAGGGCGCCGTCCCCGGGTCCTGGTCCCTCCAGTCAGTGGCACGGGGGGGAGGGGAGGGGGCGCCGTCCCCGGGCCCTGGTCCCTCCAGTCAGTGGCACGGGGGGGGGGAGGGGAGGGGCGCCGTCCCCGGGCCCTGGTCCCTCCAGTCAGTGGCACGGGGGGGGGGGGCGCCGTCCCCGGGTCCTGGTCCCTCCAGTCAGTGGCACGGGGGGGGGGGGAGGGGAGGGGGCGCCGTCCCCGGGTCCTGGTCCCTCCAGTCAGTGGCACGGCGGGGCGCCGTCCCCGGGCCCTGGTCCCTCCAGTCAGTGGCACGGGGGGGGAGGGGAGGGGGCGCCGTCCCCGGGCCCTGGTCCCTCCAGTCAGTGGCACGGGGGGGGGGCGCCGTCCCCGGGTCCTGGTCCCTCCAGTCAGTGGCACGGGGGGGGGAAGGGAGGGGCGCCGTCCCCGGGTCCTGGTCCCTCCAGTCAGTGGCACGGGGAGGAGGGGAGGGGGCGCCGTCCCCGGGTCCTGGTCCCTCCAGTCAGTGGCACGGGGGGGAGGGGAGGGGGCGCCGTCCCCGGGTCCTGGTCCCCCCGCTTAGCTGCACGGGGCGCGCTGTCCCCGGGTCCTACTCCCCTGGTGAGTGGCAAGAGGGGGGGGGGGGCGAGGCACCATCCCCGGACGCTGCCCCCCCCCCCCCCCCCCCGGTCAGTAGCACGGGGTGGCAGCGGCCGAGTTCCTTCCGACCCTCGGTCGAGCTCCTCCCACTGCGTCGCTTGCCTTCGGGTCTCCCCAGCCGGCCAGCGCGCGGCTCCATCTCAGCTTATTGGGTTGCTGTGGCTTGGGCTGGCGCGGCGCGCCTTCCGACGCGTGTCCGCCGGCCGGGGGCTCGCTGCGCAGTGCTGGAACGCGCCGGGCTAATGAGTGTGGGCCCAGTGTTTCTAACCAATAGCATAATTATTTGATAGCTGTTGTTTTGCCGACTAAATGACTGGTTAAGTGTGCTTGCCGTTCCATCTCGTCAATGTTTGCCGATTGTTCTGTTTGGTTTCAAAACTGTCGCTTTCTGTTCCTGTGTTGCACCACTGTTCCGGTAAGCCGTTATTGTATTTAGCTTTCAAGGCGCTATGGGGCTGCTCACTAAATTCGTTTTATTCCCGTTGCGACCAAACCTGAAAGGTCATTTTTCCGTTTTCATTACAACGTACCTTAGCTATTCGTGCATTGAGTGTGTTCGAAAACCACATACGAACTAACTGGACCGAAATCGACGCGGCTTTTTGCCCGCGTACATCAATTCCCGTCGTCAGTTGTGGGATCCGCCCCCGGTCCCGGCAAGCTATTTTATCAGGCGCAAAGACGTTAGTAGTGTGTGCACCCTAAAACCCCAATCATCATCATCATCAGCTATTTTATCAGGCATTTTGTCCTTCGTGGTTTGCTTGCTTGTTCCGTTTGACTTTGGTCCACTGTCTTAATTCAGTAACATGCACGCACAGCAAAGGTTCGTAGCACTCAGGCTTTGTTTTGCACCACCTCGGCCACCTAAAAATATACTCGAAGCTATATTCGTGCCCGGTGTGCCGGCGCTGTCGTTCCCAGCTCACACAGCAGCCAGCCCAGCTGACATGGGCGGAAGTCGCCGGCCGGTGCCCGGGCTCCGGCCGTCTGGGCCGTCCCACCATGTATTGGTGCTGCTCCTCACGTGTGCGCCGTACCCGCTGCGTACGCGCGCCGCCCTGTACGTGCCGTGCCGTGCCGTGCCGTGCCGTGCTGTGCTGTGCGCGGCTCCCCCGCGCTGCGTGTCGCCCGGCGCTGCTCTAAGACGGTCCGTGTGTGTCTGACAGCTCGCGGTCTGTCGCAGACTCGTCCGAAGAGGAGACGCCCCAGCTGCCGCCGCGCCCCAACGCCTGCCGACCGGCCGACACCGGCGTCGCCCCCCGGCTCACCCACCTCATCGACGCGCCACTCTTGAACGACGGGTGAGTGGGGCGCGCGCCCGGCCGCCGACGCCGACACCGACGCTGACACCGAAGAGCACGAGCACCACGAGCACTGACATCACTGAAACCACACCACTGGCACCTGGCCCCTGCCCCGCACTGGCAGAGGCGTGCTACCACGCCACCCACACCTTGCCTCGGGCACTCGACTGACGCCGACAAACCGTAAACACCAGGTGGCCGAAACTAAGGTCAGGCACCACGCCACTGTCAGCAGACTCGTACACTGCACCAGTGCCGACTCCGACTGCTATCGCGGTCTGCGCCACGCTGTGGTATTGGCTTGTTTGGTCACGTGAGGGCGCTGATACCACCGCTTGCCGTATTTGCTTACTGCGATGAGGTAGGCTGGTTAAGAACGCCGTCTTGGCGTGTTCCGTCTGAGCAGAGTAGAAAATGATACGCTTGCTTCACGGTTTTGCGACTAGCTGCCCAGTTACACACCAAGTTGTCCCGCAAGCGCAGAGCCCAGGTTTAATTGTCGACGTGGTGTGTCTGTAAGCGAATATCATCAGTCACAATCCTTTGACGATGTCGCTTATCTTGGGTAACAAATGAAGCAAATCTAGTCTGATGATGCAATTCTGCATCGACGCCGGACTTATCGGAAACAGTTGAGTCGGCGTCACGTTCCTGTTTTAACAACAAGTGTGTCGCCGTGCGCCCGGCCTCTGAGCGTCGCTCTCACCGCGCCGTTGCGCCGGCCGCAGGAGCAGCGGTCTGCGCCAGCGCCGCGTGCGCAAGGCCCAGCTGGAACAGCGCGTCGAGGAGATGCGGCGTCGGCAGCTGGAGCACGAGCTGTGGCAGCGGCGCAAGCAGCAGCTGCGGCCGCTGGGCTACACGGCCGCCGCGCTGGGCGGCGCTCTGCTCGTCTACCTGATGTGGTCGCGCTGGTTGTAGCCGGCTCGCGGGGCCGAGCGAGCCGGCGGGCGTGCGCGGCCGGAGCGTCGGCGGCCGGCCGGGCGGCGCGCCCTCTCGCGGTGGCGCAGTACAAACGGCCGTCCGCCCACCGCCGCCCCGTACTCAGCCGGCGCGACGACGCCGCCCGGTCCGCCCGCACACCGCTGTCTCCATAGGCGCTCCGGGGAGGGGAGGGGGAGAAATCGTGCCAATTGGTCCGCGCGCGGCGCGGCGCGGCGCGGCTCTGAGCGCGACGTCGCGGGCGGCGTGTCTGACCGAGCGACGGGCAGACTGCCTGCGCACGCGCGCGCGGCGTCAGGTGGCGTGCGGCGCCGAGTGAGAGCGTGAGTGTCGGCCGCGGCCGCTGTCCCGGGCATTAGCAGCCCTCAGTGTCGGGGGGAGGAGGGAGGGGGGGGGGGGGGACCGGGACGAACGGGCGGCCTGCGCCGGTGACCCCGGGCGGGGCCGCCGGCGGTCCGCCCCTGGGTGGCGCGCCGGCTGCAGCGACGCGTTCGTTCCAGAGGTCTTTTACCTTTTCATACTGTTTGTGTCGTAGCGCGACCGTGCGCCGCAACCCGGGTCCGGTTATTTTTTATATAACAGATGGGACTGACGGGCGCCACGCAGCGGCAGACGGCGCGCCGGCCCACCGCCGCCGCTGACCGGCGGACGCGCAGCACGTGTTTTGTAACCGGCTGCATCGCGTGCGGTGGATAAATACACATATATTTTAGAAACGTTGGGCGTGTGTTCTGCGTGGTGGGATGCCGCGCGGCTGCGGTGGGCCCCTGCTGTCGAAGCGGCTGGTCTGGCACGGCGGCGGGACGAAAGAAGCGCCCGTTCCTGCTGTCCTGGCCCTGGCACGGGCCGGCTGCGTGGACGACTCCGGTATATATGTGTATACACACACACACACACGCACGCACGCACGCGCGCACGCACGCACACACGCACACACACACACACACACACACACACACACACACACACACACATATATATATATATATATATATATATATATATATATATATATATATATATAATGTTGCTTGCGTCGTGGTCGAGACAGATCAGCATAGGACCGTCTGGATAGACGTCATTCGACAATGCACGGGAATTGTCTGAAAACTGGCAGTTAAACGGTTAAGCTTTGTATGTGGCGTAACATATATAGATTATCTACCATTTCCATTGCACTGAAAGTTTCAAACTGTGACCTGTTCGCTTCACCGACAGTTCGCATTATCCAAATTGCGTGTCGCGGCCAAATGTCAGTGCTGCCACAATACGGAGCATCAGCACCACCGAAACGACAAGCTCTCTGTCTTTCGTCACCGAGCATAAACCACACCAGACTGAACACAAGGCACCAGGCGTCGGTGGGGTGCTGCTCCGGGGGCTTGTGTGTGACGCAGATACAGGGATCGGTGCAGGCTCGCGTGCGGACGAGCGGGGTGGGTCACCATCAACCGCCTCCGCGCACCAATGCCGATTGCCCCGCGCCCTGAAGTCAGACGTGAGTTCGGGTATTGTCCCGCACCCTGGAGTCAGACGTGAGTTCAGGCATTGCCCCGCGCTCTGAAGTCAGACGTGAGTTCGGGTATTGCCCCGCGCCCCGAAGTCAGACGTGAGCTCGGGTATTGCCCCGCGCCCTGGAGTCAGACGTGAGCTCGGGTATTGCCCCGCGCCCTGAAGTCAGACGTGAGTTCGGGTATTGCCTTGCGCCCTTGAGTCAGACGTGAGTTCGGGTATTGCCTTGCGCCCTTGAGTCAGACGTGAGTTCGGGTATTGCAAGAGGTCACACACCACTCACGCAGTTCTCAAATCGTAAGTGATGTGCGCATGCCGCATGTTTTATGCTCTGGCGACCATGCGTCACTTGTGTGATACAGTCCACACAGTCTGTGCCGCCTGCATTGGTATTTCCCGCTCACCAAAACAAAAGTAACGCCAAACGCCACAAAAGAGCGTCGTCAGGCAAATTAGGCGAAATACGTCACCAGTCCTGGAAACGCCACATTTCCGGTACGTCCAAGTTCTCCATCATGCTCTGCTGTTGATTTGGTCTTGTCACCCTCTCCATCGACCCTACGGTTCCAAGCGGCCTCAGATGAAACATGCTAAAGTTTGTGAACTGTGCACGGCGGAACGCCGGGCACGACCTTTTCGCGTGCCTTTACCGCGTCGCGCGGCGACGGTCCCTGGACTCATGCTTCGGCTGCTTGAATTGGCGGCCGGCATGAGCCCGCGTGCTAAGCCGTGCCGCGTGTCGGCATCAGCCGGCGCGAGCTGAACGGCGCAGTGGCGGTCCGACCGTGTCGGCCGGTCACCATGTCGACATTGATTGTGCCCGGCTGGTTACGTGCGGGCCGCCGGTGTCCGGCCATCGTCGCCATGACACTCCGTAACACCGGTGTCGGAGGTCCCCCGCCGCCATACGCGCGTCCGCCGTCCCGCCGCCAGCCATGGAGCGCGTCCCCGTGGCCGTACTCCTGACGCTGCTCTGCCACCTCGGTAAGTCGTCCTCGCCGGCCGCCGCCGCGAGCCGTCCTCCTCTGCTCGAATCCTCACTCGCCGGCCGCCGCCGCGAGCCGTCCTCCTCTGCGGAAAGACAGTGGTGTCTGCTCGAACCCTCCCCTTTCGCCAGCGTGAGACGCCCTCGCCGGCCACCGCCGCGAGCCGTCCTTCTCAGCGGTGGTGTCTGCTCAAACCCTCCCCTTCTGCCAGAATGGGCCGCCCTCTACCGACAGACGACAGCATCAGCTCCGATATTGCTGCCCCGCTGTGCGTTGTTTGCCAACAAACTGCCACCCAACGGACAAAAACATGAAGAGCGGCGTACATGCGCCTCTCATTGATACGGTCCGCGTAATTCTACTCCCAGACTCTCATCACGCCAGACTCCTGGTCGTCGGCGGAGCGGTTGGCGCCCCGTCGAAAAGTACCTCCCGACGGTGCGCAATGTTATGCTCACCGTTGGAAAATGCGAAGCGGAATGGATGGGGGGAGGGGAGGGGCGTCTACACGCCTTCGAGTTCTCGCGCTACTCGGTGCATGGTAGGCGCGTGGTTTGCAGGAAAGACGACACGCCCAATAACCCGAGGTGACATTCACGGTCATATAACGACCGGACTAACGAAGGCCAGTACAACCCGGCCACCGCCACCCCCAATCCACCGTCGCCCTAGCGCATGGATCATTACGTCACAGAACGCCCATGTGGCCCAGTCCATCAGCCAGTTCACTGTATAGATTGCGGAGCTGGCGGGCGGCGTCCGCCGCACACTGACGCTCCTGCTCCCCATGATGCCGGCCTGACCCGAACGCCCGCCTGCAGCGGCCGGTCTGCAGTGTCGCGTGGACGACACCATCGACTGGGAGGATCCCAACAACCTGTACACGTGCAAAGATGACAAGAAGTGCTGCACGGAGGATGCCAAGCCCTCCTGCTGCGGCGAAATGGAACAGGAGGAGGAGATCATGCGGCAGGTCGGTCGCCCTGGTGCTGCTGTGAAGATGGTCCCGATGCTATCTGGATTACCCAGTGAATTTGTGTCGTATTGCTGGCTAAAGAAGCCGTCTATGCAACCAGATGAAGCGGCTGCCTGCATCATCATGTGACGCCTCAGTCCTTGCCACCTATTGAAACTTTCGTTTGAGCACGTGGGTGAGGGTGATGTCTGTGCCACCGCGTGCAGTTGCTGTTTGTGTCGAAACCAGGCAAAACCGTGATCGTGGTGTGATCGGCGTAATCGTGCTGTCTGTCACCAGGTGAAAGCGCTGTTTGTGTCACCAGGTGAAGCCGTGGTGCAGCGTTATCGGCGAAATCGTGCCGTCTGTGTCACCATGCCAACGCGCTGTTGGTCACCAGGTGAAGCTGTGGTGCGGCGTGGTCGGGATGATCGTGCTGCCTGTGTCATCAGGTGAAGGCGCTGCCTGTATCACCAGATGAAGCTGTGGTGCGGCGTGATCGGCGTGATCGTGCCGTCTGTGTCACCAGGTAAAGCGCTGCCTGTATCACCGGGTGAAGGCGCCGTCTGTGTCGCCAGGTGAAGCTGTGGTGCGGCGTGATCGGCGTGATCGTGCTGTTCGGCCTGCTCATGTGGTACGCCAGGTGGGACGGTCAGTGCTGCGACGAGGACACCAAGTGCTGCTGCTGCAGATCGAAGGCCAAGCCCGTCACAAAGCAGAGGTAACTCCCGGGCCGACCCCGGGGCATCATCTCAATGGGTTGCGGGCTCCTCGTGCAGGCCACCGAGCGGAGTCAAGGGATGTGGTCCGGCTCAGACATCCACTCATCGCTAGATCAGTTCGTGCTTACTTTCATGGCTGCTAGCTAACACAAGGTGAAATACGCCGAAGTATGTATCTACATGCTGTCGTACATGCCACCGGCACACTTCTGCTTTTTCTGGCCACACTGGCACCTAACCCGTAAATAGGATCGCTTTCACTCTTATAACAACCGAATGAAAAAGATCAGGGTTTTTTCCATCAAAATAATACCAAGCGACCAGAGCAATTCCGTGGGATCATGGAAGGACACCAGCCTAGCAAATCCATGCTTGCCTCCCCTAGAACTGCACCAACACCGACCGCCAATGCAAGAGGGCCCGATGTTGACCGCCTATGCGGTCAACATCGGGCCCTCATCGCCAACAAGTTGGCGATGCAGTGACCCGGGTCGTTCACGCCACTCGAATGCGGACGTTCTCACTGTTCACTTCACTCGAGCTGTGCTATCCGTCACTGCGCCGGCGGTGGGGGCCCGTGGCCGTGACTCCCTCAGGCCTTGCCGTCCGATGTGTGGTAGTCTGCGAGGCCGGCAGGCCGGCCCGCACCGTATGACGTCACGCACCCCGTCCCGCGCCGTATGACGTCACGCGTCCCGTCCCGCACCGTGTGACGTCACGTGCTCCGTCGCAGGACTCAGAACATGGGCCGGCCGCCCGGCTTCGGCGGCGAGAACCCGAAGAAGTCTGAGTCGGCTCGGGACCTGCTCACCCACGAGAACGAGACCTACTGAGTGACCCGCCCCCGCCCGACCACCCCCGGGACCGGAGTCGCTCCTCACATGAATCGGAGCTGCTGCACAAAACCGGAGCTGCCCCCCCCCCCCCCACCAGCTAACCAGCGGCGGCCCCTAAATGAGATGACCTCGCTCCCCAAATAAACCGGAATTGATCCCCATACACATAGCACCTACTCCCAATCTGATATGCTACATTGGAGATGCCCTCCACCTGATCCCCTGAACTGGAACTGCTCACGCACCCGACCTGAACGTGCGCTGCTGCCGAACGTATCCGCAACTGGGCTGCTGCCCGCCTGACCTGGGCCTGTTCCGCCTCCCTTGCCCCTGCACCAGCACTCCCGCGCCTTATCTCCTGAATCGACTGAATTATTGAATTGATTCTTGAATTGAATCTCCTGCTCCCGCCTGACTTTGACGAGGGGCCGCTATCCAACCGAACCGGAACCACGCCAGGGCAGCATCGTGCCGGAACATTTCAGCACACCTCTCCCCACGCTCCAACTGCAAATGTTGCGCCGCCGGCCTCTGGAGAACGGCATCAGACCTCCAGCAGCAGCAGCGCCACCTCCCTGAGGCCATGGCCGGGGCCGGTGTCGACCCCATCTTGACCCCTCCCCCCGTGCCGATATCCGCACGCTGCTCTAACGGCCCACGCTGACGAAGCTGCCGCAGGTGTCTTCACGATTATGACCGCATGGTTATCTATTTGGTCATCTTCTGACCAGGCCAGTAGCCCTGTTCACTTAAAATTAACAGAATATATCATCTTTTTCCGCTTACCCAAGCATGGTTCACCCCTCAGTTAACCAAGTGCGTTCCCTCTGCACCTGTGAACGATGACGCACGGATGCTTCTTCACTTTAGACGTTGCCACCCAGTCATTCTAATGGAAAGTGTACGGCTGGCCGGACCGGCCGGAAGACGTGTGTAACCCTTGCCAATGCCCAAAGTGAGCAGCACCATCCGTTGACGCGTCGGACGCCGCAGTCTGCCCGGACCCGGCTGGCGTTTGGCAGCGGTCCCCGGACTCGACTGCGGGCCGCCGCCGGCTCCGGGCCGCCGTGTTCGGCTCCGGGGCGGCCGCCGTGCCCGGCTCCGGGGAGGCCACCGGGTCCGGCCTAGCGCGCGCTCGTGCGGTCCCTCTGACGCTCCCAGAAATACATGTCTGGTCCTGGATGTTCTCCCAACGGCGCCACGCACAGCCCGTCACACGGGGCTGCAGCTCCCAGACGCGAGAAGCATGCAGAAAACGGCCCAACCTCTCCTCAGCTCCTGAGATCTGCTTTGAGCTCGTATCATTACGGTCCCGCTACGTCACGTTAAATCATTACGTTACAGTTCCGATTTAAGATCATGGATGCGTGCTAGGTGGCCACGGGCGATTCCCTGGTAGCAAAACAGGCGGCTGGTTAACTCGGTGTTTTTCCATATTACCCGCCTGAGTCGGTACGTTGTACGACAGCATAGCCTTGCCTGGCGCGCGAGCGCCCGGCGCGGCCGACACACACTCCCATTGATCCGAGCCACAAAAACACTGACGCGTCTCGGCGTGAAGTCAGTCGGGCTGCGAGGCGACGCGTCAACAGAGTAACTTCGGAGATATCTGCAGGAACCAGCCGTGCGATGCCGAATCAGCGGCACACGCGGGCCGGTCGGTTAATGGCGCCCGGGCGGCGCGCGGGCAATTAGGCACCTAATCATAAACTGCGCTTGTACGACGGTGAGCGGACGTGGAACTGAGGTACAACAGAGGCGTGACGGCGGGCAACAGAGGGCGCGCGCCCCTCCACGGCGCGCGCCGCTGCTCTATCCGGAGGGGTTATCGACGCACCGCGCGGACGGCGCGGTCTCACTCAGACCGACTGCGGGACGGGCGACGCGGCGCTTTGATCGGCGGCCGACGCTGCGGCACCAGCGGCGAGAGGGCAGGGGACGGCGGACGGGGACGGGGACGGGCTCCGGCGGCAGCGGCGCGGGCGGGGCGCGGCGCGTCGGCCTCACGGCCGCCGCTGCTCCAGCCGCATCTTCTTGCTGGAGTTGGTGGTGCCGTCGGGCAGGTCGGCCGCGGCGGCGACGGCGGCGGCGGCGGCCGGCGCCGGCGGTGCCAGCTGCTGCAGCAGCCGGTGGGTCGAGTGGGAGCCGAACAGCACGCAGAGCAGGGCCACGCCGTAGCCGGTGGCGCGGTCGCCCTGCCGGAGCGGCGCGCGCTCCGTCAGCCAGGGGTCACAGCAGGGCTCAGACGGGTCACCTCGCGGCCGGCGGGAGTGGCTCTCAGCTTAACGACAGGTGGCAACAGCTTGTAGTGAAATAACGAGGAATCTGGATAGCTGCTGGATTGGTAGCAAGAGTCGGAAGAAGCTGTGGCGGACATAGCCCGCCATCAGCCACCTGGCCTCCAACGTCTCAGCAAGGCTCAATCAATACAGTGGTACGAGAACACCAGGCAAGCCAGTGGAGTTCATGTCACCGCCATGCGTGTCAGCCACATGACCAGTCGCGCAGCACCCGGTCCCAGCAGACCCGGTCCTCACGGGCCTCATCACAGGCCATTCGCGGGTCTGTCCACCGGCCGCGGGACAGGCCGCCGCGCCAGACCGCCCGGCTCCACCGGAGCAGCGGCAGCCGAGCCGGCCGCCGCCCTCCGGCAGTGATCCAGCGCCACCTGCCGCCCCGGGAGCGTACCGAATGCACGGGCGACGCCATGTCCACGTGGATCCAGGAGCCCGGGAAGTCGAAGCCCAGGTTAGCGCCGATGAAGAGGCCGGCGCACGAGACCAGCGCGTTGCTGCGGTCCTGGAACGGAGACGACGTTGGATGTGCGGACAGCCGCGCGAGCAAGCCGCCGGCAGCGACGGCAATAGTGCTGGCCACAGCCGCCACACCACCGACCGCTCGGGGAATCCCGCCCACGGGCAGGTGTGCTCGTGCCAATGGCTGGCACCGTACCCCGCGGTATCAATGTGATGTTGATGAGTGCTTGAATCTTAAAGCTGTGCAATTTTCGTTCAACAGCAGTGCCTTCATCTCACACGCAATTTGGCATCTTTACGATATCACGTATGACGCTTAGGACAGACAGGAAGCAGGGAAGCTGTGCAGTCCACTTCACACTTAACTATAAAAAATCACAATTAATGCAACCACCAGCTGAAACGGCGCGTCAGCCTCTCGCACAAAGCGCCTCCCAAGCTTGCCAGCAGCAAACAGAGCACCGCCGCCATCAGGTCAGGTCAGGTCAGGTCAGGGCGCAGAACAAGACGCGGAGCTACAGAGACCGTCTGGCGGCCCCGTCCTGAGCCGGGCACAACCGGCCCTCCGCGCCGTCGCGTCGGAACTCACCGCGGCCGAGTTCTTCATGTCGGCCACGCTGGAGGCGAACTCGCTGAAGTGCAGCTCGGGCGTGTAGGGCACGGGGAACAGGAGGTCCCCGGTGGCGCGGCCGGCCGCCGCGCCCAGCACCTCCCAGCACTCCTGGTTGGTCAGCAGCGCGCCGTGGTACTTGCCCGTCGCCGTGCCCTGCGGCAGTCAGGTCAGGTCAGGTCAGGGTCGCGTCACCGTCGCCAGCTAGACGACTGGCAGCGTACCCGGCTATAACAGGACGGGAGCTCTTGGTGTGCAGTCGTGGGGACGCTCAGGTGCAACAATCCCATCAAACGAGCCCGGTTTTCGAAGTCTCGGTACGGGCAAAGCAGCGTTGGGGACGACAAACAGGGACACTGATGGCGCTCAACACGTTCGACAGAACAGCGCGATTCGCTCTAACTGCCACATCTAACGGCGACAACGTCAGAAAAGGTGGCCTGCAAATGCCACCCGCACACGAGACGTCCGCCTCCCTCGCGCCACGCGTTCCCGCGCGCCGACCGGTGGCCGCCAGCACCGCGGCCGCTCCCGGCCCCCGCGGGCGGCGGCGCGCTCACCTGCGCCCCGACCGGTGGCCGCCAGCACCGCGGCCGCCCCCGGCCCCCGCGGGCGGCGGCGCGCTCACCTGCGCCCCCGTCAGCGTGGCCATGTCCAGGATGGTTGTACACTTGAGGTCCTTGTTGGCGTACGCCACGCCGTCGGCTGAAGAGGAGGGCGGCGCCACGTCACGGACAGCGTGCGCACCGCCTCCGGAGCCGCCGGAGCGCGGCGGCGCCGAGCACCCGACGCCGGCAGCGGGGCGGCGCCGGACGGCGCTCTCGCCAGGCGGCGCCAACGGCGCCCGACCACGCATACGGCCGACCACGCGCGGCGCCGCGCGGTGCCGCTCGGCTCTGGACGGCAACGCGACGGACGAGTGGTCAGGCCAGGGCAGGGACCCTCTCATCGTTCAACAACCAAGCGGCGAACCACACACAACGCGGCGGGCGGAGCAAGGCGAGCAGCTGTTAGCGACGTTGCCATGGGGGCTTTCGTGAGGTCCACTGTGCTGCTGGCGGTCGACCAGCACGGCAGGAGGACAGCACCAACGACGCGCCGACGGAGCTCACCTAGCACTAGCCGACCCTCGGCGTCCGTGTTGTTGATCTCCACCGTTCTGGAACGCAAGACGATTGGCGTCAGGGGTTACACAGCCCGTGGTTCGCGCCCAGGGCGACAGCAGCACACGCCCCGCAACAGGGACTGCAAACTCGCACGGCCTCAGTCCGGGGCGGCGGCCAAAAGGCCAGCCACTGGATGATAGCGCAGTCCCGACTCGCCAGCCGTCGATGACTGCGCCATCGCTGCCAGCGTGCACAGCTCGGCAGGTCGAGCGTGCGTGCACCTGGCGCACCTGACCTAGGAGCGCAGCCCGCCGGACGCGGCACGACCGGCGGCCGCCCGCCGCGGCCCGCGCGCGCGGGACCGACCTGCCCGAGTAGAGCGTGTGGATGTCGTCCGGCCGCGTGGCAGTCGGCCCGACGGCGTTCTCGGCCACGCAGAACACGGCGTGCAGGTTCTGCGTGAAGCCCGACTTGACGGCCACCAGGAAGGCGCCCAGGATCGCCGCCGCGCCGCCCAGGTCGCGCTTCATGCCCGGCATGGTGGTCTGCGGGCCGGCACACGTGGAGGCACGCGCGGCATGGTGGTGTCGAGACCGGACACGGAAACGCGCCAGCGCCACACGTGGTGCAGAGGTACACCAGCCAGGTACATAGTTCACGTCATCCCCTGATGCCGGTTCCTATTTTCTGACAAACACTACTTTTCAGACAGCTTTGCGCGCACACGCGCGTGCACGTGGCGCACACATACGCGTGCTGCGCGTGGCGTGCGTGATGGCGAGAGTCGCCATGTTCACAGCGGCGGCGCTACTCTGCTGCCCCTGGATTTAAACAATTCATTCACGAAGCTGCTCATGTCCTGCGCAGCGGCAGCGACCCACGCAAACGGGCGTGAGCCGAGCACATCTGCAGCGCACAGTCTCGGCCGGAGCCAGCTGCCGGACAGGTAGCACAGGTGCCGCGGCAGGCGGCGCCCGCAGCCGACCTTGGTCTTCATGGAGAGTCCGCCCGTGTCGTAGACGATGCCCTTGCCGACCCAGGCGATGCCGTGTGTGGCCCCGGCCGGGGTGTGGCTGAGCACGGCCAGCGCCGGCGGATGCACCGCCGCCTTGCCTGGCACACACGGGGGCAGGGGCGGGCCAAGGTCAGCACCTGTCACGCGGCGTCGTGTCGCCACCGTCACGCACGACCACGGCAGGCGACGGCGCAGTCACGAGCGCTCGTGACAATGCTGTGGTACTGTCGCCGACGGACGCGGTCCGACCTCTGTTAGAGACTGTCGCGAACTGTTCGGGGGACGTCACAGTCATTGAATACCATGAAAACATACAACGACGGCCATGGCGGAGACTAAAGGACCCCCGTCACACATAGCAGGCATGCTGGCAACAAGTGATCCGCTTTTTTGCTGCTGTCAGTCATGTTAGTAAGTCAGTCAGTCAATGTTTTTCATTTGCTGCCTGCACCAGCTCACAACACACTGGCAAATCTCTTAACGTGCCGGGTTGCTAATGACCACATCACTCCTGAGATGGGGAACGGGCCGTGTAACGAAGGACAGATGTCTTTAATGACCCAGTCCGCGTACCTAATGAACATACCTCCATAGCGCCATCTTTTCGAGAGTAGCATGGACGCGGGCCAACTCCCCACCACTACACACCCCCGTCCCATGTCTCACGCACGCCGCAAGAGGAGCCCCTGTCCCTCTCGCCCTAGCAGTGAGCCCCTCGTCACCGTGTCTGCCGCAAGGGACCCACCACCACTGCAGCGCACGGCCAGTGCTCACCGACGCCGTAGATGCCGCCGAAGCCCCTGGCCTTGAGCTCCTCGCCTCTGATGAGCGTGAGCGGCGTACCCAGCTCTTCGCCCACCTGCCTCACCTCCTGCGGACGGTCAAGGTCAAGAACAGGGTCAGGATCAGAGTCATGGCCATGGTCAGGGCCAGGGCCAGGGCCAGGATCATGATCAAGACCAGGGTCAAGACCATGGTCAGGACCAGGGGAGAGACCAGGGCCAGGGTCATGGTCAGGGACAGGGCCAGGGTCAGGACCAGCGTCAGGACCAGGGTCAGGGTCAGGATCAGGATCAGGATCGGGATCAGGATCAGGATCAGGATCAGTGTCAGGGCCAGGGTCTGGGTCAGGATCAGTGTCAGGGCCAGGCCAGGGTCAGGGTCAGGGTCAGGGTCAAGACCTGGGCGTCAGGGTAACGGTCAGGGTCAGGGCATCAAGGTCAGGATCAGTGTCAGGAACAGGGCCAGGACCAGTGTCAGGATCAGGGTCAGGATCAGGGTCAGGGTCAGGGCCAGCCTCGGCCGCCGGTCGCCGGAGACCGAGGCTGGTCGAATCCGAGGCCCACGCCCGAGCATTGTAACGGTCTGATGCATGACGTGCAGAACTTCGCAGCCGTTGTACATATGCCAGCAGCGCGCTGAAACACGCCTGCTACAGCAACACGTAACATAACGGAAGGCGGACACCACTGCTCTCCTCCCAGGAGCCATCAATTGACCCGTCACGGACGCTCTTCTGCGCCCCTCTCGCGCCACCGCTCTCCACGTGCGGCGACGACCTCGTCAGTCCCTGCCTTCCGTCCCCCACAGGTCACGAACCTCCACGAAGGCGTCCGTGTGCATCTCGTTACAGGGCGTGTCGACGATGCGGGCGGTCAAACGGATGCCGCGGGCCGCGTCCTGCAGCAGCTGCACCTGCGAATGAGACCAGGCGCGGGGTGACAGGGGCGCCTGGCTGCACACTGCGGCACACCAGACACCGGGGACAGGAGGAATTCCGGTACGATGGCTTAGGTCCTGCAGTATACGCGAAAACGCGTCACAAGCCAACACCTTGCATTGCCAATGTCATCAACAGTGACATAGTGTTTCAGTCACGTGCTCTATGCCCTGATCTGATGCAGAGTTCGGGACATTATCCGATCTAAGGCTAGCAGCTCTGCCCCATGTACAGGACAAGGTGGCCGCAGTCCAAGCCTGAGGGGGTGGGGGTGGGGGTGAGGGTGGGGGTGGGGTGGGGTGGGGGTGGGGTGGGGTGGGGTGGGTCTTTGCTTTCGCGCATCTGCCCTTTCACCACAACCGAACTGTGAATTCCATCACGGCTACGAGCGTAAGGGGGGCACGTCGCAATGCCACCGCACATTCGTGGCAGCCCAGATGTGAATAGCAAGTTTCAGGCGCATCAGCCACAGCTGCGTTGGAGCACCATCTGTGAAGACAGTCGTTTCGTACCATATCCACATTCCATCACATCAAGTACCCTGCAAAGGACCGGGTCACCCATCGACTGATCACCGAAGCTGAAATACGCCGCGAACGTCCATCCCAATGGTCCACTTGAAGCCCCTACACCCGCTCATCGACTGGCCATCCCCTCCGTCCGTCTCAGGAGTCAGCTGCAAGGGCGGCGACCTATCCGGCCGGCGGCCTATCCGGCTGGCGGCCTGTCCGGCCGGCGACCTGTCCGGCCGGCGACTTGCCCGGCCGGCGGCCTGCCCGGCCGGCGGCCTGCCCGGCTGGCGGTCTGTCCGGCCGGCGACCTGTCCGGCCGGACCAGCGGTCTGTCCGGCCGGTCCGCCAGCCCTGCGCCGGTCAGCTTACCTCTTCGGCGGTCGCCTGCTCGCCGTCAGCGATGATGAACTCGACGGTGATGGTCGGCTCCGGCTGCGGGCCCGACTTGCGCGAGTAGAGCGGGAAGGCGCGCGCCACCGCGCACGCCGAGGCCAGCATGTCGGCGCGCTCACACACCAGCTGCAGACGCCAGGACCAGGGGCAGAGTCAGCGCAGGAGGCACACGGCACCGCCCAGCAGCTGCAGACGCCAGCGCGACCGGGGTGCTGGTGCGGCAGGACAGGGCTGCACGCCGCTGACGCCTGGTCAACACCGATCTGCCACTGAACGGCTTGCCGACGTACCTACCGAGTGCAGCCCTCAACGATATGCTGTTGTTATTGGGATTTTACGACGCACTCAGCTGCTGAGCCTATAACGCGCCGCCTGCCTCTCACCCTGAAAAGAAGGGAGGGCACCATTCTCGATGATAAAACACTTTTCTGTGCTCAATGAGTGCAAGCGACACTCCTTTTCCAGCCGGCCTCACCGGTCATACAGCATAACAGTGACGCCCGACCACGAACCCTGATCAGTGTAATTGGACGTTTTCAAGCGTCGGGTTTGCTTGCTGTTTGGCCACTGCCACTCACCACTATGGTGAGGTCGGAGCCGGCCACCAGGGAGCGCACCAGCCGGGTGACGCTGTGCGCGCGCGACGGCGTGTTGTGGCGCGCACACTTGCCCGGCAGCGCCGCCAGCGTGGCCAGGTTCAGGTAGAGGTGGATCGAGTCGGTCGGCGACGGGAACAGCTCCGAGACGGCGCGCTGCCACACCTGGCGGCGACGCGGCGCGACCGTCACCGCCCCACCCGGCCCCGGTCCAACGGCTTGAGAGGACCGCACAACGTTACGGGGTGCGCGCATGCGCAGACGGCCGCGCCTGCAACATTCTGTACTTTCGACATTCTGTACCTTGGACAATATGAAGGCCTCCCTACTGTGGGCCAGTCCCCAGCTGGGACAGGCCACGAAGAAGGCTGGCGTCGTAATGACGCCAGACCCGATAGATGGGTCTTGCTTGGATCCCACCATCACAGAAGAGTGCAACAAGTAGGCCGAAGTACGGCTGGGAACGCATTCTTTTGCAACAGTTTAAAAACCACGTCCAAAAGGCAACTCCAGCAACGAGCTGTGAACGCGTCCCGGCCGCGTCGTCGCTCGCGGGCGGCGCGCTCCGCCAGGCGGGGCCCGGCGTGTGTCCGGCCGCGCGGCGTACCTCCTCGGTGACCCGGGGGGCCAGCTTGACCTTGACGTCGTCCCAGGCGAGCCTGGCCAGGTGCCGGATCTGGCCCAGCACCAGCACCGGCTGGCAGTCCGGGTCGGCCGCGCTCAGGCCCACCGCGTACTTGAGCGTCGCCATCGCCTGAGGCGGGACGCGGCTCCGGTTAGCGGGGAGAGGGGGGGGGGGGGGGGCACTGCGCGTATACGTCTGGCGCTAACGCACCGAGGACGGAACAGCGCACATGAGGTCACAGCCTCGATAGCCGCACAGTCACAGTCACAGTCACAGTCGTTATCATAGTCAAACGATGTCCCGATAGCACGGATGGTTCAAGCGCCTGCCTTCCACCCACCCGTGGCGGGGTGGCTTCGAGTCGCTTTAGGCGCTCACTATTTGCCCTTGACTGTGATGGCCTACGGCCGGTGGCAGCAGCCGCGCTAAAGGTCACATGACGTCAAGGGGCAGGACGGACCGTGCCGAACATTGCGGCCCAGTACACTTTTACTCCACCATTCTGATGCGCATCTGAAACTTGACGATCGGGTGGTAGGGGCCTGGGCTAACGCAACAAGCACTGCTTGGCATGGGCTCTGGTCCCAGAATTCCATTCATGCAAAAGGATCCCACACCACTTGTTAATCAAACCAAATCTTAAGAAAAAACAGAAGAGGGACAAGGTTCCATTTCCGATACAGAGCTATGTTCGCCAGCATGCGAGGAGGGTGGCTATGAACTGATGAGCATTGAACCATGCAGCAGTCAGTTCAGTAATTAGAAAAGATTCAATACTTGGCTGACCATGATCTGGCCACAGCAAAGTGGTGAACAGTATTAAAATATCCAGGTTGGCTGAAGTTGATTTCAGAAATAAAGTCTTAAGGCATATTCTATAAAAACTTGCAACAAAATGTTATGTTTTCACCATGTGATACCATTCCGCTCCTATTTCACCATGTGTAGGTAAAGGTGAATGCAATTCAACTTTGACTAATGATAATTTGAGAAAAACAGTATCAACATACTCCTCATTTTTTGTGACAAATTCTTTGCTGCCCACCAAAAATGTGAAATTTTGCAATTTGCACTCAGAAAAGTGTGCATGACTTTGCACTGGTGCACATCCTGTCACGGGCGCATGAGGTCATGGTTCCAGCCACAACACATCATAAAATGAACATTAGGTGTATTGCAGGGCATGGAAAATGATCCAAAATACCTCACAGCATACTCAATCCCACATGAAAATTCCCCATGTCCCATACATATGTTGGCAGCATTCAGTTTATATTTTCCCATACTGTTTCTCACATGTTTTGAAGTTTGTGCTACATATCTGTAAGGGGGTTTAACAACAAAACACATCAAAGTTGAGCAACATGTAATAGTGCTGATCCATTTTCTTAGCATTTTAGGATTTCTTGGCATTACCAGTGGCATAACAGTAGCACTTGTAGCAATGTAATTCAACTGACATGTGGAGCTTCATCATGATAAAAATTGAGAACAGGGAGTCCTTAGTGAAACTACATACACAAATATATTTCTACTACCAAAAGATTGTTAGGATGGTGGCCAAGGGGACTGTCCCCTGCTATCTGGAAATACAGTGGGACATGTTCCCCATCCCCAGTGACACCACCCCGGTATGCTCTCAACACGTAAACATTACAGTGCATTGCTAGAAACACCACATAACAATCACATTTGCTACCTTGGTTTTCGCTTCGGTGGAAATCATGATGAAGTGGTGAAGGATGTGGTGTTCTAGCACACTTAAACAGCAGGTTGAGCTGCAATAATATTCTTTGGACTTCTTCACAGAAATTGTAGAAATAAACTAAACCCAAAAATTTAGTGGATAGAGATTCAGATTATACATTCATAGCTGGCCTTACTCAGTGAGTGGGAGGAGATAAACCAAACAAAATGTGAAACAATCATGTTCGGTTAGATAAATGCTGGCAAGTGGTGCATCCATTGTGGTGCAAATGTTGGTCATATTTACTAATACAGTGATGCACCACTGTTTGCAGTTTTGGAAGAAGCGAAACCTAAAAAAATGAAAAAGAAGACTTAACCTTTCAGGTGTAGTCAAACACTATACTCATTATTACCATTGGCTTTCTGTGAATGCTTAACCAGAAAAAAATGAAAACAGGGGATGGGGGCAGGAGGAAGGAAGTAACTATCAACTCACTAAAGTCTTTATCAGCATTTACCACAAGTGTGCTTCATACCATTGCATGCAATCCATATGACGGTGTGGTAGGAGGCTTACGGGCAGGCATATTGACAAACAACATGTGCACCTGAAGGTGCCTTTAGGTCCACCCAAACACAAGACCATGATTCTAAATGAGGTGCAATCTTATCTATCTTCCCTAAACACAACAGGTGTGCCATGCTTGACATCTTTGGCAATTTTGGACTAGATTTCATGCCTTTGGGCTCATGATGCACCCCTGATGCCTCCTTTCTTCTCCACCACCCTCACAGGCAACTGGTGTGCATGCATACCTTGGTTTACAAGCTGGAAGTGCTTCATACTACACCTAAACACTCCAGTCTACCAGGCAAATTTTGAGGAAATGTACCAAAGTCTAGCATTAAATGATACTGGTATACCAAGAAGAAACATGAAATTGTTCTACATTCTCTACCAGCAAAGAACAAAAATGGAACCTCAAATTTTGTGAACTGTGGTGCACAACATACCTCAATGTATAGAAATTGCATCAATCCATGAGTACTCCAACACTAGCTCAGCACTGGCAGGTCACAGAGACAACAGAAAACCCTCAAGTGCCTGACCATGCTTTGTGCCTGGATGACTACGCAAACCACAACTGTTGCAAGTATGTACAAAAGGTGAATTTCTGTCCCATCTCAAGCCGGAAAATATATTTTGATCGCGCAACCAAAAGTGGCACAATCTCCACCCATTAATATGTTAAAGTAACATAATAAACTTGATCCTTGCGCCATTCAACACCCACAGAGCAGACACTGTTCTAAAAGCCAGTGGAGAGACAGGTGTTGACACTGGCACTGTAATGAGCAGGGTCCTATTTTAGCTAGAGAGTTACATAACTTTGACCTATTTTTCTCAATGCAATGCCATAGGACCAATAACAGACCTTCCCACTACCTGTGTCTTCAGGAGAGGGAAGGGGGGGGGGGGAGGTGAGGGAAGCCCATCAGCAAACTCCCAAGATGGCCGGATTTGGGCAGAAACAACACATTCCTAGACTTTTAAGGAACTTCAGAAGACTCTAGGCTAATGTTTGCATGTTACTGAACATGCCTTCCACTAAGAATTATCCAGAATTGGACAAGTTTTTGAAGATCAGCATATCTTTCAAACTTCAACTACTGGACTGGAACCTTCCCAAGTTTGACACACATATCTTGGATCTGTCATTGCTACCCACATATCAAGTAGGCAGCCACTGCTTAGGGAGGCATCCCTCACCAACAACCTGCTGGCACTGAAATTACCAACTCCTGATGCATTCCGAACAAGACCCCATCTCCTGATGCTTGCCAAACCCAGACTGCTAGCTAATGTACTAACATAATGCATTATTGACTTAACACTAACTGCAGACAGCATGACATATAATTCTTACATGTTTGATACACCAAATTCATACATATTACAATACACATGATTGTACATGTTTCAAGTGGGATTTTATCCAGGAAAATTGAGAAGACTGCAATCATGACACATTATCATGAATTGAGGTGACAAGCTTTTAACCAAGAATGAGAGCATTAAGCTGAATTTCCAAACAGAATTTCTGGGGTTTTATTCTTGGATCCCTTTTCATGCCGACAGGTACCTAGACCTCTCCCGATGCATAAACTCCCATGAGTCAATTAGAAAGCGGTGAACCACTTCCTTGTAGTGAAAGCAGCCTTGCCGACACAACGGATCGGTAAATAGCTCCCTAAAAGAAAGATAGATATGTAGATACCTATTCGGCGATTGCCGCCTCCGGAACTGCTGTTGATATCCCCCTTGCACCTACGGCCCGCAACCTCACGCCGACTCAAAAAGGAACTCCACGCTTTTGCAGTTGTGTCTGGCTCCAAATTTCTGGCGCTTCTCGTCTCGAGGTCAAGTTATTAAGGTGTCCTCATTATAATTCGGCATATCAGTGAAACTGAGAGGTCGCACACCAAAATGATTTATGCTGGCACTACATGAATGGAATTCCAAAAAATAACTTCAAAAATATTTTTTACACTTTATGATTCAAGAGACGTTTGTTTCTCTCAGCAGGACACATGAGCGGCCAACTATAGCTTACCATTTGCAGATTGGTGAAACTCTTACTTTACAGTGTTTTAGTAACGCACTAACAGTCAGCTGATGCATTTTGACAGAGCTGCGCTAGAATCGCAGCTGGTTTCATTATATGTTTTTTATCCATATTTGATTGGGTGTTCGCACTCGATTTGCCATGGAGTGCGCTGTGTCGGAATAGTTGGGTGGGCGGTTAGGTGAGTTGGTCGTTAGTGTGGTTTGAAAGCGATTTGTATTTTTTATTTGATGTCACGCCTGTTGTCTGTGCCGGTTGGTGGGGTGGGTGGGTCCGTTTTCACTATATCAGCGATTAGCAAGACAGCAGCCATAGGTTTGCCGGAGCCTGAGTAAAAATACCTAGTTCTCACTGTGAAGTCAGTTTTTTACTTCAGGAACATGAACAGCATAATGCTTTGCCAAAACAATATTATAATCACAGTTCAGGCTCATACATTGCTTGAATTAACAACCAAAATGTCACACAAGGTATGTTTTACAATAAACCTGATGACCTTGGGTGCTCTTTGTAAATCAAATGAAGTAATTTATTAGGCAGCTACTGGCAAAGCACAATCTTAGTCATATATTTGTGCCAGTGTGCCAGGTTTGGTGCATTTTAGTTGAACATTCCAAGTTTACACAAGAGGAATGGATAAGTATTTATCACTCCTTACCTTACCTTATGGCAATTGGGAATCACCACCAACATCACCATACCATCGCCATCACCATATCACTCACACGTTATGTTAATTCCATCAGCATGCTGCTCAGGATTGCATGAAAAGGTATGGTTGATCAGTTGATTATCTGCTCTGTTATGATTTACTGCTTGAACTGCATCATTTGTCAGTCATCTGTTGTCTGCATCTGATTTGCTGCTGCATCTGTTGCAGAATCTGCTTCCATGGAACCAAATGGCCATCAGAAAATGGAGGGCATCAATAAGTCAGATACCATATCATCAATGAACAGGAGTGATACACTGAACTCAAAAATATCATACCAGCCCTACAGTTCTTTGGAGGTGAGGAAACAAGCAACAAATGATAGTCAATGTGCTGTTTATGTTGATGTGTATTCTGAGAGGATCATGATAATATCTGATTGTGGGCCAAATCATTAATGCATCACAGTATGTTGACTGTGCTAGCCATTAACTGCCACATGCTTTCATTCCTCCTTAGCTGTTGATCATGTGCGAGTCACAAGTTGTGGGATCAGGGATCAAAGTTGTGACCCCTGATCAGTACTGGGGAACCACTAGGAAATGAATTTCATTAGACTTTCACCCCTGGATAGCAAACCAAACTTTCTGGACAATGCCAAAGCATCCAGTTAGATTTCTATGTAATGTTCTTTTATCTATAATATCAGTGTGCCAAAAAGCATCACTGCATCATACATTTTATCTCCAGTGTGTTATGTGATAGCATGTACTTCTCCATGAGGGCACAGAGGGATGTAAGGCAACAGTTTAAGTCATTGCCTTTTCTTGTACATGTTGGCCAGATTTTGAGGCACTTTGTAGGGTGCATTGATCAGCAGCATTTTCACCACACAAATGTGTTCACCCCGCAGCATTGCTCACCTGGGGCTCCAGCTGCATCCCTTCTGGACAGAATATTGCGTCATCACACCCAGTTACTGGCACTCCTATAGGTAGAGCAGAATTGAACTTTGTCTCGGTTTGCAGTGGAATCAAACAACCACAGTGGGTAACCAATGTTGTCACCACATCTAATCTGACTGCTGACACTTTACAGAACTATTTAACATGGCTCAAAGCTATAAATCTGTCATTTACCTGGGCAAGAGCGACCTGACATGTACAAACACAGACACTTGGGGGCGTATGTACATGGTGGCTCCCCGGACACGTTCCCCCTACCCCATTAGCAAACACATGGCGTGTTTTGATGTGTGCTACTAAATGCTAACAATCACGCTTAGCTAGAAACCTACAACTAACTAGATCGAGAATATGCGGTGTTTTGCTGCTTGCAAAACATGTCACATCCCTGGCGCGCTTAACGGTTTTTAGTGGGCGTTTTTGAACCGCGCCCTCCCCCTTGTTTGTGAAATTCTGCATACGCCGCTGCAGGCAATCAAATCGATGCGGTTTTGCAGTCTGTCTTTTATTGCGTCTTTCTGGCGTTGCTGGCGTTCGGGATTCCCAGGCATGGGCACGTGTTTGAGAGATTTTCGAAGCATTGAAGGTGAGTACCATATCCATGTTTTGTAAACGAAACGCGTTGAATGTTTTGCCTTAAAACGATGGGTGGCATGCCGGCAGCGCCATGCTCATACAGCGCCTACTGTCACATAAAATATACCTTCTTAGCAAACTGACACAAGGGAAAAGACTCCGCGTGGTAGCCCACGCCCTCTCGCTACAGGTGGACGGTCAAATGATGGTGCATAGAGTACGCGAACGCGACCCACCCACATGCGTGTGCTCAGATAGGCGATCCTGGCAACACAGCGCACTGAAGATAACTTTCGCGGCTTTTTCGACGCGTCTTATGCAGGTGTTTTCTAAAAGCGGCGTAATTGCAAACCTCGGCGTCGTAATGGCCAAACGATGCTTCCATCACTTAGCCTTCATTACACATCGGCACATCCCGTTGAGACAAAGTCTCAGTGCTCCGCTCCCATCTGCTCAGAGACAGATGGATGGGTTAACGTTCAGCGGCCGTTCCGCATGGAAGGGCAAGAGTTCAGTCTCTTTTTCGATCAAACGGCAGCTCTCAATACATCAAAAGGCGTGCAAAATGCGGAAAATTACACACCGTGCAAGCACACCATGGAAGCAAGCTTGTTGTGCTGTGATGTTTTTAGAACACTCAAATACAGGTTGATATCTAGTGCGCAGACATCTTTGTGTGTATCTCCGCCTGCCAAACTCATGACAAAGGAGTATTCCAATGCATAACTCCTTTACATGTGGCGAAAATGCGTAAAGGCGACGGGCCGCATTCACTTATGTTAGTGCATCATCTGCTTGATGGTAACAGCCACGTGTGTATCACCTCACCCATCTCACTCCGCAAAAAGCGCCGCCCTGGTGTCCTTGGGGCACATAATTCTTCACATACCAACAGTATAGAAGACAGAATGCCAAACCTAGCATTGAGAACAGTAGTGACAGTGACTGTGACAGCCTGTTTCAAGATTGTATGATTTTGACACATGATCTGAGCAAGGCCTCGTCTTTGGGAACAACTGTGCTCTTCAATCTCATAGGAACGACCCTCTCACCAGTGTGACATTGTCGCAGCACACAGCACCCACTAGTCTTATTAACTCACCTTAGTCACGTTGGTCACGGACCATCGAATGCGGAGCAGAAGTCTGGCTAATTGACTAGTTAGGTATCAAGATTATCGCCTGGAAATTGGATTGCGCGCAAAAGCGCGTACATGCCGAATAGCCCGGCCGGGGAGTGAGTACGGTGAAGACCTCATCAGAATCACCGGCATCACACGGTCGCAGCTGCAGAACGGCTGCCGCCAGGGACGCATCCCCGACCAGGACTGGCAGATGAGACGCGAGAGCAGCGCGCTGCGACGCACAGACGCTGTCCCTGCCAGCTAGTGACCGACATAAGTGCACCGGCGTCCTTCCCTCATCCTGTTCCCGCGTCAGGATGGCAGCCCGGTGCCCCGCTCACGCACGCGCGCCGTGTCGGCCCGGCGTCGCCAGGTTGCTGATCCAGGACCAGTGGTATGGCGCCAACGCCTGTCTGGAGGGCGACTACCTGAGCCTCACGCTGGACGACGTGCACGACAACTCGGTGAACAACAACGACAGCTCGCCCACCGACGACGTGCCCGACGCCGTGGCCAACCACAAGCGTACGGTCGTCGTTCAATAAGCAGGAGAACAGCGGACTGGGCATCTCCATCAAGGGCGGCAAGGAGAACAAGATGCCCATACTCATCTCCAAATATTCAAGGTGGGTTGCAACGACGCGAGCGCTGAGGCTATGATGCGTTTTGCTCGGCACGGTGGTGCTGATCGCCGTGTCAGCGTGTCTTTGGAAGTCAGAGGGGGCTTAAAGTCTTAATGCGGCGTGACGGCTGCTGGTGCCGTGCTTACCGCGCAATAGTTGCATTTGTCCCGCTTTGAGTCTGCTGTTGAACGGAGGCATGACGATGTGCGATCGGAGGGTGAAGAGGCAGGCGCCGCCGTCCCAGCCTCAGGAGCTGAGCTGCGTTGTGAGCCCCAGAGTTGACGACGGCCGCCTTGTGGTCACCTGACACGGCAGGCCGTTGTACTAAGACGAACCGATGCCGGGCTGTGGTGCCCGGCTGACACTGGGCCGTCGGGGCCAGCGGACGCTGGGCCGTCGGAGCCCGGCGGACGTTTTGGGGCCGGCGGGGCTGGCGTACCCTGGGCCGTCGAGGCTCGGGGAACCCCTGGGCCGTCGAGGCCGGCGGACCCCCTGGGGCCGTCGGGGTCGGCGACCCTGGGGCCGTCGGGGCCAGCGGACCCTGGGCCCGTCGGGGCCGGCGGACCATGGGCCGTCGGGGCTGGCGGACCCATGGCCGTCGGGCCGGCGGACCCTGGGCTGGTCGGGGGCCAGGCGGACCCTGGGCCTCGGGGGCCGGCGGACCCTGGGCCGTCGGGGCCGGCGGACCCTGGGCCGTCGGGGCTGGCGGATGGGCGTCGGGGCTGGGGACCCTGGGCTGTCGGGGCCGGCGGACCCTGGGCTGTCGGGGCCGGCGGACCCTGGGCCGTCGGGGGGCGGGACCTGGGCCGTCGGGGCCGGCGAACCCGGGGGGCGGGGCCGACGGACGCCGGACCGTCGGGGCCGGCGGACACGGATGCCCGACTGTCAGGGCGGGTTGCTGACCTCCCCGCGCCGTCAGGGCATGGCGGCGACCAGACGGAGCAGCTGTACGTGGGCGACGCCATCCTGTTCGTGAACGGCGAGGACCTGCGCGAGGCGACGCACGACGCCGCCGTTCAGACCCTCAAGCGCTCGGGCAAGCGGGTGGTGCTGGAAGGTACGGCTCGGCCGGCCGTCGGCCAGTGTGCTCCTGAGCTTCGGAGAGGACGCGCCCGGCGCCCGGCGTCTCTCGCCTCCGCCCACCTCGTCCCAGTCTCACTCGGGCTTTCATTTGTAATGTTTGAAAATGTTGTCTCGTGTTTTGAGTTGTTTTGTGCTCTTCCGCAGTGAGCTTTTCCCGGGCCCGCGGTCCCATTTTTCTCTCCTGATGTCGGTTTCTTGCTGGTGCCTCTGATAAGGATTTTTGAAAGTGGACATTTGACATGTTGCTCCGCTGTGTTTTATTTTGCATGCGACGGGACGCGGGGTGTGTGTACGCTCCCAATGACACGTGGAGTGAGTTATCTGCATATTTGACTTGGCAGCAAGTGCTTGTGACTAGCCTCAAATGCCTGATTATTTGGTTGCATCATTGGTTTGATTTGGGGGTTTTGCAGTGGGTCGGTGACTGCCCAGTCGCTCGCTGTTTGCGTTGCGGCGCTCCGACCGGTCTGTGGCCTGGCTGCTTGCTTGCCTGATGGGCTGGCCTGGCTGTATGCTCCTCGGTTGGCCTGTCGTGGTTAGCTGGCATGCGCGTGTCTCGGCCGTCGGGACCGGCCAGGAGCCGCCCGCCGCTGTCGGCCGGTCCCGGACGGCCGTCGCCGGGCCGGCCGGCGGACCCCCGACAGCGGCCCGCGCCCCGCACGGCCCGGTTTGAGCTTGCGCCCTCCCCTTCCCATCCCTCCCTTTTCTGCGCTCCTGGATCCGCCTCTGTCTGCTCTGTCGGCCCGCCCCCTCCAGTCGTCCCGTCGTTCTACGTTTCAGTCAAGTACCTGCGCGAGGTGAAGCGCTACTTCCGCAAGGCGACGCTGACCGGGCAGCTGGGCTGGGACGTGGAGCGCGAGTACCTGGCCGAGGGCGCTGGCTCGCCGGCTGAGCGACCAGCCGAGCGCAGCCCCGACACCAAGCTGGTGCGGCTCCAGCTGTGCCAGCTGGGCCGCAACATCCGCTGTCAGGGTGAGCTGCCCGCGCGGCGCGCGCGCGCGGACGCGACGAGCGGCCCGGCTGGCGGCGCCGCCTGGTGCGCGCTGGAAGAGGTGTCTCAGGTGGGAGGTTGCGAGCGTCGGGGAGCGCCGATGATAATGTGATTGTTCGGGCTTCGTCGATGGTAACGATCAAGTGCAAGCTGAATTGCCGAGTTTTAACCGGCCAGGAATGCTGTCGAGTCTGTTTTGCCACTGAGTTTTCTCTCGTCGACTTCAGTAAGCGTTTGGTCTTTGTTTATTGGGTTGTATCGGGAATTGTGTCGCCGAGCTTGACCTGAGAAGCCAGGTAACTGATCACTGTTCGACAACACCAGGGCAGACTGAGCCACGCCGTCCTCCTCTCTATCTCCACAGAGCCGAACAGTTTCGAGATTCACCTCGCAGGACCTGCTGCACTCGTGCATCCTGCGCTTCCAGGACGCCGGCCAGGCCACCTGCTGGTTCAACACGCTCCACTCTTCGCTCAGCGCCCTCGCGCGGCAGGGTGGGGCCGGTGCTTCGGAGCGGCGCTCGGCACGGATACTCAGGAGCGGCAGCGTCGCTTCCGTGCGTGTGCTCGGTGTGGGGGATGTGGGCGACTCCCTGTCGGCAGGCTGACAGGGGGTGAGCGGTGTGGCCCGTCATGGTGAATGCTCTGTCAGGTGCTCAGGGTCTGAGTTGGTTTGTGTTCCCAGCGGCGGTCTGTAGCTGTGTTAGATGCTCGCCAGTCTGTCAGCTAGAACCCCACTTTGTGGCGGCTGGAGGAGCACGGCTTGCCACGTGCCCGCCAGCAGCCTCCCACCTCGCGATCTCGTGCTGTGCCGAAGCTGGATGGTGCCCGCCAGCAGCCTCCCACCTCGCGATCTCGTGCTGTGCTGAAGCTGGATGCCCCGAACTAGTCGGTCACCTCACGTGGTGGCAGGACGGCGCCCTGCCACTGGAGCACCGGGGGTCACGGTCGGTGAGCTTGCCTGCAGTCACACGGCTTGTGCTGGCTTATGATCAGACCACGCATGGGAGAGACGTCAAGTCGCCGCATTCCCGCGCCGGTCGTGCGGGCCCGGGTGCTCCGCGTCCGGTCCCGACCGTCCCGTCCCCCTGCGTCCCCAGGCGATGGAGACGACCAACGAGCGCGTGCGTGACATCCTGGACGGCAGCGGCGTGCTGCACATGGGCTGGGTCTGCGTCCGCTTCACCGAGCAGGTAGGCGCCGGCCCGCGACCGTGCTCGATGGCTTCTCGCCGTCAGCGCGGTGTGTCTGCCTGTCGCGGCCGCTGTTCACGACGTGCGATGACCTGCTTAAGCTGTGGCCTGCGACAAACCGCAGGGCTGGTGGGGGTCTGACTCCGAACGTGAGTTAGTTTGGGGAAAGAATGTGTCGTTGTGACCGGAAAAAGACAACACCCAATGCTGATTGAACCCCACTAACCCTTAAGGTGTGCGTACGCTCATACCCAAAGCGGCGCTTGAATGTCTGCGTGCGGGTGCCGGTAGTGTAGTGGTTAGCGCGTATGCGTTAACCACTGCGCGTCTGGGAAACCAGAGGTAAGGGGTTCGATTCCCCGCGGTGCCCCGCCCTTCCTGCCAGGGTGAGAGGCAGGCGACGTCATATAGCCTCAGCAGCTGAGTGCGTCGTAAAGCCCCAACGACATGACATGGTGTCTGAGTGCTGTGTCTGGCAGCCGTTCGCCGTCCGTGTTGTCGCGCCGTGGCGTGTGCCTGAGAGGGACGCGGCCAGCGGCCGTGACCCGGCTCACCGTCGACGGCTGCGTGCCCCGGCAGGACCAGTCGCTCGACAATCGGCCGTGGGAGCAGCGGTTCGCCGCCGTCACCGAGCGAGAGGGTGCTCATGTTCGCCAAGGTGCCGTGGACGCTGGAGGCGTGGGCGGCGCCGCAGGCCCGCCTACCCGCTCATCATGACCCGGTGAGACGGCGTGCGGTCGCCCGAGGTCGCCGGCGGTTGCCAGCCCCCGGAGACCCGTGGCTTGCGGTCACGAGTGAGACGCGCCACCGCCTGTCAGCTAGAACAGCAGAAACACTGAACGAGATTTGTTGAGTGTCTGATCTGTGTCACCGGAGCAAAGAATCATTGGCACGTGGGCGTCGCTGGAGCGGCGCTGGCACGTGCTCAGCCGCCCGGCCGTGACACGGTGACGCATGACGCGTGACGCGCGCGGCGGTCGTCGGCAGGTTCGTGCGCTACCGGCTGACGCCGGGCGACGCGCCGCCCTCGCCAGCCGAGCCCATCACGTTCACGACGCGCAACCGGCACGCGCCACGGCGTGACCAGCGTGCAGTGGCGCGTGGAGACGGCCGCGCGATCTGGCCAGCTGGAGCCGCACCGTCGTGCAGGCCACGCACGCGGCCGTCGCCGACCTGCAGCAGATCCAGTTCGGTGAGACGCTGCCGCCGTCGCCGCTACCGGGCGTGGACGGGGAGCTGGGCAGTGGGCGGAACGCTGCGATTCGGGGTCCCAGCGTGTGTTGAATGGTTTAGGAAACGCGGAACGTTCTGTGGCACAGGATGTTCAAAGCTGTTCAGTGCTTTAGAACAGGCCGCCATTGCCGTGATGCCGTTCTCAGGGCGAGGTTCGCGGTAGGGTTGCGCCGCTGCGTCTCGCCCTTGGGAATGGGTGTCGAAGTGACGGACGCGGCACGTGCGTCCTCTCTTCGAGACGGCAGTGTAGCGCACAGAGGCTTCTGGCATCTGGGGGTGTTGGCTGACAGTATTTTTACCAGGACATGGCTTTTGTTCCGACAGCGGTCTCCGCTCGTCCGCTGTTGGAAGGGGGGGATGGAGGGGCTATGGGGGGGGGGGGGAGGGCTCCCCGAGGTCTTGATGTACTGTCTGGAGTCGCAGAGCCAGGTGGCGTAATGAGCGTGTGTGAGGATCTTTGCTGCAGTGCGACATCGTTTTTTCCATTGGCCGTATTGGCATTTTTCCTTTGACTAGTAGCATATTTGTGTGCCTGTTTCGACCATTGGAAAGTGAGCCAAAATACCATCGGTTTTCTCGTCAAAGGCTGTGTGACTGTACAACCTTTACTAACACTGAATGAGTGGCTGCAGCTTATTGGGTGGTTATAGCGGGCTGTCATGTGCTGACTTTGGCCATGACTTTGGCCTTCTCGTGTATGATTTGTCCTTGCCTATTGCGTAGCATAATTCCTGCCGGGTCTGCACCACCTCTTCGCCTGCTTCTTATGTTTGTTTCGTCTTCCTAGCTGGGGGTGCCGCGACCTGATTTTACGTTTTTCTGGTGTCAACGCGCGGTTTATTGCGTCGCTGAGATAGAGGGAGGAACACTCCTGGTTACCAGTTCCTGGGTAAAGGTACAGAAAAAGCGGCAGGCAGGTGAACCACGCACCTCACGGAGGGATGTGTGCTTGTCAGTGCCAGATATCCGGTGTGTGTCGGAGAGTTCGGTGGGCCGTGCTCAGTTTGCCGGTGTGCTGACGCGGTCCTGTCCTGGTACGCAGACTGTACGGTGAAGGGCCAAGGACGCGCGGGTCTCACAATGCAGTGCTGACGCGTCCTGTCCTGGTACACAGACTGTCGGTGGAAGGGCCAAGACGCACGCCTCACGATGCAGTTCGAGGACGGGCTGACGCTGCGGCAGCGGCCGACCCGGCCGGCGCTGCCGCCCGCCCTCTGGCACTACAGCTTCGACAAGCTGGTCGACTCTAGCGACGACAACCGCTCCCACCGTCCTGCTCAACTTCGGCAAGAATGAGGTCATGGTATGTAGCCGAGGGGAGGGGAGGGTGGAACGGGGGGGGGGGGGGGGAGGGGGAAGGGGGAAAGGCGGGCGCTGGCGTGATATTACGCTCCGTTGTCACAGAACACGCAGTCAGGCAAAAATGGAATTACGCATTCAAAGGAAGTGGAAATGGTTGCCTGGTTCAGGCCCTTATCTCTTGACCTTTATTGGTAAAGCTTTCCAGTTGTAAGATTTCCAGGATCCAATGCCCCAGCATGGCAATAGAAACTTGCATGACCGCTTATATTTGCTATATATATTATATTATGCCGCTTATATGTACATTTTCATGCGGTCTTCAGTCTGTTCCAATTACTTCGGGCCACTTGTGTCTGTTTCGTTTTAAGATAGGGGCAGTTTGGTGAGGCTTCTCATTCTTAATTCCATGGGGCCCTGATCTTTCAATAGTGGGAATCCTCACCAGAATTGGGCGTCTGCGCAGTTAGCAACAATTTACAGCATTTGTGACCGTTTGAAAGCGCCAATTTTGAGGCCGTTTACGGTGGTTGAAGCGCCCATAAAGCTCAAATATTATCGCAGCGACGGCCGTGGGTCACCATATTGCACCTTCCGCGTTGGTGCTGGTCAGGCAATCGATGCGCTTTGCTTTGCCGACATGCAGGCAATGCTATTGCCCATGCATACCGTGCACTGCGCCGGGCGGCGGCCAGGGCACAGTGTGACGCGCCTGTCCGCCGCAGGAGGTGGAGTTCGGCTCGTCGCCGAAGCCGTTCGTGTTCGCGCTGCACACCTGCCTGTCGGCCAAGGTGGAGCGACTGGGGCTCACGTGAGCGACCGCTCCCGAGCCCCCGACCCACCGCAACATATCACGCGGCCGGCCCGGCCTGCCCACTCATATCTGTCCGCCATATTGTCTTCCTTCGGCGCGCGGCGCTGGCGCCGCTGCTGCGGCCGGCAGCTGACCGTTTATTGACGTCTGACTTCGGTGTGGTGTGGGCGCGCGGCCCCCCTGTCGTCAACGGTTCGTTGTTTACGCTGGCTCCGGGCAGCCCGGAGGATGCCGGATCGCTTCCCCGAGCGGCTGCGTTGTTTAGAGGCCGTGACCTTTGACCAGCAGACTAGTCGTGAGTTACTCGCTTTGATAATCATTTTGGTGTGCGCGTGGCGTCGGCCGCGCCGGCGCGTGGGTGTGATCGTGCTCGTTGTTGATTGGCTCGCTGCCGAGGCGCTAGCAATAACGCTGTGCGCGATGTGTTTGTCCGCTCTTGCGCCAGGCTGATGCTCAACTAGGCCCGCCCCGTCCCCGGCTCTGATTCCACGCCGGGGCGGGCGCGCACCATATCAGGCCGTGTCCGCCAGTCGGCGTGTACAAACCAGGGGCCAGCCGGCGGGCTGCCGGGGCTCCGCACGCCGCCGCCGCCTCTCCGCGCTTCCTTCTGTTCCACGCGGTGGCGGCAGGCAGCGTCGCCCGGCGTTTTCCAGACGGATTCTGCATTTACGATCGCGTGTTGACGGTGTGTCGTGCCGTTCGCCGGGAGCGCGGCGCGACCACTTGCTGCACGTGAACTCTACGTCTCGCTGCACTGTGCGTAACATACTGCGCGTGGCTGGTTTGTATTATTGTGTTAAGATGGAATCCTGTATCATGGAGCGTGTGTTGAATGTATTTTCATCTTCCGACCGAGCATATTCGGTGCCAAATTGCACTCGGGCAAGTTATTAAACGTTTAATATATATTTACATTACTTGGGAGATGGTGTGTGACGCTCGGATCTCGTGCTTACAGCGCAACAGGGGCGGAGTCGTCTTCCGATAGGGACAACCGCCACCTTCCGTGACAGTTCACTGTTCAGCTGTGCCATTGTCACCGAATTACCTATAGAACTAGCCTACAATGAAACGGAACATTAGCGAATGGACGGAACCAGCAGAATCACTGCTGCCACCGACCTTTGAAGCATCTGCCGATGCTTCAAAGGCGGGGTGGCGGGCCGCCCACGCACACCAATGCGACATGGGCAGACTCGTCCGCGCCTACGGCTTCGTGGCCATTCTCCCAATACTCCATCTCCATCGCTCCTGAGCACCAGCAACGGTCAACGCCCCACTCTCCTACTCGCTGCGTCCCTGCTGTGTGCCGAGTCGCACGTTTTAGACGCTCTTAGACGGCCCGTCTCCGAACGCCATATTTCGCAACTTTGGCCCCAGTAGCATTTCCCTCGTACCGCTCGACTCCGTCGGTTACCCACTTTTGGCATGAATAGCCGGGGCCTGAACTTCCGAGTAAGGTTGAGACGAGCCACGAATAGCGACACGCAATGAGGGAATCCCGTGCCTTCTGAACGTCCTGCGGTCAACCAACGCCGAGTTTCTATCGCACCTACGCGCCTCTGAGCATGGTTTTCCGTACTCGACTACCCACACACCTCTCACTCTGCAGATATATGCTACTCGGCATGCTTCATAACAAGTCACCGCACATGCAACCAACCTCGTGATCCGGCTGGGGCAAGCAATACGAACTGTGGCAGCGGCGGGAATCACCAGCACCGGCTACGGCCCACGTGTTCACAGCGACCTTAGCCCACTCGAGCCGACGTCCCCCACTCAGTCCGCCCCTCCGCATAAAGTCAGTCCGTCCGAACAGTTGTAAATCCGTCAGTCGGCCCAGAAGCCGGAGCTGCTCTCCCGGATCGTCTGCCGCGTTGTCGCGGCGCGAGCGCGTCACGGGCGCTGGCGTCGCCCTTGGCGCGCAGTCCGCTCAGCCTGGCGCCGGCGGGCCGCGGCGCAGCTCGCGCTCCAGCCGCCGCTGCAGCAGCTCGGGCGCGATCGTCGAGGCGGCCGTGCTGCGGCTACGCTGGCTGGCGGAGCGGGCGATCGCCTCGCTCAGCTGACTGCGAGCCTCAAGCCGCTGCTGCTCCAGCCGCTGCTGCTTCAGCCGGCGCAGCTGGCGCCGTTGCGCGGCCGCCGTCTCCTCATCCTCGCCGCCGCTGGAGGCACCGTCGGGCGGGTCCTCCTCACCGGACGAGTCCTCGCCGGTGGGCGTGTTCTCTACGGCGACGGCCGTGTCCTCACCCTCTCCAGGCGTGTCCCCTTCGTGTGGGGAGCGAGACAGAGCCACCCGCGCCGAACTGTCAATAGGAAATGACGCGGGCGTATCGGGCTGCTCGGTCACGCCCTCCTCACCGTGCGGCGTGTCACTGGCGTCCTCAAAGCGGTCCTCGTCCTCGCTACCCTCTGGTCCGTCGCTCGCATCGCGCCTCTCCGCCAACTCGGCGTCACTCCCCTCGCCAGCGTCGCCCACGCCGATGATACCGTCGAACTCATCGAACTCGTGGCTGTAGCCGCTGGCCCGGATCTCCGCGTCGAGGTCATCAGTGCGCACCACCTCGGCGAACACGGGGAACTCGTCGCTCTCGAAGTGGAAGCGCCTACTGAAGAAGCGGCGCAAGCAGTCGACGTCGCGCTGGAACAGCTGCTCAGCGTTTGGGTGTGACGTGGACACCATCTGAGGGAAGTCGATCAGCACCAGGCGCTCCTCGTCCGTCACCATCAGGTTGAACTCGTTGAAGTCGCAGTGGATGACGCCGCACTCGGCCAGTCGAATCATCAGCTCCATACACTCAGCGTACAGCCGCTGCGGGTTCTCGAGCTCGCGCAGCTCACACAGCGGCGCGCCCTCCACGATCGACATGAGCACCGCGTGACGGTTGTGGTGGACAGGCCGCGGCACCGGGAAGCCACGCTCGTGCAGCGCCTTCATGTACGAGAACTCCTTCTTGGCCGAAAGCGACGACAGGTAGAGCCACGACATGTGCGAGCGGTTCTTGTGGTAGTCGCGCAGCAGCTTCAGCTTGCGGAAGGATGTGCGGCCGAGCCGGTGGAACTTGAGCGCCAGCGCCTCGCCGTGGTTGTCGTACACCGCGTACACGTCCGACTCCTTGCCAGTGCCGATCTGGTTGCCGAAGCCGTCCAGCCAGGCCCCGTTCACCATGTTATGCAGCGCCAGGAAGTCGTAGCCGCTGACGGTCAGCCGGTGGCCGTCGTAGCGGCGGCCGCGCTCGTACGCCAGCAGCTTGTTGTTCTGCAGCTGGCGGATGATCTTCTGTGCACCGCCGGCGCGCAGGTTAGCCAGAGAGCAGGCCAGCGGGGTGGAGACGAGCTCGTGGTTCCGCATGCCGGCCTCGACGCCCTGGAGCACGCGGAAGTCCTCCTTCGCCATGTAGCGCAGCGTGCCAACATCCAGTCGGCCCATGTTGTGACCCGAGGATCAGGACAGGACCAGCTTGCTCCACCTGCGGGGACACGACACGTTTTCAGCGTGGCACAGACACACGAGCCACTTGTTTGGCCATGGTGGGGTGTGCTGCGGTGCTGAGGAGAATTAAACTATTTAGACCCTGATGTCATTCTAGAAACATGACAGACTTACAGATTACACACATGTAGATGGGTTCATCAAATCATTTTAACAAAACAGCTTACCCATGGTTGATGGGACAGATGCTGTAGAACATGTGGGGATATGCAAAACCAGCAGTGGCAAGTGACCATAGCTGGGTGAAATACCCCAATCACAGTTGATGTATGATGCTCTAAAACCACTACTGCTTGGCCTCAAAGCAGCAGGAGGAACAGCATCAATAGATTCAAGGTATACTACTTTAGGCAAGCAGCGAGCAAATAGAGCACACAGAGCATAAACAATCAATCGTGATCACATCAAGAGATGCCCTGAGGATCAATCGATATCAGCTGTGCAAAATTCATGGTCTTCCAAGCCACCATACATGTAACAAATCCCCAGGCTGGTGAGCACTTTTTTGTAATGTAAGTGAGTCAGAATGCCTACACTGGATGAATTTCTGGGACCAGAGGTCACACCAAGCAGCATTTGTTGTGTGCACCCTGACCAATACCAACAGTGAAATTCTATTTCAGTGAGCAGCAGCAGAAGACCAGCCCAGCCAGAGCCAAATAAGGGAGTGCCAAAGTGACTCAAACCCACCTACCCTGTCATAGGTCAGTGGGTTCAAGGAAGGCACCCTGCTCTAACTGATCAATGCGCAGAGGCAGACAGACCTAACCTAAATATCTGGCATTACTACATGTATTAAGACAACAAAAACATCGCTCCATTGTGTTCTCACAAATTTTCATATAATCATAAGCATACCAATTTTTCTAATCATAGAATGTGACTACACTGTATTTGAATCACAAATCAGGATGTGGTCATTAGTGAATCAATGATATTAGCTTTTTTGCTTACAAGGTAAAGCATCAGCCACTAAAAAAATAGCTTTGTATTGCATTTTCAGCTACTGTTGTTTTCTGTTGATGCATTTTGGTTCAAATATGAATTGCATTAAATTGCATGGGTCTAGCATTAGTTCTTGCCAGTCTCAGGCAGGGTGGTTGGTTGAGTGTGGTGGGGTGTAGGGTGGGGTGTAGTGGTTAAGGTGTCAGCATTGACTACATCTGCATCAGCCACTGCATGCCTGGGAAACCAGAGGCACTTGGTTTCGTTCCCTGCTGCATGCACGCTTGCTGCCAGGGTAGGGGACGGGCAACACCATATAGTTTTAGCACCTGAGCGCATTGTGAAGCCCTACTTATGACAATGGTGCCAGTCCCTGGTTTTGTGCTCATATTGAAGAGGACAACATATGCTATTGAGTTAACTGTGAAAATCAAAGGGGACTAATTTAAATGACATGACATAAGATCAACAGCAGATCAACTAAGTAACAGAAGAAATAAAGCATACAGTGAGGTGCATGTCATTCTTGGTTTTTGTGCCCACAGTGAATATCACATAAGGTCACTACAGACTTTCAGGCTGATAAGGTTTACAACTGGCGAAGTATCATTAATAATACAACTTTGACTCTGTGAAGTGCTGATCAATTGGATCTGTGAAATAAATAGGATCATGGACAGGTACATAAAAAAATCATGCACTTTCCCTGTCATTAAATGAAATCTATGAACTGAACCTTCCATGTCTGTGTGGAGAAACTCAGGTTAGGCTGACCTACACTTAACTTACAAATAAGCTTTGCTTGGGCAGTATAATAATACCTCTACTTGAATAACAAGTGTGACAAGCAAATCCCCCAAGCAAAGGCTCTCTTCTGCACCAAAATTGAGGGTGAAAGTGTAACCAGCTCCGGGCACCCACATTACAGCATACGTGCACTAAATTGTGCTTCCAATACCACCCATGCCAACTATAGCAGATATTTATTACATGCACATTTTTGAGTCTTGTAACTAAAGAAAATCCAAGCAATGACTATGAAGACCACTTATTTTAGAACATCCTCAAGATGAAAGGAAGCAAAATATGACAGCCTTTCTTAACCAAGACATCTGATTCAGCTTTCCAAGCCTGAGTAATTTGAGGTGTCTGGTAAACATTCTGGCGCCACCCCTGGGTTTGGTTGCGAGCTTCGCAAACGTCCAGTCAAAGCCTTATCGTCCACTCGGTTATGTTTACTTACCTCTCACCGTCGCTCGCGCAGTTGTTTAAAATGAGTCATGTCCCACCTACCCACACCACGCTCACGCGAATTCAATGGGCACAGTCTATGTAGGCGGATGACCTGCCAGCACATTTTACAGCAACGTGCAAAGTGTATTTTGGGCGCCACTTTCAGTACCAAACTGAGGGGTGGAGTTCGATCGTTGGATGGTGCTCAGTTGGAAAATATAACAATGACGTTCGTCAAGTTGCACAGCGATGGAATTTTCCCTTGATGGAGATTGAATCATAATTTTGTGGGATTCCAAGGACTCACCAATGAAAGGATTACTTTAAGTTAAACAAACAGCTGGCACAGTTAAATCCGTCAACGTTTTTTAGTTTGATTCACTGTGGTTTCCAGACAGGGGAGCAGCCAGAGCCTTGGCAAATGGGGGGGGGGGGGGGGGGGCCACAGAGTCGACAATGGGCCTATGGTAAAAGGGACCTAAAAATCACCGGATATGACTAATTTATTATAAAAAACATATTTTTTTATTTACACGTTATATACACACAAATACACGTAAGGTCAGACGCTACCGCGAGTCAATGCTGCCTTAAGTTTATATGAATAAACTGACAAAAACCCTGGGTTTAAACGATTGCATGAAATAAATCGTCCGGGCCGTTCCTCATTTCACAGTGGGCTATTTTTAAGCCCTACAGAACTAAAGGCTCTGTCAGAATTTTCACGAGTGTTGATTAAGATCAAAATGGGACAAACGATCTGTATCAACATGACTTGACAACTTGTTTGTGTGAATATGTTCACCCATCCAGTCAGAAATGATTAGTGGTACAAATTATGTAATATAGTTTTGACCATGCGGGCTCGCATATCCTAAAAGCAAAAACCCTGCAACAGGCGTTGCAGTCTCCTTAGGCCGTGTAGTGTCGGCCCCGGTGGCTTGCAAAGGGCTGTGTCCAACGCGTGGGCAAAAATAGACAACATCTGAAGAAGACACCTTCCAACGCCTTCAGACACCAAATCGTACATTTAGAGATATTCCGGGCGTACATTTCACGCGTGCAGTTTTAAGAAAGATGACAATAACGCGTTGATCTCTACAGCGCCGCAAAGCGGTTGCTGGAATCTGGTGGTGGAGATGCAAGAATAAAGGTAAAATCCACATTTTCGGTGTTCCTGCACCTTTTAACATGTTCTGAGAACAACCTCAAAGTAGTTTAAAAATATTTGCCCAGTGCATTCTTTGAACAGTATGAGCTGATTTTGAAAGACATTCAAAGACATCGTTTAACGATGGCCATCGTTACCCGCTCGGCGCCCGCCCCTGGCGTTACGTGCAGTGGCCAACGCCGTTCGGTTTTACAAAAAATGCGGAAAAATGGGCACCCAGCGCTCAAGCCAACACGAAGCCGACTGGTCGTTGTTCACGATCTCTGGCCGAAATAGACGAACGCTCTGTCTCATGAGTCCTTATCGGTGCAAGAGATCATCTTGCTGACATTTGAAATCACGGCCCTATGGACGGGGTCCTCGATGTCATCTGCAGCCAGCCCTTCGGACCTTTCAGCCGTCCCAACGGGCCCTTGGCATCTGACCGATATGTAAGCCTATATCGACTCAGGGGCTCCCCGATCGGCGCAAAGGGCCCTCTGCCCGTTATTTGAGGGCCCGTCTATGCCAGTCGGGGGCCCTGAATAAGACTCCGACCAGCCCCTTATACCCTTAGACCCCAATCACGCCCTCGATCGTAGGATCCGGTGGGCTCTCTAGGCTCCTCGAGCCTCCTCGGACACCGCTTCTGACCAATTCGGGACCCCTTGACAACACAGGACCCTGTTAGGCACTGAAGGGCCCCGAGCAACGTAAATCGCTGGCTTCGGCTTTGTACCTGCTTGGGAAAGGGCCCTTAGGCCCATACCGCCACGGAGCCGACTGTGCGTTACTGGTGGTGTCTAACCGACATATAGGCTCTTTCCGACTCAGTGGTCCCCTGGTCAGCGCGTAGGGCCATGTGGCTGGCATTGGAGTGCCTGGCCCTGCGGGCTGGGGTCTCTGAATGGGACCTCCGGCCGGCCTTTCGGGCCCTTCGGGCCCTCAAATCAGAGCCTTAATAGTAGATTCTGCAGGACCCAAAGGGCCGCTCAGAACCCAAGGGGAGCCTCGTGCCCGCTGTGCCCCCTGCCTGAGCTACTGTATCAGGGGCGGATCCAGAGGGAGAACAGGGCAATGGCGCCATGGGCCCCGAAGGAGCCCATAGGCTTCGAAGGGGCTCCATAGCCTGCCGACCAAGTGCAGTTTTTTATTATCATTAAACGCAACATAATTGAACGTTTTTAAACTTCCCGGCGACCAAGCCCAAGAGCAGTCGCAAGTAAAAGTAAAGGAACCCTGTGAAGCGAAAGTGAAACCTCCCCTCCGCCGCGCCGCCCTTGATTTCTTCGCATTTGCTCGGAGGGCCCTGCGCTGTTGCTGGGCTCTTCCTGCTAGCGTGCCGGGGTGCTCTTGTTAATTAGGGGCCTTCCATGGATTCTTTCCATTCGCCAGAAAGGCTCTGTATGCTACAGCCGGAGCCCCTCATGTTAACCTGCTGGAGTATTGTCGCTTGCTCGGAGCCCTTTACGTTGGTTTCGGTTCACCTACCGACACACTCACGATATACTCATGGGCCCTTTATAGTGGTCTAGGGCGCTTCAAAATATCTGCCACTTGCCGCGCGCTCTCGTCGGAACCCATCTGTTAACCTGCTTACACGGATGGCGATTTGTATTCTTTTGGGTAGGCCGCTGCCCCCATCCAATATCTCATTTAGCCTCCTCCCAACAGCGGGCTTGCCCCCCCCCCGCACCTTCTGAAACCAGAGTACAAGCGGGCATTAGAAATGGAAGATCAGAATTAAATCAGTTTTAAAGAAGGTCTCTGCTCATGGCTTCATAGGTAAACGGAACAGAGAAAATGAAAACTGCGATGTCATGTTCAGGTGACCGCAGCTGACTGATCTGATCACAATGTAAAAGCTCCGCCTTTCCACCGCGTTACTTAGTATTTCTGGATGATTTTTTTCCTGTATAGTGCATGCTTTTAATCAAACGATTGATGTGTCTTATTGACTCAAACATAGTTTTGTGCTATTTTCTACGGTGTTGTCATCATTCATTGCTGTTTTAAGGTCCACAGGCTGCAGCAAGCTGTGTAATTTGTCATCATGCGATAAGATGTTTACTGGGAATTGAACACAAGGCGGTCCAATGTTGGAGCCCAAAAGCGTGAGCAAATCTTTAGCCGGTAATGCCCGAAAGAACCATTAAAATGTGCCGAACTCCAATAGTAGGCGAATATTCGTTGGAACAGTTACGAAAACTTGACGATCGACACCATCCGACTTAACTGAAGGCGGCAGTCGTCCGGCAATTGCCATAACAACAGCACTAGCCGTGTCGAACATGCATGACTCGAGTGCTGCGTTGCAGCCTGTATCCAGTCTGAAGTTGCCGTGGCCACTTTCAAAAGCCTTGCGCAGCTACCCAAGGGGTGTAGACTTTCTTACTCCCTTCACTGTCACAGCCATACACGCCCAACGACGCCTGAATCCACACAACACCGACGCGGCGGCAATTACCGAATGCTAGTTCCGACGACCGATGCGAAACAAAGTGGTAATAATGCCCAATCACAACATCGTCCACCGAGCCAGAACGAGGGAACTTATTTCAGAAGTGCTGCAGTTTCCTATTCAATTGGTTGCAAATCCAATTCCATTGCGTTGAGAGGAAAGTGGGTCGATTCCGGGAAGTGTTCTGTTCTTTGGCTTGAGAGGTCGTGTGATTAAAGCCATGCTATGTAACTCTTCCACCATTCAGTTCCGAACAAAGGTCGAACCTTCTCAGAAGAGAATGGCCTCTGAACAGCTAGCTTGACTAGAAACGCTTTCACAGTCAATTCGCATTGCGTCTGACATTAATCATTATTTGATGACATCATTATGGTCGTTTTATTTGCCGCAGATTCGAACTGAAGCGGACGGTTCCGAAGGGTCTTTCGTGCCCGTCGGGACCTAGGATTAACGACCCATTTTGAGGCCCGAAGGGTTCAAAACACCGGCCGGAGGTCGCATTTAGGGGACTTCTAGAACCTTTGATTTCCGAGGACGCTGGCGTGGCTGCCCACCGACTTGCAACGGGATCGTCAGTGGTATGTGATTTTGTTGCATTCGGGTCTCGGGGAGGTCAGGTTAGAGGCTATATAATTACTCGCGCCTAATTTGTCCGCTGATATAAGGTGGTTTCATCATTGGCCACCGTCAGCGAACGTTCACAGGCTTTGTGGACGGAGTATTAGGCTTATCCGTCATGCAGGCTTGCCCCTGCCCGCTTCGGCCCCCTCGCACATAGCAAAATCCCGTTATGTCTCGAGAGCGCAAAATGGCCGAAGTAGCCGACGCGCCCCATGACACCAGTCATCGTCATCCCGTAATGTAGCAACATTGAGACAAGGACTGAGACGTCGCCGGTCGGAGCCGCGGAAAGGGCGCTGATGACGCTCTCAGCGCGGTTTGTGATGAGGTGTTGGTCTGTAATTTCTGTTTTACAGCTTTTCCTAGATCATGACCTTTGAAGTCAAAAAGGCCAAACAAGGTAAAGTTCCAGGTTGGTCTCCAAAGTGCCCTCAGAACCTAGATAACCGTTTCTAAGCAAAAGGTCACATGCTCATTCAAGGTCAGTGACTTTGTTTGACCTTTTGAAGGTCAGTGTGACCAAAATCATACGAGATTGCCTTCCGTTTTGCGTTTGACTAAGCGACAAAGATAACGCTAGGCAGTACGTTCCTAAAACAAAATGTTGGCCGGGTCATTTTAGTTCAATGACCTATTATGACCTCTAAGAGACCATGGGAGATGCATAATGCGGTTCCTGCTATCAAAAAATTCGAGATGAGCACCAGAAACTATCCCATACAGCAAACCCTAGAGTAACAAAACAGGTTGGATTTGACCTTGGTGTGACCTTTATACCTGACCTTAGGTCAATGTAATGTGCTCATTCAACTGTTGTGTTGCCTAGGAAAGCATCTCAGAGATGTATGGCTTCGTCTAACACTCCGTTGTTACATCAGATTGAAAGATTCCCTAGAAATTGCCTTCGCTGAAACCACGGCCTGACTTTGACCTGTCATAGGTCAGTGACCTTAAAAATTGTGGACGCCAAACGATCCGCTATTCAATTTTCTACAGTTATGTAAAATTTGGCGCGGATTCTCGAAAAACTTTCGGGGGAGGTCAATTTGAACCCCCACCCAAGCGTTCGTTAAACTGACCCCTCGAAGGCTTTTTCCGGAATGATTTCCGAACGGCGTGGTGTAGCTACGCCAAACTTTGCATAGCTGTAGATAATTGAATAGCAAAACTGGCAATGGAACAAATTGCATATACTGTGTAAGGTCGCTGACCTATAGCAGGTCAAAGTCAGACCATGGCTGTCAACAAAGGGCATTTCTTGGAAATAGTTAAATGTGATACAACATGGGAGTGTGAAATGAAGCCATCGATACCTAATATAGTTTTTTGGGCAATGGACTACTTGAATTTTAATTAATCAATTCCATTGAATCACATTCAATTCCATTGAACTAAGGTGAGGTATGAAGGTCAGAACAAGATCACAACTAACCTGCGTTTCTACTCGAGGGCATCGTTTTATGATGTAGTTTGTGGTGCTCATTTCAAATTCATGGATGAAAGGGCCGCAACAGAATCCTTCATAGACTTTTTAATGGTCAGAGTAGATAACTGACATAAATGACCCAAGTCAATATTTTGTTTTAAGAAACATAACGCCTAGCGCAATCCCATACGCTTATTCGAGTGGCAAAATAGGAGAAATCTCGTATCTCGCATCGTAAATCTTTCATCCCTTGAATTTACAAAGATCAAACAAGGTCAATGACCTCACTGGCCTTTTGCTTAGAATAGGTATCTAGCTTTAGGGTGGTTGCACGAGGCGGTCTGGGGGCACTTAAAACACCAATCTGGAGTTTCACTTCATTTGACCTAGTCTGACTCCAAGGTCATGGCCTAAAAACATTTAATCTTGACATAAGTGAGTTGACGTACAGTTCGATCAACCATGTAAATTTCATGTCTCCAATTACCTTAATTTTTGAGATCTCAGGGGGTCAAGCTGATCCCCAACCCGAGTGAAGGGTCGGACACCCGGGCTCGTGTTAAAGGGAATACCCTACCACTTTGTACTTTTCACTGAGTGCGAGATCAGATGCGTACGATTTGATCAGTATTACCAGTTCTATGGAAATCCTTCTAAAAAGCACATAATTTCGATTTGAAGCAGCCGAAACTGCGGGAGAAATCTCGTTTGATTCCCTGCTCACCACTATAAATGTATGATACTTCATTTGCCTGGCTTTACGTACGTGTGTGTGCTGTAATGTTTGCAACACACTGATGCATCAAAATGTTTGTGCGTTAAATCATACGAATATTAACACACTGTTCAGACAAAAAGATAAGCGAACACGAAGCTATTATCTCGCGATTCAAAGTGTCATATTAGGCTTTGATTTCTCCCTTACAGCAATGCGCTGACAGTGTTATTTGAACTCAACTAGAATTCAAATTGATATCCTTATTATGTTTTGACTTCGCTGCAGTGGCACTACCCAGGGGTTTTGTTGGATGATTTAGTTCTAAGCTTTCACTAGGGTATGTTTTTTAAATATACCCTCGAGTTGAGGTGTT
>NW_023597008.1:88132-174842 GCF_011947565.3 Pollicipes pollicipes
CATTTCTTTCGTCGGGCTGAAGGGGTGCAGTTGCACCTCTCTCCTACACAGTGAGGAGTGAAGTTTGGGCATTATTCATCATCCTGTACCTCGGTCATTTTTGATGCATTTATTTGTATACCCACAAAAATAGGGGCGTCCACAATATATATGGAATGGCATCCTGTTTACAACGGTTGGTCTCGACCAACCAAAATATCATTGATAAAACAGAGGCATTTCAGTTAATGGACGCCCAAACATAAGCACTCCTCCACGCATCATCTCAGGAAAACGTTTTCAACCTCTCGCCAAAATGCTTAAGCGCATGCCCTCCTCTTGAGGATGCCTTTCACAGATCACTTCACTAAATACCCATTGCGAGCCAGCTATGCTTCTGGTGGACACTGTTCCAAGCTGTTGTGCCGCTTGATGGGAAACGACCTAATCCCGCTTCAGTTCAGATAAAGGGCAAAGGGAGCGACCATCATGTCAAGGTCATCCGTAAAACGGGTTTATTGCAAGAACGTTGCTAGTTGAGCTGGCTCCTTAGTGACCATGCGATGCGACTTATGTACATACGTTCGGTGGGGTGAAAGGTGGTTAACTCGATGCTTACCAAAAGGTGAAAGAGCCTGGTGAAAGCCTGCATCCCAAGAAAAAGATTTACTGGATATATCCAAATAATTCAAAAATTCGGGGTTATCTTCGTTTTGTTTTAGTATTTACCTTTTCAAAGGGAGTGGCATATTAAACACCTCAACTCGAGGGTATATTTAAAAAACATACCCTAGTGAAAGCTTAGAACTAAATCATCCAACAAAACCCCTGGGTAGTGCCACTGCAGCGAAGTCAAAACATAATAAGGATATCAATTTGAATTCTAGTTGAGTTCAAATAACACTGTCAGCGCATTGCTGTAAGGGAGAAATCAAAGCCTAATATGACATTCTGAATCGCGAGATAATAGCTTCGTGTTCGCTTATCTTTTTGTCTGAACAGTGTGTTAATATTCGTATGATTTAACGCACAAACATTTTGATGCATCAGTGTGTTGCAAACATTACAGCACACACACGTACGTAAAGCCAGGCAAATGAAGTATTATACATTTATAGTGGTGAGCAGGGAGTCAAACGAGATTTCTCCCGCAGTTTCGGCTGCTTCAAATCGAAATTATGTGCTTTTTAGAAGGATTTCCATAGAACTGGTAATACTGATCAAATCGTACGCATCTGATCTCGCACTCAGTGAAAAGTACAAAGTGGTAGGGTATTCCCTTTAACACGAGCCCGGGTGTCCGACCCTTCACTCGGGTTGGGGATCAGCTTGACCCCCTGAGATCTCAAAAATTAAGGTAATTGGAGACATGAAATTTCCATGGTTGATCGAACTGTACGTCAACTCACTTATGTCAAGATTAAATGTTTTTAGGCCATGACCTTGGAGTCAGACTAGGTCAAATGAAGTGAAACTCCAGATTGGTGTTTTAAGTGCCCCCAGACCGCCTCGTGCAACCACTCTAAAGCTAGATACCTATTCTAAGCAAAAGGCCAGTGAGGTCATTGACCTTGTTTGATCTTTGTAAATTCAAGGGATGAAAGATTTACGATGCGAGATACGAGATTTCTCCTATTTTGCCACTCGAATAAGCGTATGGGATTGCGCTAGGCGTTATGTTTCTTAAAACAAAATATTGACTTGGGTCATTTATGTCAGTGATCTACTCTGACCATTAAAAAGTCTATGAAGGATTCTGTTGCGGCCCTTTCATCCATGAATTTGAAATGAGCACCACAAACTACATCATAAAACGATGCCCTCGAGTAGAAACGCAGGTTAGTTGTGATCTTGTTCTGACCTTCATACCTCACCTTAGTTCAATGGAATTGAATGTGATTCAATGGAATTAATTAATTAAAATTCAAGTAGTCCATTGCCCAAAAAACTATATTAGGTATCGATGGCTTCATTTCACACTCCCATGTTGTATCACATTTAACTATTTCCAAGAAATGCCCTTTGTTGGCAGCCATGGTCTGACTTTGACCTGCTATAGGTCAGCGACCTTACACAGTATATGCAATTTGTTCCATTGCCAGTTTTGCTATTCAATTATCTACAGCTATGCAAAGTTTGGCGTAGCTACACCACGCCGTTCGGAAATCATTCCGGAAAAAGCCTTCGAGGGGTCAGTTTAACGAACGCTTGGGTGGGGGTTCAAATTGACCTCCCCCGAAAGTTTTTCGAGAATCCGCGCCAAATTTTACACAACTGTAGAAAATTGAATAGCGGATCGTTTGGCTTCCACAATTTTTAAGGTCACTAACCTATGACAGGTCAAAGTGAGGCCGTGGTTTCAGCGAAGGCAATTTCTAGGGAATCTTTCAATCTGATGTAACAACGGAGTGTTAGACGAAGCCATACATCTCTGAGATGCTTTCCTAGGCAACACAACAGTTGAATGAGCACATTACACTGACCTAAGGTCAGGTATAAAGGTCACACCAAGGTCAAATCCAACCTGTTTTGTTACTCTAGGGTTTGCTGTATGGGATAGTTTCTGGTGCTCATCTCGAATTTTTTGATAGCAGGAACCGCATTATGCATCTCCCATGGTCTCTTAGAGGTCATAATAGGTCATTGAACTAAAATGACCCGGCCAACATTTTGTTTTAGGAACGTACTGCCTAGCGTTATCTTTGTCGCTTAGTCAAACGCAAAACGGAAGGCAATCTCGTATGATTTTGGTCACACTGACCTTCAAAAGGTCAAACAAAGTCACTGACCTTGAATGAGCATGTGACCTTTTGCTTAGAAACGGTTATCTAGGTTCTGAGGGCACTTTGGAGACCAACCTGGAACTTTACCTTGTTTGGCCTTTTTGACTTCAAAGGTCATGATCTAGGAAAAGCTGTAAAACAGAAATTACAGACCAACACCTCATCACAAACCGCGCTGAGAGCGTCATCAGCGCCCTTTCCGCGGCTCCGACCGGCGACGTCTCAGTCCTTGTCCCAATGTTGCTACATTACGGGATGACGATGACTGGTGTCATGGGGCGCGTCGGCTACTTCGGCCATTTTGCGCTCTCGAGACATAACGGGATTTTGCTATGTGCGAGGGGGCCGAAGCGGGCAGGGGCAAGCCTGCATGACGGATAAGCCTAATACTCCGTCCACAAAGCCTATGAACGTTCGCTGACGGTGGCCAATGATGAAACCACCTTATATCAGCGGACAAATTAGGCGCGAGTAATTATATAGCCTCTAACCTGACCTCCCCGAGACCCGAATGCAACAAAATCACATACCACTGACGATCCCGTTGCAAGTCGGTGGGCAGCCACGCCAGCGTCCTCGGAAATCAAAGGTTCTAGAAGTCCCCTAAATGCGACCTCCGGCCGGTGTTTTGAACCCTTCGGGCCCCAAAATGGGTCGTTAATCCTAGGTCCCGACGGGCACGAAAGACCCTTCGGAACCGTCCGCTTCAGTTCGAATCTGCGGCAAATAAAACGACCATAATGATGTCATCAAATAATGATTAATGTCAGACGCAATGCGAATTGACTGTGAAAGCGTTTCTAGTCAAGCTAGCTGTTCAGAGGCCATTCTCTTCTGAGAAGGTTCGACCTTTGTTCGGAACTGAATGGTGGAAGAGTTACATAGCATGGCTTTAATCACACGACCTCTCAAGCCAAAGAACAGAACACTTCCCGGAATCGACCCACTTTCCTCTCAACGCAATGGAATTGGATTTGCAACCAATTGAATAGGAAACTGCAGCACTTCTGAAATAAGTTCCCTCGTTCTGGCTCGGTGGACGATGTTGTGATTGGGCATTATTACCACTTTGTTTCGCATCGGTCGTCGGAACTAGCATTCGGTAATTGCCGCCGCGTCTGTGTTGTGTGGATTCAGGCGTCGTTGGGCGTGTATGGCTGTGACAGTGAAGGGAGTAAAAAAGTCTACACCCCTTGGGTAGCTGCGCAAGGCTTTTGAAAGTGGCCACGGCAACTTCAGACTGGATACAGGCTGCAACGCAGCACTCGAGTCATGCATGTTCGACACGGCTAGTGCTGTTGTTATGGCAATTGCCGGACGACTGCCGCCTTCAGTTAAGTCGGATGGTGTCGATCGTCAAGTTTTCGTAACTGTTCCAACGAATATTCGCCTACTATTGGAGTTCGGCACATTTTAATGGTTCTTTCGGGCATTACCGGCTAAAGATTTGCTCACGCTTTTGGGCTCCAACATTGGACCGCCTTGTGTTCAATTCCCAGTAAAACATCTTATCGCATGATGACAAAATTACACAGCTTGCTGCAGCCTGTGGACCTTAAAACAGCAATGAATGATGACAACACACGTAGAAAATAGCACAAAACTATGTTTGAGTCAATAAGACACATCAATCGTTTGATTAAAAGCATGCACTATACAGGAAAAAAAATCATCCAGAAAATACTAAGTAAACGCGGTGGAAAGGCGGAGCTTTTACATTGTGATCAGATCAGTCAGCTGCGGTCACCTGAACATGACATCGCAGTTTTCATTTTCTCTGTTCCGTTTACCTATGAAGCCATGAGCAGAGACCTTCTTTAAAACTGATTTAATTCTGATCTTCCATTTCTAATGCCCGCTTGTACTCTGGTTTCAGAAGGTGCGGGGGGGGGGGGGCAAGCCCGCTGTTGGGAGGAGGCTAAATGAGATATTGGATGGGGGCAGCGGCCCACCCAAAAGAATACAAATCGCCATCCGTGTAAGCAGGTTAACAGATGGGTTCCGACGAGAGCGCGCGGCAAGTGACAGATATTTTGAAGCGCCCTAGACCACTATAAAGGGCCCATGAGTATATCGTGAGTGTGTCGGTAGGTGAACCGAAACCAACGTAAAGGGCTCCGAGCAAGCGACAATACTCCAGCAGGTTAACATGAGGGGCTCCGGCTGTAGCATACAGAGCCTTTCTGGCGAATGGAAAGAATCCATGGAAGGCCCCTAATTAACAAGAGCACCCCGGCACGCTAGCAGGAAGAGCCCAGCAACAGCGCAGGGCCCTCCGAGCAAATGCGAAGAAATCAAGGGCGGCGCGGCGGGGGGGAGGTTTCACTTTCGCTTCACAGGGTTCCTTTACTTTTGCTTGCGACTGCTCTTGGGCTTGGTCGCCGGGAAGTTTAAAAACGTTCAATTATGTTGCGTTTAATGATAATAAAAAACTGCACTTGGTCGGCAGGCTATGGAGCCCCTTCGAAGCCTATGGGCTCCTTCGGGGCCCATGGCGCCATTGCCCTGTTCTCCCTCTGGATCCGCCCCGGATACAGTAGCTCAGGCAGGGGGCACAGCGGGCACGAGGCTCCCCTTGGGTTCTGAGCGGCCCTTTGGGTCCTGCAGAATCTACTATTAAGGCTCTGATTTGAGGGCCCGAAGGGCCCGAAAGGCCGGCCGGAGGTCCCATTCAGAGACCCCAGCCCGCAGGGCCAGGCACTCCAATGCCAGCCACATGGCCCTACGCGCTGACCAGGGGACCACTGAGTCGGAAAGAGCCTATATGTCGGTTAGACACCACCAGTAACGCACAGTCGGCTCCGTGGCGGTATGGGCCTAAGGGCCCTTTCCCAAGCAGGTACAAAGCCGAAGCCAGCGATTTACGTTGCTCGGGGCCCTTCAGTGCCTAACAGGGTCCTGTGTTGTCAAGGGGTCCCGAATTGGTCAGAAGCGGTGTTCGAGGAGGCTCGAGGAGCCTAGAGAGCCCACCGGATCCTACGATCGAGGGCGTGATTGGGGTCTAAGGGTATAAGGGGCTGGTCGGAGTCTTATTCAGGGCCCCCGACTGGCATAGACGGGCCCTCAAATAACGGGCAGAGGGCCCTTTGCGCCGATCGGGGAGCCCCTGAGTCGATATAGGCTTACATATCGGTCAGATGCCAAGGGCCCGTTGGGACGGCTGAAAGGTCCGAAGGGCTGGCTGCAGATGACATCGAGGACCCCGCCCATAGGGCCGTGATTTCAAATGTCAGCAAGATGATCTCTTGCACCGATAAGGACTCATGAGACAGAGCGTTCGTCTATTTCGGCCAGAGATCGTGAACAACGATCAGTCGGCTTCGTGTTGGCTTGAGCGCTGGGTGCCCATTTTTCCGCATTTTTTTGTAAAACCGAACGGCGTTGGCCACTGCACGTAACGCCAGGGGCGGGCGCCGAGCGGGTAACGATGGCCATCGTTAAACGATGTCTTTGAATGTCTTTCAAAATCAGCTTATACTGTTCAAAGAATGCACTGGGCAAATATTTTTAAACTACTTTGAGGTTGTTCTCAGAACATGTTAAAAGGTGCAGGAACACCGAAAATATGGATTTTACCTTTATTCTTGCATCTCCACCACCAGATTCCAGCAACCGCTTTGCGGCGCTGTAGAGATCAACGCGTTATTGTCATCTTTCTTAAAACTGCACGCGTGAAATGTACGCCCGGAATATCTCTAAATGTACGATTTGGTGTCTGAAGGCGTTGGAAGGTTCTTCTTTCAGATGTGTCTATTTTTGCCCACGCGTTGGACACAGCCCTTTGCAAGCCACGGGGCCGACACTACACGGCCTAAGGAGACTGCAACGCCTGTTGCAGGGTTTTTGCTTTTAGGATATGCGAGCCCGCATGGTCAAAACTATATTACATAATTTGTACCACTAATCATTTCTGACTGGATGGTGAACATATTCACACAAACATTGTCAAGTCATGTTGATACAGATCGTTGTCCCATTTTGATCTTTAATCAACACTCGTGAAAATTCTGACAGAGCCTCTTAGTTCTGTAGGCTTAAAAATAGCCCACTCTGAAATGAGGAACGCCGGCGATTTATTTCATGCAATCGTTTAACCCAGGTTTTTGTCAGTTTATTCATTATAAACTTAAGGCAGCATTGATCTCGCGGTAGCGTCTGACCTATATGTGTATTTGTGTGTATATAACGTGTAAATAAAAAAATATGTTTTTTATAATAAATTAGTCATATCCGGTGATTTTTAGGGTCCCTTTTACCATAGGCCCATTGTCGACTCTGTGCCCCCCCCCCCCCCCCCATTTGCCAAGGCTCTGGCTGCTCCCCTGTCTGGAAACCACAGTGAATCAAACTAAAAACGTTGACGGATTTAACTGCGCCAGCTGTTTGTTTGACTTAAAGTAATCCTTTCATTGGTAGTCTTGGAATCCCACAAAATTATGATTCAATCTCCATCAAGGGAAAATTCCATCGCGTGCAACTTGACGAACGTCATGTTTTATATTTTCCAACTGAGCACCATCCAACGATCGAACTCCCCCTCAGTTTGGTACTGAAAGTGGCGCCCAAAATACACTTTGCACGTTGCTGTAAAATGTGCTGGCAGGTCATCCGCCTACAATAGATGTGCCCATTGAATTCGCGTGAGCGTGGTGTGGGTAGGTGGGACATTGACTCATTTTAAACAACTGCGCGAGCGACGGTGAGAGGTAAGTAAACATACCGAGTGGACGATAAGGCTTTGACTGGACGTTTGCGAAGCTCGCAACCAAATCCAGGGGTGGCGCCAGAATGTTACCAGACACCTCAACTTACTCAGGCTTGGAAAGCTGAATCAGATGTCTTGGTTAAGAAAGGCTGGTCATATTTTGCTTCCTTTCATCTTGAGGATGTTCTAAAATAAAGTGGTCTTCATAGTCATTGCTTGGATTTTCTTTTAAGTTACAAGACTCAAAAATGTGCATGTAATAAATATCTGCTATAGTTGGCATGGGTGGTATTGAAGCACAATTTAGTGCACGTATGCTGTAATGTGGGTGCCCGGAGCTGGTTACACTTTCACCCTCAATTTTGGTGCAGAAGAGAGCCTTTGCTTGGGGGATTTGCTTGTCACACTTGTTATTCAAGTAGAGGTATTATTATACTGCCCAAGCAAAGCTTATTTGTAAGTTAAGTGTAGGTCAGCCTAACATGAGTTTCTCCACACAGACATGGAAGGTTCAGTTCATAGATTTCATTTAGTGACAGGGAAAGTGCATGATTTTTTATGTACCTGTCCATGATCCTATTTATTTCACAGATCCAATTGATCAGCACTTCACAGAGTCAAAGTTGTATTATTAATGATACTTCCCCAGTTGTAAACCTTATCAGCCTGAAAGTCTATAGTGACCTTATGTGATATTCACTGTGGGCACAAAAACCAAGAATGACATGCACCTCACTGTATTCTTTATTTCTTCTGTTACTTAGTTGATCTGCTGTTGATCTTATGTCATGTCATTTAAATTAGTCCCCTTTGATTTTCACAGTTAACTCAATAGCATATGTTGTCCTCTTCAATATGAGCGCAAAACCAGGGACTGGCACCATTGTCATAAGTAGGGCTTCACAATGCGCTCAGGTGCTAAAACTATATGGTGTTGCCCGTCCCCTACCCTGGCAGCAAGCGTGCATGCAGCAGGGAACGAAACCAAGTGCCTCTGGTTTCCCAGGCATGCAGTGGCTGATGCAGATGTAGTCAATGCTGACACCTTAACCACTACACCCCACCCTACACCCCACCACACTCAACCAACCACCCTGCCTGAGACTGGCAAGAACTAATGCTAGACCCATGCAATTTAATGCAATTCATATTTGAACCAAAATGCATCAACAGAAAACAACAGTAGCTGAAAATGCAATACAAAGCTATTTTTTTAGTGGCTGATGCTTTACCTTGTAAGCAAAAAAGCTAATATCATTGATTCACTAATGACCACATCCTGATTTGTGATTCAAATACAGTGTAGTCACATTCTATGATTAGAAAAATTGGTATGCTTATGATTATATGAAAATTTGTGAGAACACAATGGAGCGATGTTTTTGTTGTCTTAATACATGTAGTAATGCCAGATATTTAGGTTAGGTCTGTCTGCCTCTGCGCATTGATCAGTTAGAGCAGGGTGCCTTCCTTGAACCCACTGACCTATGACAGGGTAGGTGGGTTTGAGTCACTTTGGCACTCCCTTATTTGGCTCTGGCTGGGCTGGTCTTCTGCTGCTGCTCACTGAAATAGAATTTCACTGTTGGCATTGGTCAGGGTGCACACAACAAACACTGCTTAGTGTGAGCTCTGGTCCCAGAAATTCATCCAGTTTAGGCATTCTGACTCACTTACTTTACAAAAAAGTGCTCACCAGCCTGGGGATTTGTTACATGTATGGTGGCTTGGAAGACCATGAATTTTGTGCAGCTGATATCAATTGATCCTCAGGGCATCTCTTGATGTGATCATGATCGATTGTTTATGCTCGGTGTGCTCTGTTTGCTCACTGCTTGCCTAAAGTAGTATACCTTGAATCTATTGATGCTGTTCCTCCTGCTGCTTTGAGGCCAAGCAGTAGTGGTTTTAGAGCATCATACATCAGCTGTGATTGGGGTATTTCACCCAGCTATGGTCACTTGCCACTGCTGGTTTTGCATATCCCCACATGTTCTACAGCATCTGTCCCATCAACCATGGGTAAGCTGTTTTGTTAAAATGATTTGATGAACCCATCTACATGTGTGTAATCTGTAAGTCTGTCATGTTTCTAGAATGACATCAAGGTCTAAACAGTTTAATTCACCTCAACATCGCAGCACACCCCACCATGGCCAAACAAGTGGCTTGTGTGTCTGTGCCACGCTGAAAACGTGCCGTGTCCCCGCAGGTGGAGCGAGCTGGTCCTGTCCTGATCCTCGGGTCACAACATGGGCCGACTGGATGTTGGCACGCTGCGGTACATGGCGAAGGAGGACTTCCGTGTGCTCCAGGGCGTCGAGGCCGGCATGCGGAACCACGAGCTCGTCTCCACCCCACTGGCCTGCTCTCTGGCTAACCTGCGCGCCGGCGGTGCGCAGAAGATCATCCGCCAGCTGCAGAACAACAAGCTGCTGGCGTACGAGCGCGGCCGCCGCTACGACGGCCACCGGCTGACCGTCAGCGGCTACGACTTCCTGGCGCTGCATAACATGGTGAACGGGGCCTGGCTGGACGGCTTCGGCAACCAGATCGGCACTGGCAAGGAGTCGGACGTGTACGCGGTGTACGACAACCACGGCGAGGCGCTGGCGCTCAAGTTCCACCGGCTCGGCCGCACATCCTTCCGCAAGCTGAAGCTGCTGCGCGACTACCACAAGAACCGCTCGCACATGTCGTGGCTCTACCTGTCGTCGCTTTCGGCCAAGAAGGAGTTCTCGTACATGAAGGCGCTGCACGAGCGTGGCTTCCCGGTGCCGCGGCCTGTCCACCACAACCGTCACGCGGTGCTCATGTCGATCGTGGAGGGCGCGCCGCTGTGTGAGCTGCGCGAGCTCGAGAACCCGCAGCGGCTGTACGCTGAGTGTATGGAGCTGATGATTCGACTGGCCGAGTGCGGCGTCATCCACTGCGACTTCAACGAGTTCAACCTGATGGTGACGGACGAGGAGCGCCTGGTGCTGATCGACTTCCCTCAGATGGTGTCCACGTCACACCCAAACGCTGAGCAGCTGTTCCAGCGCGACGTCGACTGCTTGCGCCGCTTCTTCAGTAGGCGCTTCCACTTCGAGAGCGACGAGTTCCCCGTGTTCGCCGAGGTGGTGCGCACCGATGACCTCGACGCGGAGATCCGGGCCAGCGGCTACAGCCACGAGTTCGATGAGTTCGACGGTATCATCGGCGTGGGCGACGCTGGCGAGGGGAGTGACGCCGAGTTGGCGGAGAGGCGCGATGCGAGCGACGGACCAGAGGGTAGCGAGGACGAGGACCGCTTTGAGGACGCCAGTGACACGCCGCACGGTGAGGAGGGCGTGACCGAGCAGCCCGATACGCCCGCGTCATTTCCTATTGACAGTTCGGCGCGGGTGGCTCTGTCTCGCTCCCCGCACGAAGGGGACACGCCTGGAGAGGGTGAGGACACGGCCGTCGCCGTAGAGAACACGCCCACCGGCGAGGACTCGTCCGGTGAGGAGGACCCGCCGGACGGTACCTCCAGCGGCGGCGAGGATGAGGAGGCGGCGGCCGCGCAACGGCGCCAGCTGCGCCGGCTGAAGCAGCAGCGGCTGGAGCAGCAGCGGCTTGAGGCTCGCAGTCAGCTGAGCGAGGCGATCGCCCGCTCCGCCAGCCAGCGTAGCCGCAGCACGGCCGCCTCGACGATCGCGCCCGAGCTGCTGCAGCGGCGGCTGGAGCGCGAGCTGCGCCGCGGCCGCCGGCGCCAGGCTGAGCGGCTGCGCGCCAAGGGCGACGCCAGCGCCGTGACGCGCTCGCGCCGCGACAACGCGCAGACGATCCGGGAGAGCAGCTCCGGCTTCTGGGCCGACTGACGGATTTACAACTGTTCGGACGGACTGACTATGCGGAGGGGCGGACTGAGTGGGGGACGTCGGCTCGAGTGGGCTAAGGTCGCTGTGAACACGTGGGCCGTAGCCGGTGCTGGTGATTCCCGCCGCTGCCACAGTTCGTATTGCTTGCCCCAGCCGGATCACGAGGTTGGTCGCATGTGCGGTGACTTGTTATGAAGCATGCCGAGTAGCATATATCTGCAGGGTGAGAGGTGTGTGGGTAGTCGAGTACGGAAAATCATGCTCAGAGGCGCGTAGGTGCGATAGAAACTCGGCGTTGGTTGACCGCAGGACGTTCAGAAGGCACGGGATTCCCTCATTGCGTGTCGCTATTCGTGGCTCGTCTCAACCTCACTCGGAAGTTCAGGCCCCGGCTATTCATGCCAAACGTGGGTAACCGACGGAGTCGAGCGGTACGAGGGAAATGCTACTGGGGCCGAACTTGCGAACTATGGCGTTCGGAGACGGGCCGTCTAAGAGCGTCTAAAACGTGCGACTCGGCACACAGCAGGGACGCAGCGAGTAGGAGAGTGGGGCGTTGACCGTTGCTGGTGCTCAGGAGCGATGGAGATGGAGTATTGGGAGAATGGCCACGAAGCCGTAGGCGCGGACGAGTCTGCCCATGTCGCATTGGTGTGCGTGGGCGGCCCGCCACCCCGCCTTTGAAGCATCGGCAGATGCTTCAAAGGTCGGTGGCAGCAGTGATTCTGCTGGTTCCGTCCATTTGCTAATGTTCCGTTTCATTGTAGGCTAGTTCTATAGGTAATTCGGTGACAATGGCACAGCTGAACAGTGAACTGTCACGGAAGGTGGCGGTTGTCCCTATCGGAAGACGACTCCGCCCCTGTTGCGCTGTAAGCACGAGATCCGAGCGTCACACACCATCTCCCAAGTAATGTAAATATATATTAAACGTTTAATAACTTGCCCGAGTGCAATTTGGCACCGAATATGCTCGGTCGGAAGATGAAAATACATTCAACACACGCTCCATGATACAGGATTCCATCTTAACACAATAATACAAACCAGCCACGCGCAGTATGTTACGCACAGTGCAGCGAGACGTAGAGTTCACGTGCAGCAAGTGGTCGCGCCGCGCTCCCGGCGAACGGCACGACACACCGTCAACACGCGATCGTAAATGCAGAATCCGTCTGGAAAACGCCGGGCGACGCTGCCTGCCGCCACCGCGTGGAACAGAAGGAAGCGCGGAGAGGCGGCGGCGGCGTGCGGAGCCCCGGCAGCCCGCCGGCTGGCCCCTGGTTTGTACACGCCGACTGGCGGACACGGCCTGATATGGTGCGCGCCCGCCCCGGCGTGGAATCAGAGCCGGGGACGGGGCGGGCCTAGTTGAGCATCAGCCTGGCGCAAGAGCGGACAACACATCGCGCACAGCGTTATTGCTAGCGCCTCGGCAGCGAGCCAATCAACAACGAGCACGATCACACCCACGCGCCGGCGCGGCCGACGCCACGCGCACACCAAAATGATTATCAAAGCGAGTAACTCACGACTAGTCTGCTGGTCAAAGGTCACGGCCTCTAAAAACGCAGCCGCTCGGGGAAGCGATCCGGCATCCTCCGGGCTGCCCGGAGCCAGCGTAAACAACGAACCGTTGACGACAGGGGGGCCGCGCGCCCACACCACACCGAAGTCAGACGTCAATAAACGGTCAGCTGCCGGCCGCAGCAGCGGCGCCAGCGCCGCGCGCCGAAGGAAGACAATATGGCGGACAGATATGAGTGGGCAGGCCGGGCCGGCCGAGTGATATGTTGCGGGGGGGCGGGGGCTCGGGAGCGGTCGCTCACGTGAGCCCCAGTCGCTCCACCTTGGCCGACAGGCAGGTGTGCAGCGCGAACACGAACGGCTTCGGCGACGAGCCGAACTCCACCTCCTGCGGCGGACAGGCGCGTCACACTGTGCCCTGGCCGCCGCCCGGCGCAGTGCACGGTATGGCATGGGCAATAGCATTGCCTGCATGTCGGCAAAGCAAAGCGCATCGATTGCCTGACCAGCACCAACGCGGAAGGTGCAATATGGTGACCCACGCCGTCGCTGCTGATAATATTTGAGCTTTATGGGCGCTTCAACCACCGTAAACGGCCTCAAAATTGCGCTTTCAAACGGTCACAATGCTGTAAATTGTTGCTAACTGCGCAGACGCCCAATTCTGGTGAGGATTCCCACTATTGAAAGATCAGGGCCCCATGGAATTAAGAATGAGAAGCCTCACCAAACTGCCCCTATCTTAAAACGAAACAGACACAAGTGGCCCGAAGTAATTGGAACAGACTGAAGACCGCATGAAAATGTACATATAAGCGGCATATAATATAAATATATAAGCAAATATAAGCGGTCATGCAAGTTTCTATTGCCATGCTGGGGCATTGGATCCTGGAAATCTTACAACTGGAAAGCTTTACCAATAAAGGTCAAGAGATAAGGGCCTGAACCAGGCAACCATTTCCACTTCCTTTGAATGCGTAATTCCATTTTTGCCTGACTGCGTGTTCTGTGACAACGGAGCGTAATATCACGCCAGCGCCCGCCTTTCCCCTTCCCCCTCCCCCCCCCGTTCCACCCTCCCCTCCCCTCGGCTACATACCATGACCTCATTCTTGCCGAAATTGAGCAGGACGGTGGAGCGGTTGTCGTCGCTAGAGTCGACCAGCTTGTCGAAGCTGTAGTGCCAGAGGGCGGCGGCAGCGCCGGCCGGGTCGGCCGCTGGCCGCAGCGTCAGCCCGTCCTCGAACTGCATCGTGAGGCGTGCGTCTTGGCCCTTCCACCGACAGTCTGTGTACCAGGACAGGACCGCGTCAGCACTGCATTGTGAGACGCGCGTCTTGGCCCTTCCACCGACAGTCTGCGTACCAGGACAGGACCGCGTCAGCACACCGGCAAACTGAGCACGGCCACCGAACTCTCCGACACACCGGATATCTGGCACTGACAAGCACACATCCCTCCCGTGAGGTGCGTGGTTCACCTGCCTGCCTCTTTTTCTGTACCTTTACCCAGGAACTGGTAACCAGGAGTGTTCCTCCCTCTATCTCAGCGACGCAGTAAACCGCGCGTTGACACCAGAAAACGTAAAATCAGGTCGCGGCACCCCCAGCTAGGAAGACGAAACAAACATAAGAAGCAGGCGAAGAGGTGGTGCAGACCCGGCAGGAATTATGCTACGCAATAGGCAAGGACAAATCATACACGAGAAGGCCAAAGTCATGGCCAAAGTCAGCACATGACAGCCCGCTATAACCACCCAATAAGCTGCAGCCACTCATTCAGTGTTAGTAAAGGTTGTACAGTCACACAGCCTTTGACGAGAAAACCGATGGTATTTTGGCTCACTTTCCAATGGTCGAAACAGGCACACAAATATGCTACTAGTCAAAGGAAAAATGCCAATACGCCAATGGAAAAAACGATGTCGCACTGCAGCAAAGATCCTCACACACGCTCATTACGCCACCTGGCTCTGCGACTCCAGACAGTACATCAAGACCTCGGGGAGCCCTCCCCCCCCCCCCCCCCCATAGCCCCTCCATCCCCCCCTTCCAACAGCGGACGAGCGGAGACCGCTGTCGGACAAAGCCATGTCTGGTAAAAATACTGTCAGCCAAACACCCCCAGATGCCAGAAGCCTCTGTGGCGCTACACTGCCGTCTCGAAGAGAGGACAGCACGTGCCGCGTCCGTCACTTCGACACCCATTCCCAAGGGCGAGACGCAGCGGGCGCACCTACCGCGAACCTCGCCCTGAGAACGGCATCACGGCAAGTGGCGGCCTGTTCCTAAAGCACTGAACAGCTTTGAAATCCTGTGCCACAGAACGTTCCGCGTTTCCTAAACCATTCAACACACGCTGGGACCCCGAATCGCAGCGTTCCGCCCACTGCCCAGCTCCCGTCACGCCCGGTAGCGGCGACGGCGGCAGCGTCTCACCGAACTGGATCTGCTGCAGGTCGGCGACGGCCGCGTGCGTGGCCTGCACGACGGTGCGGCTCCAGCTGGCCAGATCGCGCGGCGTCTCCACGCGCCACTGCACGCTGGTCACGCCGTGGCGCGTGCCGGTGCGCGTCGTGAACGTGATGGGCTCGGCTGGCGAGGGCGGCGCGTCGCCCGGCGTCAGCCGGTAGCGCACGAACCTGCCGACGCCGCCGCGCGCGTCACGCGTCATGCGTCACCGTGTCACGGCCGGGCGGCTGAGCACGTGCCAGCGCCGCTCCAGCGACGCCCACGTGCCAATGATTCTTTGCTCCGGTGACACAGATCAGACACTCAACAAATCTCGTTCAGTGTTTCTGCTGTTCTAGCTGACAGGCGGTGGCGCGTCTCACTCGTGACCGCAAGCCACGGGTCTCCGGGGGCTGGCAACCGCCGGCGACCTCGGGCGACCGCACGCCGTCTCACCGGGTCATGATGAGCGGGTAGGCGGCCTGCGGCGCCGCCCACGCCTCCAGCGTCCACGGCACCTTGGCGAACATGAGCACCTCTCGCTCGGTGACGGCGGCGAACCGCTGCTCCCACGGCCGATTGTCGAGCGACTGGTCCTGCCGGGGCACGCGGCCGTCGACGGTGAGCCGGGTCACGGCCGCTGGCCGCGTCCCTCTCAGCACACGCCACGGCGCGACAACACGGACGGCGAACGGCTGCCAGACACAGCACTCAGACACCATGTCATGTCGTTGGGGCTTTACGACGCACTCAGCTGCTGAGGCTATATGACGTCGCCTGCCTCTCACCCTGGCAGGAAGGGCGGGCACCGCGGGGAATCGAACCCCGTACCTCTGGTTTCCCAGACGCGCAGTGGTTAACGCATACGCGCTAACCACTACACTACCGGCACCCGCACGCAGACATCAAGCGCCGCTTTGGGTATGAGCGTACGCACACCTTAAGGGTTAGTGGGGTTCAATCAGCATTGGTGTTGTCTTTTCCGGTCACAACAGACACATTCTTCCCCAAACTAACTCACGTTCGGAGTCAGACCCCACCGAGCCCTGCGGTTGTCGCAGCCACAGCTTAAGCAAGCCATCGCACGTCGTGAACAGCGGCCGCGACAGGCAGACACACCGCGCTGACGGCGAGAAGCCATCGAGCACGGTCGCGGGCCGGCGCCTACCTGCTCGGTGAAGCGGACGCAGACCCAGCCCATGTGCAGCACGCCGCTGCCGTCCAGGATGTCACGCACGCGCTCGTTGGTCGTCTCCATCGCCTGGGAACGCAGGCGGACGGGACGGTCGGGACCGGACGCGGAGCACCCGGGCCTGCACGACCGGCGCGGGAATGCGGCGACTTGACGCGGTCTCTCCCATGCGTGTCTGATCATAAGCCGGCACAAGCCGTGTGACTGCAGGCAAGCTCGCCGACCGTGACCCCCGGTGCTCCAGTGGCAGGGCGCCGTCCTGCCACCACGTGAGGTGACTAGTTCGGGGCATCCAGCTTCAGCACAGCACGAGATCGCGAGGTGGGAGGCTGCTGGCGGGCACCATCCAGCTTCGGCACAGCACGAGATCGCGAGGTGGGAGGCCGCTGGCGGGCACGTGGCGAGCCGTGCTCCTCCAGCCGCCACAAGTGGGGTTCCAGCTGACAGGTTGGCGAGCATCTAACACGGCTACGGATCACCACTGGGAACACAAACCAACTCAGACCCTGAGCACCTGACAGAGCATTCACCATGACGGGCCACACCGCTCACCCCCTGTCAGCCTGCCGACAGGGAGTCGCCCACATCCCCCCACACCGAGCACACGCACGGAAGCGACGCTGCCGCTCCTGAGTATCCGTGCCGAGCGCCGCTCCGAAGCACCGGCCCCACCTGCCGCGCGAGGGCGCTGAGCGACGAGTGGAGCGTGTTGAACCAGCAGGTGGCCTGGCCGGCGTCCTGGAAGCGCAGGATGCACGAGTGCAGCAGGTCCTGCGAGTGAATCTCGAAACTGTTCGGCTCTGTGGAGATAGAGAGGAGGACGGCGTGGCTCAGTCTGCCCTGGTGTTGTCGAACAGTGATCAGTTACCTGGCTTCTCAGGTCAAGCTCGGCGACACAATTCACGATTCAACCCAATAAACAAAGACCAAACGCTTACTGAAGTCGACGAGAGAAAACTCAGTGGCAAAACAGACTCGACAGCATTCCTGGCCGGTTAAAACTCGGCAATTCAGCTTGCACTTGATCGTTACCATCGACGAAGCCCGAACAATCACATCATCATCGGCGCTCCCGACGCTCGCAACCTCCCACCTGAGACACCTCTTCCAGCGCGCACCAGGCGGCGCCGCCAGCCGGCCGCTCGTCGCGTCCGCGCGCGCGCGCCGCGCGGGCAGCTCACCCTGACAGCGGATGTTGCGGCCCAGCTGGCACAGCTGGAGCCGCACCAGCTTGGTGTCCGGGCTGCGCTCGGCTGGTCGCTCAGCCGGCGAGCCAGCGCCCTCGGCCAGGTACTCGCGCTCCACGTCCCAGCCCAGCTGCCCGGTCAGCGTCGCCTTGCGGAAGTAGCGCTTCACCTCGCGCAGGTACTTGACTGAAACGTAGAACGACGGGACGACTGGAGGGGGCGGGCCGACAGAGCAGACAGAGGCGGATCCAGGAGCGCAGAAAAGGGAGGATGGGAAGGGGAGGGCGCAAGCTCAAACCGGGCCGTGCGGGCGCGGCCGCTGTCGGGGGTCCGCCGGCCGGCCCGGCGACGGCCGGCCGGGACCGGCCGACAGCGGCGGGCCGCTCCTGGCCGGTCCCGACGGCCGAGACACGCGCATGCCAGCTAACCACGACAGGCCAACCGAGGAGCATACAGCCAGGCCAGCCATCAGGCAAGCAAGCAGCCAGGCCACAGACCGGTCGGAGCGCCGCAACGCAAACAGCGAGCGACTGGGCAGTCACCGACCCACTGCAAAACCCCCAAATCAAACCAATGATGCAACCAAATAATCAGGCAATTGAGGCTAGTCACAAGCACTTGCTGCCAAGTCAAATATGCAGATAACTCACTCCACGTGTCATTGGGAGCGTACACACACCCCGCGTCCCGTCGCATGCAAAATAAAACACAGCGGAGCAACATGTCAAACGTCCACTTTCAAAAATCATTATCAGAGGCACCAGCAAGAAACCGACATCAGAAGAGAAAAATGGGACAGCGGGCCCGGGAAAAGCTCACTGCGGAGGAGCACAAAACAACTCAAAACACGAGACAACATTTTCAAACATTACAAATGAAAGCCCGAGTGAGACTGGGACGAGGTGGGCGGAGGCGAGAGACGCCGGGCGCCGGGCGCGTCCTCTCCGAAGCTCAGGAGCACACCGGCCGACGGCCGGCCGAGCCGTACCTTCCAGCACCACCCGCTTGCCCGAGCGCTTGAGGGTCTGAACGGCGGCGTCGTGCGTCGCCTCGCGCAGGTCCTCGCCGTTCACGAACAGGATGGCGTCGCCCACGTACAGCTGCTCCGTCTGGTCGGCCGCCATGCCCTGACGGCGGCGGGGAGGTCAGCAACCGGCCTTGATAGTCGGGCATCCGGCGTCCGCCGGCCCCGACGGCCCAGCGTCCGCCGGCCCCGACGGCCCAGCGTCCGCCCGCCCCGACGGCCCAGCGTCCGCCGCCCCGACGGCCCAGGGTCCGCCGCCCCGACGGCCCAGGGTCCGCCGGCCCCGACGGCCCAGGGTCCGCCAGCCCCGACGGCCCAGGGTCCGCCAGCCCCGACGGCCAAGGGTCCGCCGGCCCCGATGGCCCAGGGTCCGCCAGTCCCGACGGCCCAGCGTCCGCCAGCCCCGACGGCCCAGGGTCCGCCGGCCCCGACGGCCCAGGGTCCGCCGGCCCCGACGGTCCAGCGTCCGCCGGCCTCGACGGCCCAGGGTCCGCCGGCCCCGACGGCCCAGCGTCCGCCAGCCCCGACGGCCCAGGGTCCGCCGGCCCCGACGGCCCAGGGTCCGCCGGCCCCGACGGTCCAGCGTCCGCCGGCCCCGACGGCCCAGCGTCCGCCGGCTCCGACGGCCCAGCGTCCGCCGGCCCCGACGGCCCAGCGTCCGCCGGCTCCGACGGCCCAGCGTCCGCCGGCTCCGACGGCCCAGGGTCCGCCGGCCCCCCGACGGCCCAGTGTCAGCCGGGCCCCGCAGCCCGGCATCGGTTCGTCTTGGTACAACAGCCTGCCGTGTCAGGTGACCACAAGGCGCCGTCGTCACTGGGGCTTCACAACGCACTCAGCTCCTGAGGCTGGACGGCGGCGCCTGCCTCTCACCCTCCGATCGCACAGCGTCATGCCTCCCGTTCAACAGCAAACTCAAAGCGGGACAAATGCAAACTATTGCGCGGTAAGCACGGCACCAGCAGCCGTCACGCCGCATTAAGACTTTAAGCCCCCTCTGACTTCCAAAGACACGCTGACACGGCGATCAGCACCACCGTGCCGAGCAAACGCATCATAGCCTCAGCGCTCGCGTCGTTGCGACCCACCTTGAATATTTTGGAGATGAGTATGGGCATCTTGTTCTCCTTGCCGCCCTTGATGGAGATGCCCAGTCCGCTGTTCTCCTGCTTATTGACGACGACCGTGCGCTTGTGGTTGGCCACGGCGTCGGGCACGTCGTCGGTGGGCGAGCTGTCGTTGTTGTTCACCGAGTTGTCGTGCACGTCGTCCAGCGTGAGGCTCAGGTAGTCGCCCTCCAGACAGGCGTTGGCGCCATACCACTGGTCCTGGATCAGCACCTGGCGACGCCGGGCCGACACGGCGCGCGTGCGTGAGCGGGGCACCGGGCTGCCATCCTGACGCGGGAACAGGATGAGGGAAGGACGCCGGTGCACTTATGTCGGTCACTAGCTGGCAGGGACAGCGTCTGTGCGTCGCAGCGCGCTGCTCTCGCGTCTCATCTGCCAGTCCTGGTCGGGGATGCGTCCCTGGCGGCAGCCGTTCTGCAGCTGCGACCGTGTGATGTCGGTGATTCTGATGAGGTCTTCACCGTACTCACTCCCCGGCCGGGCTATTCGGCATGTACGCGCTTTTGCGCGCAATCCAATTTCCAGGCGATAATCTTGATACCTAACTAGTCAATTAGCCAGACTTCTGCTCCGCATTCGATGGTCCGTGACCAACGTGACTAAGGTGAGTTAATAAGACTAGTGGGTGCTGTGTGCTGCGACAATGTCACACTGGTGAGAGGGTCGTTCCTATGAGATTGGAGAGCACAGTTGTTCCCAAAGACGAGGCCTTGCTCAGATCATGTGTCAAAATCATACAATCTTGAAACAGGCTGTCATAGTCACTGTCACTACTGTTCTCAATGCTAGGTTTGGCACTCTGTCTTCTATACTGTTGGTATGTGAAGAATTATGTGCCCCAAGGACACCAGGGCGGCGCTTTTTGCGGAGTGAGATGGGTGAGGTGATACAAACGTGGCTGTTACCATCATGCAGATGATGCACTAACATAAGTGAATGCGGCCCGTCGCCTTTACGCATTTTCGCCACATGTAAAGGAGTTATGCATTGGAATACTCCCTTGTCATGAGTTTGGCAGGCGGAGATACACACAAAGATGTCTGCGCACTAGATATCAACCTGTATTTGAGTGTTCTAAAAACATCACAGCACAACAAGCTTGCTTCCATGGTGTGCTTGCACGGTGTGTAATTTTCCGCATTTTGCACGCCTTTTGATGTATTGAGAGCTGCCGTTTGATCGAAAAAGAGACTGAACTCTTGCCCTTCCATGCGGAACGGCCGCTGAACGTTAACCCATCCATCTGTCTCTGAGCAGATGGGAGCGGAGCACTGAGACTTTGTCTCAACGGGATGTGCCGATGTGTAATGAAGGCTAAGTGATGGAAGCATCGTTTGGCCATTACGACGCCAAGGTTTGCAATTATGCCGCTTTTAGAACACACCTGCATAAGACGCGTCGAAAAAGCCGCGAAAGTTATCTTCAATGCGCTGTGTTGCCAGGATCGCCTATCTGAGCACACGCATGTGGGTGGGTCGCGTTCGCGTACTCTATGCACCATCATTTGACCGTCCACCTGTAGCGAGAGGGCGTGGGCTACCACGCGGAGTCTTTTCCCTTGTGTTAGTTTGCTAAGAAGGTATATTTTATGTGAGAGTGGGCGCTGTATGAGCATGGCGCTGCCGGCATGCCACCCATCGCTTTAAGGCAAAACATTCAACGCGTTTCGTTTACAAAACATGGATATGGTACTCACGTTCAACGCTTCGAAAATCTTTCAAACATGTGCCCATGCCTGGGAATCCCGAACGCCAGCAACGCCAGAAAGACGCAATAAAAGACAGACTGCAAAATCGTATCGATTTGATTGCCTGCAGCGGCGTATGCAGAATTTCACAATGAAGGGGGAGGGCGCAGTTCAAAAATGCTCACTAAAAACCGTTAAGCGCGCCAGGGATGCGAAATGTTTTGCAAGCAGCAAAACAACACCACATATTCTCGATCTAGTTAGTTTTAGGTTTCTAGCTAAGCGTGATTGTTAGCATTTAGTAGCACACATCAAAACACGCCATGTGTTTGCTAATGGGGTAGGGGGAATGTGTCCGGGGAGCCACCATGTACATAGGCCCCCGAGTGCCCGTGTTTGTACATGTCAGGTCGCTCTTGCCCAGGTAAATGAGACAGATTTATAGCTTTGAGCCATGTTAAATAGTTCTGTAAAGTGTCAGCAGTCAGATTAGATGTGGTGACAACATTGGTTACCCACTGTGGTTGTTTGATTCCACTGCAAACCGAGACAAAGTTCAATTCTGCTCTACCTATAGGAGTGCCAGTAACTGGGTGTGATGACGCAATGTTCTGTCCAGAAGGGATGCAGCTGGAGCCCCAGGTGAGCAATGCTGCGGGGTGAACACATTTGTGTGGCGAAAATGCTGCTGATTAATGCACCCTACAAAGTGCCTCAAAATCTGGCCAACATGTACAAGAAAAGGCAATGACTTAAACTGTTGCCTTACATCTCTCTGTGCCCTCATGGAGAAGTACATGCTATCACATAACACACTGGAGATAAAATGTATGATGCAGTGATGCTTTTTGGCACACTGATATTGTAGATAAAAGAACATTACATAGAAATCTAACTGGATGCTTTGGCATTGTCCAGAAAGTTTGGTTTGCTATCCAGGGGTGAAAGTCTAATGAAATCCATTTCCTAGTGGTTCCCCAGTACTGATCAGGGGTCACAACTTTGATCCCTGATCCCACAACTTGTGATTCACACATGATCAACAGCTGAGGAGGAATGAAAGCATGTGGCAGTTAATGGCTAGCACAGTCAACATACTGTGATGCATTAATGATTTGGCCCACAATCAGATATTATCATGATCCTCTCAGAATACACATCAACATAAACAATACATTGACTATCATTTGTTGCTTGTTTCCTCACCTCCAAAGAACTGTAGGGCTGGTATGATATTTTTGAGTTCAGTGTATCACTCCTGTTCATTGATGATATGGTATCTGACTTATTGATGCCCTCCATTTTCTGATGGCCGTTTGGTTCCATGGAAGCAGATTCTGCAACAGATGCAACAGCAAATCAGATGCAGACAACAGATGACTGACAAATGATGCAGTTCAAGCAGTAAATCATAACAGAGCAGATAATCAACTGATCAACCATACCTTTTCATCCAATCCTGAGCAGCACGTTGATGGAATTAACATAACATGTGAGTGATATGGTGATGGCAATGGTATGGTGATGTTGGTGGTGATTCCCAATCGCCATAAGGTAAGGTAAGGAGTGATAAATACTTATCCATTCCTCTTGTGTAAACTAGGAATGTTCAACTAAAATGCACCAAATCTGGCACACTGGCACAAATATATGACTAAGATTGTGCTTTGCCAGTAGCTGCCTAATAAATTACTTCATTTGATTTACAAAGAGCACCCAAGGTAATCAGGTTTATTTTAAAACATACCTTGTGTGACATTTTGGTTGTTAATTCAAGCAATGTATGAGCCTGAACTGTGATTATAATATTGTTTTGGCAAAGCATTATGCTGTTCATGTTCCTGAAGTAAAAAACTGACTTCACAGTGAGAACTAGGTATTTATACTCAGGCTCCGGCAGACCTATGGCTGCTGTGTTGCTAATCGCTGATATAGGGAAAACGGACCCACCCACCCCACCAACCGGCACAGACAACAGGCGTGACATCAAATAAAAAATACAAATCGCTTTCAAACCACACTAACGACCAACTCACCTAACCGCCCACCCAACTATTCCGACACAGCGCACTCCATGGCAAATCGAGTGCGAACACCCAATCAAATATGGATAAAAAACATATAATGAAACCAGCTGCGATTCTAGCGCAGGTCTGTCAAAATGTATCAGCTGACTGTTAGTGCGTTACTAAAACACTGTAAAGTAAGAGTTTCACCAATCTGCAAGTGGTAAGCTGTGGTTGGCCACTCATGTGTCCTGCTGAGAGAAACAAACGTCTCTTGAATCATAAAGTGTAAAAAAATATTTTTGAAGTTATTTTTTGGAATTCCATTCATGTAGTGCCAGCATAAATCATTTTGGTGTGCGACCTCTCAGTTTCACTGATATGCCGAATTATAATGAGGACACCTTAATAACTTGACCTCGAGACGAGAAGCGCCAGAAATTTGGAGCCAGACACAACTGCAAAAGCGTGGAGTTCCTTTTTGAGTCGGCGTGAGGTTGCGGGCCGTAGGTGCAAGGGGGATATCAACAGCAGTTCCGGAGGCGGCAATCGCCGAATAGGTATCTACATATCTATCTTTCTTTTAGGGAGCTATTTACCGATCCGTTGTGTCGGCAAGGCTGCTTTCACTACAAGGAAGTGGTTCACCGCTTTCTAATTGACTCATTGGAGTTTATGCATCGGGAGAGGTCTAGGTACCTGTCGGCATGAAAAGGGATCCAAGAATAAAACCCCAGAAATTCTGTTTGGAAATTCAGCTTAATGCTCTCATTCTTGGTTAAAAGCTTGTTACCTCAATTCATGATAATGTGTCATGATTGCAGTCTTCTCAATTTTCCTGGATAAAATCCCACTTGAAACATGTACAATCATGTGTATTGTAATATGTATGAATTTGGTGTATCAAACATGTAAGAATTATATGTCATGCTGTCTGCAGTTAGTGTTAAGTCAATAATGCATTATGTTAGTACATTAGCTAGCAGTCTGGGTTTGGCAAGCATCAGGAGATGGGGTCTTGTTTGGAATGCATCAGGAGTTGGTAATTTCAGTGCCAGCAGGTTGTTGGTGAGGGATGCCTCCCTAAGCAGTGGCTGCCTACTTGATATGTGGGTAGCAATGACAGATCCAAGATATGTGTGTCAAACTTGGGAAGGTTCTGGCCCAGTAGTTGAAGTTTGAAAGATATGCTGATTTTCAAAAACTTGTCCAATTCTGGATAATTCTTAGTGGAAGGCATGTTCAGTAACATGCAAACATTAGCCTAGAGTCTTCTGAAGTTCCTTAAAAGTCTAGGGATGTGTTGTTTCTGCCCAAATCTGGCCATCTTGGGAGTTTGCTGATGGGCTACCCTCACCTCCCCCCCCCCCTTCCCTCTCCTGAAGACACTGGTAGTGGGAAGGTCTGTTATTGGTCCTATGGCATTGCATTGAGAAAAATAGGTCAAAGTTATGTAACTCTCTAGCTAAAATAGGACCCTGCTCATTACAGTGCCAGTGTCAACACCTGTCTCTCCACTGGCTTTTAGAACAGTGTCTGCTCTGTGGGTGTTGAATGGTGCAAGGATCAAGTTTATTATGTTACTTTAACATATTAATAGGTGGAGATTGTGCCACTTTTGGTTGTGTGATCAAAATATATTTTCTGGCTTGAGATGGGACAGAAATTCACCTTTTGTACATACTTGCAACAGCTGTAGTTTGTGTAGTCATCCAGGCACAAAGCATGGTCAGGCACTTGAGGGTTTTCTGTTGTCTCTGTGACCTGCCAGTGCTGAGCTAGTGTTGAAGTACTCATGGATTCATGCAATTTCTATACATTGAGGTATGTTGTGCACCACAGTTCACAAAATTTGAGGTTCCATTTTTGTTCTTTGCTGGTAGAAAATGTAGAACAATTTCATGTTTCTTCTTGGTATACCAGTATCATTTAATGCTAGACTTTGGTACATTTCCTCAAAATTTGCCTGGTAGACTGGAGTGTTTAGGTGTAGTATGAAGCACTTCCAGCTTGTAAACCAAGGTATGCATGCACACCAGTTGCCTGTGAGGGTGGTGGAGAAGAAAGGAGGCATCAGGGGTGCATCATGAGCCCAAAGGCATGAAATCTAGTCCAAAATTGCCAAAGATGTCAAGCATGGCACACCTGTTGTGTTTAGGGAAGATAGATAAGATTGCACCTTATTTAGAATCATGGTCTTGTGTTTGGGTGGACCTAAAGGCACCTTCAGGTGCACATGTTGTTTGTCAATATGCCTGCCCGTAAGCCTCCTACCACACCGTCATATGGATTGCATGCAGTGGTATGAAGCACACTTGTGGTAAATGCTGATAAAGACTTTAGTGAGTTGATAGTTACTTCCTTCCTCCTGCCCCCATCCCCTGTTTTCATTTTTTTCTGGTTAAGCATTCACAGAAAGCCAATGGTAATAATGAGTATAGTGTTTGACTACACCTGAAAGGTTAAGTCTTCTTTTTCATTTTTTTTAGGATTCACTTCTTCCAAAACTGCAAACAGTGGTGCATCACTGTATTAGTAAATATGACCAACATTTGCACCACAATGGATGCACCACTTGCCAGCATTTATCTAACTGAACATGATTGTTTCACATTTTGTTTGGTTTATCTCCTCCCACTCACTGAGTAAGGCCAGCTATGAATGTATAATCTGAATCTCTATCCACTAAATTTTTGGGTTTAGTTTATTTCTACAATTTCTGTGAAGAAGTCCAAAGAATATTATTGCAGCTCAACCTGCTGTTTAAGTGTGCTAGAACACCACATCCTTCACCACTTCATCATGACTTCCACCGAAGCGAAAACCAAGGTAGCAAATGTGATTGTTACGTGGTGTTTCTAGCAATGCACTGTAATGTTTACATATTGAGAGCATACCGGGGTGGTGTCACTGGGGATGGGGAACATGTCCCACTCTATTTCCAGATAGCAGGGGACAGTCCCCTTGGCCACCATCCTAACAATCTTTTGATAGTGGAAATATATTTGTGTATGTAGTTTCACTAAGGACTCCCTGTTCTCAATTTTTATCATGATGAAGCTCCACATGTCAGTTGAATTACATTGCTACAAGTGCTACTGTTATGCCACTGGTAATGCCAAGAAATCCTAAAATGCTAAGAAAATGGATCAGCACTATTACATGTTGCTCAACGTTGATGTGTTTTGTTGTTAAACCCCCTCACAGTTATGTAGCACAAACTTCAAAACATGTGAGGAACAGTATGGCAAAATATAAACTGAATGCTGCAAACATATGTATGGGACATGGGGAATTTCCATGTGGGATTGAGTATGCTGTGAGGTATTTTGGATCATTTTCCATGCCCTGCAATACACCTAATGTTCATTTTATGATGTGTTGTGGCTGGAACCGTGACCTCCTGCGCCCGTGACAGGATGCACACCAGCGCAAAGTCATGCACACTTTTCTGAGTGCAAATTGAAAAATTTCACATTTTTGGTGGGCAGCAAAGAATTTGTCACAAAAAATGAGGAGTATGTTGATACTGTTTTTCTCAAATTATCATTAGTCAAAGTTGAATCGCATTCACCTTTACCTACACATAGTGAAATAGGAGCAGAATGGTATCACATGGTGAAAACATAACATTTTGTTGCAAGTTTTTATAGAATATGCCTTAAGACTTTATTTCTGAAATCAACTTCAGCCAACCTGGATATTTTAATACTGTTCACCACTTTGCTGTGGCCAGATCATGGTCAGCCAAGTATTGAATCTTTTCTAATTACTGAACTGACTGCTGCATGGTTCAATGCTCATCAGTTCATAGCCACTCTCCTCACATGCTGACGAACATAGCTCTGTATCGGAGATGGAACCTTGTCCCTCTTCTGTTTTTCTTAAGATTTGGTTTGATTGACAAGCGACGTGGGATCCTTTTGCATGAATGGAATTCTGGGACCAGAGCCCATGCCAAGCAGTGCTTGTCGCGTTAGCCCAGGCCCCTACCACCCGATCGTCAAGTTTCAGATGCGCATCAGAATGGTGGGGTAAAAGTGTACTGGGCCGCAATGTTCGGCACGGTCCGTCCTGCCCTCTGACGTCATGTGACCTTTAGCGCGGCTGCTGCCACCGGCCGTAGGCCATCACAGTCAAGGGCAAATAGTGAGCGCCTAAAGCGACTCGAAGCCACCCTGCCACGGGTGGGTGGAAGGCAGGCGCTTGAACCATCCGTGCTATCGGGACATCGTTTGACTATGATAACGACTGTGACTGTGACTGTGACTGTGCGGCTATCGAGACTGTGACCTCATGCGCGCTGTTCCGTCCTCGGCGCGTTAGCGCCAGACGTATACGCGCAGTGCCCCCCCCCCCCCCCCCCCCCGCTAACCGGAGCCGTGTCCCGCCTCAGGCGATGGCGACGCTCAAGTACGCGGTGGGCCTGAGCGCGGCCGACCCGGACTGCCAGCCGGTGCTGGTGCTGGGCCAGATCCGGCACCTGGCCAGGCTCGCCTGGGACGACGTCAAGGTCAAGCTGGCCCCCCGGGTCACCGAGGAGGTACGCCGCGCGGCCGGACACGCGCCGGGCCCCGCCTGGCGGAGTGCGCCGCCCGCGAACGACGACGCGACCGGGGCGCGTTCACAGCTCGCTGCTGGGGTTGCCTGTCGGACGCGGTTTGTGAACTGTTGCAAAAGAATGCGCCCGCGGCCGTACTTCGGCCTACTTGTTGCACTCCTCTGTGGTGGTGGGATCCAAGCAAGGCCCATCAATCGGGTCGGGCGTCATTGCGACGCCAGTCTTCGTTGTGGCCTGTCCCAGCCGGAGACTGACCCACAGTAGGGATGCGTTCATATTGTCCAAGGTACAGAATGTCCAAAGTACAAAATGTTGCAGGCGCGGCCGTCTGCGCATGCGCGCACCCCGTAACGTGTGCGGCCCTCTCAAGCCGCCGGACCGGGGCCGGGTGGGGCGGTGACGGGTGCGCCGCGTCGCCGCCAGGTGTGGCAGCGCGCCGTCTCGGAGCTGTTCCCGTCGCCGACCGACTCGATCCACCTCTACCTGAACCTGGCCACGCTGGCGGCGCTGCCGGGCAAGTGTGCGCGCCACAACACGCCGTCGCGCGCGCACAGCGTCACCCGGCTGGTGCGCTCCCTGGTGGCCGGCTCCGACCTCACCATAGTGGTGAGTGGCAGCGGCCAAACAGCAAGCAAACCCGACGCTTGAAAACGTCCAATTACACTGATCAGGGTTCGTGGTCGGGCGTCACTGTTATGCTGTATGACCGGTGAGGCCGGCTGGAAAAGGAGTGTCGCTTGCACTCATTGAGCACAGAAAAGTGTTTTATCATCGAGAATGGTGCCCTCCCTTCTTTTCAGGGTGAGAGGCAGGCGGCGCGTTATAGGCTCAGCAGCTGAGTGCGTCGTAAAATCCCAATAACAACAGCATATCGTTGAGGGATGCACTCGGTAGGTATGTCGGCAAGCCGTTCAGTGGCAGATCGGTGTTGACCAGGCGTCAGCGGCGTGCAGCCCTGTCCTGCCGCACCAGCACCCTGGTCGCGCTGGCGTCTGCAGCTGCTGGGCGGTGCCGTGTGCCTCCTGCGCTGACTCTGCCCCTGGTCCTGGCGTCTGCAGCTGGTGTGTGAGCGCGCCGACATGCTGGCCTCGGCGTGCGCGGTGGCGCGCGCCTTCCCGCTCTACTCGCGCAAGTCGGGCCCGCAGCCGGAGCCGACCATCACCGTCGAGTTCATCATCGCTGACGGCGAGCAGGCGACCGCCGAAGAGGTAAGCTGACCGGCGCAGGGCTGGCGGACCGGCCGGACAGACCGCTGGTCCGGCCGGACAGGTCGCCGGCCGGACAGACCGCCAGCCGGGCAGGCCGCCGGCCGGGCAAGTCGCCGGCCGGACAGGTCGCCGGCCGGACAGGCCGCCAGCCGGATAGGCCGCCGGCCGGATAGGTCGCCGCCCTTGCAGCTGACTCCTGAGACGGACGGAGGGGATGGCCAGTCGATGAGCGGGTGTAGGGGCTTCAAGTGGACCATTGGGATGGACGTTCGCGGCGTATTTCAGCTTCGGTGATCAGTCGATGGGTGACCCGGTCCTTTGCAGGGTACTTGATGTGATGGAATGTGGATATGGTACGAAACGACTGTTTTCACAGATGGTGCTCCAACGCAGCTGTGGCTGATGCGCCTGAAACTTGCTATTCACATCTGGGCTGCCACGAATGTGCGGTGGCATTGCGACGTGCCCCCCTTACGCTCGTAGCCGTGATGGAATTCACAGTTCGGTTGTGGTGAAAGGGCGGATGCGCGAAAGCACTGGGGTTTCGCAAAGACCCACCCCACCCCCTCAGGCTTGGACTGCGGCCACCTTGTCCTGTACATGGGGCAGAGCTGCTAGCCTTAGATCGGATAATGTCCCGAACTCTGCATCAGATCAGGGCATAGAGCACGTGACTGAAACACTATGTCACTGTTGATAACATTGGCAATGCAAGGTGTTGGCTTGTGACGCGTTTTCGCGTATACTGCAGGACCTAAGCCGTCGTACCGGAATTCCTCCTGTCCCCGGTGTCTGGTGTGCCGCAGTGTGCAGCCAGGCGCCCCTGTCACCCCGCGCCTGGTCTCATTCGCAGGTGCAGCTGCTGCAGGACGCGGCCCGCGGCATCCGTCTGACCGCCCGCATCGTCGACACGCCCTGTAACGAGATGCACACGGACGCCTTCGTGGAGGTTCGTGACCTGTGGGGGACGGAAGGCAGGGACTGACGAGGTCGTCGCCGCACGTGGAGAGCGGTGGCGCGAGAGGGGCGCAGAAGAGCGTCCGTGACGGGTCAATTGATGGCTCCTGGGAGGAGAGCAGTGGTGCCCGCCTTCCGTTATGTTGCGTGTTGCTGTAGCAGGCGTGTTTCAGCGCGCTGCTGGCATATGTACAACGGCTGCGAAGTTCTGCACGTCATGCATCAGACCGTTACAATGCTCGGGCGTGGGCCTCGGATTCGACCAGCCTCGGTCTCCGGCGACCGGCGGCCGAGGCTGGCCCTGACCCTGACCCTGATCCTGACCCTGATCCTGACACTGGTCCGGGCCCTGTTCCTGACACTGATCCTGACCTTGATGCCCTGACCCTGACCGTTACCCTGACGCCCAGGTCTTGACCCTGACCCTGACCCTGACCCTGGCCTGGCCCTGACACTGATCCTGACCCAGACCCTGGCCCTGACACTGATCCTGATCCTGATCCCGATCCTGATCCTGATCCTGACCCTGGTCCTGACGCTGGTCCTGACCCTGGCCCTGTCCCTGGCCATGACCCTGGCCCTGGTCTCGACCCTGGTCCTGACCATGGTCTTGACCCTGGTCTTGATCATGATCCTGGCCCTGGCCCTGGCCCTGACCATGGCCATGACTCTGATCCTGACCCTGTTCTTGACCTTGACCGTCCGCAGGAGGTGAGGCAGGTGGGCGAAGAGCTGGGTACGCCGCTCACGCTCATCAGAGGCGAGGAGCTCAAGGCCAGGGGTTTCGGCGGCATCTACGGCGTCGGTGAGCACTGGCCGTGCGCTGCAGTGGTGGCGGGTCCCTTGCGGCAGACACGGTGACGAGGGGCTCACTGCTAGGGCGAGAGGGACAGGGGCTCCTCTTGCGGCGTGCGTGAGACATGGGACGGGGGTGTGTGGTGGTGGGGAGTTGGCCCGCGTCCATGCTACTCTCGAAAACACGGCGCCATGGAAGTATGTTCATTAGGTACGCGTGCTGGGCCATTAAAGACATCTGTCCTACGTTACACAGCCCGTTCCCCATCTCAGGAGTGATGTGGTCATTAGCGACTCGGCACGTTAAAAGATTCGCCAGTGTGTTGTGAGCTGGTGCAAGCAGCAAATGAAAAACATTGACTGACTGACTTACTAACATGACTGACAGCAGCAAAAAAGCGGATCACTTGTTGCCAGCATGCCTGCTATGTGTGACGGGGGTCCTTTAGTCTCCGCCATGGCCGTCGTTGTATGTTTTCATGGTATTCAATGACTGTGACGTCCCCCGAACAGTTCGCGACAGTCTCTAACAGAGGTCGGACCGCGTCCGTCGGCGACAGTACCACAGCATTGTCACGAGCGCTCGTGACTGCGCCGTCGCCTGCCGTGGTCGTGCGTGACGGTGGCGACACGACGCCGCGTGACAGGTGCTGACCTTGGCCCGCCCCCTGCCCCCGTGTGTGTCAGGCAAGGCGGCGGTGCATCCGCCGGCGCTGGCCGTGCTCAGCCACACCCCGGCCGGGGCCACACACGGCATCGCCTGGGTCGGCAAGGGCATCGTCTACGACACGGGCGGACTCTCCATGAAGACCAAGGTCGGCTGCGGGCGCCGCCTGCCGCGGCACCTGTGCTACCTGTCCGGCAGCTGGCTCCGGCCGAGACTGTGCGCTGCAGATGTGCTCGGCTCACGCCCGTTTGCGTGGGTCGCTGCCGCTGCGCAGGACATGAGCAGCTTCGTGAATGAATTGTTTAAATCCAGGGGCAGCAGAGTAGCGCCGCCGCTGTGAACATGGCGACTCTCGCCATCACGCACGCCACGCGCAGCACGCGTATGTGTGCGCCACGTGCACGCGCGTGTGCGCGCAAAGCAGTCTGAAAAGTAGTGTTTGTCAGAAAATAGGAACCGGCATCAGGGGATGACGTGAACTATGTACCTGGCTGGTGTACCTCTGCACCACGTGTGGCGCTGGCGCGTTTCCGTGTCCGGTCTCGACACCACCATGCCGCGCGTGCCTCCACGTGTGCCGGCCCGCAGACCACCATGCCGGGCATGAAGCGCGACCTGGGCGGCGCGGCGGCGATCCTGGGCGCCTTCCTGGTGGCCGTCAAGTCGGGCTTCACGCAGAACCTGCACGCCGTGTTCTGCGTGGCCGAGAACGCCGTCGGGCCGACTGCCACGCGGCCGGACGACATCCACACGCTCTACTCGGGCAGGTCGGTCCCGCGCGCGCGGGCCGCGGCGGGCGGCCGCCGGTCGTGCCGCGTCCGGCGGGCTGCGCTCCTAGGTCAGGTGCGCCAGGTGCACGCACGCTCGACCTGCCGAGCTGTGCACGCTGGCAGCGATGGTGCAGTCATCGACGGCTGGCGAGTCGGGACTGCGCTATCATCCAGTGGCTGGCCTTTTGGCCGCCGCCCCGGACTGAGGCCGTGCGAGTTTGCAGTCCCTGTTGCGGGGCGTGTGCTGCTGTCGCCCTGGGCGCGAACCACGGGCTGTGTAACCCCTGACGCCAATCGTCTTGCGTTCCAGAACGGTGGAGATCAACAACACGGACGCCGAGGGTCGGCTAGTGCTAGGTGAGCTCCGTCGGCGCGTCGTTGGTGCTGTCCTCCTGCCGTGCTGGTCGACCGCCAGCAGCACAGTGGACCTCACGAAAGCCCCCATGGCAACGTCGCTAACGGCTGCTCGCCTTGCTCCGCCCGCCGCGTTGTGTGTGGTTCGCCGCTTGGTTGTTGAACGATGAGAGGGTCCCTGCCCTGGCCTGACCACTCGTCCGTCGCGTTGCCGTCCAGAGCCGAGCGGCACCGCGCGGCGCCGCGCGTGGTCGGCCGTATGCGTGGTCGGGCGCCGTTGGCGCCGCCTGGCGAGAGCGCCGTCCGGCGCCGCCCCGCTGCCGGCGTCGGGTGCTCGGCGCCGCCGCGCTCCGGCGGCTCCGGAGGCGGTGCGCACGCTGTCCGTGACGTGGCGCCGCCCTCCTCTTCAGCCGACGGCGTGGCGTACGCCAACAAGGACCTCAAGTGTACAACCATCCTGGACATGGCCACGCTGACGGGGGCGCAGGTGAGCGCGCCGCCGCCCGCGGGGGCCGGGGGCGGCCGCGGTGCTGGCGGCCACCGGTCGGGGCGCAGGTGAGCGCGCCGCCGCCCGCGGGGGCCGGGGGCGGCCGCGGTGCTGGCGGCCACCGGTCGGCGCGCAGGAGCGCTTGGCGCGAGCGAGGCGGGCGTCTCGTTTTGTGCGGGTGGGATTGGCAGAGCACCTTTTCTGACGTTGTCGCTGTTGGATGTGGCAGTTAGAGCGAATCGCGCCGTTCTGTCGAACGTGTTGAGCTCCATCAGTGCCTCTGTTTGTCGTCCCCAACGCTGCTTTGCCCGTACCGAGACTTCAAAAACTGGGCTCGTTTGATGGCATTGTTGCACCTGAGCGTCCCCACGACTGCACACCAAGAGCTCCCGTCCTGTTATAGCCGGGCACGCTGCCAGTCGTCTAGCTGGCGACGGTGACGCGACCCTGACCTGACCTGATTGCCGCAGGGCACGGCGACGGGCAAGTACCACGGCGCGCTGCTGACCAACCAGGAGTGCTGGGAGGTGCTGGGCGCGGCGGCCGGCCGCGCCACCGGGGACCTCCTGTTCCCCGTGCCCTACACGCCCGAGCTGCACTTCAGCGAGTTCGCCTCCAGCGTGGCCGACATGAAGAACTCGGCCGCGGTGAGTTCCGACGCGACGGCGCGGAGGGCCGGTTGTGCCCGGCTCAGGACGGGGCCGCCAGACGGTCTCTGTAGCTCCGCGTCTTGTTCTGCGCCCTGACCTGACCTGACCTGACCTGATGGCGGCGGTGCTCTGTTTGCTGCTGGCAAGCTTGGGTGGCGCTTTGTGCGAGAGGCTGACGCGCCGTTTCAGCTGGTGGTTGCATTAATTGTGATTTTTTATAGTTAAGTGTGAAGTGGACTGCACAGCTTCCCTGCTTCCTGTCTGTCCTAAGCGTCATACATGATATCGTAAAGATGCCAAATTGCGTGTGAGATGAAGGCACTGCTGTTGAACGAAAATTGCACAGCTTTAAGATTCAAGCACTCATCAACATCACATTGATACCGCGGGGTACGGTGCCAGCCATTGGCACGAGCACACCTGCCCGGGGGCGGGATTCCCCGAGCGGTCGGTGGTGTGGCGGCTGTGGCCAGCACTATTGCCGTCGCTGCCGGCGGCTCGCTCGCGCGACTGTCCGCACATCCAACGTCGTCTCCGTTCCAGGACCGCAGCAACGCGCTGGTCTCGTGCGCCGGCCTCTTCATCGGCGCTAACCTGGGCTTCGACTTCCCGGGCTCCTGGATCCATGTGGACATGGCGTCGCCCGTGCATTCGGTACGCCCCCGGGACGGGAAGTGGCGCTCGATCACTGCCGGAGGGCGGCGGCCAGCTCGGCTGCCGCTGCTCCGGTGGAGCCGGGCGGTCTGGCGCGGCGGCCTGTCCCGCGGCCGGTGGACAGACCCGCGAATGGCCTGTGATGAGGCCCGCGAGGACCGGGTCTGCTGGGACCGGGTGCTGCGCGACTGGTCATGTGGCTGACACGCATGGCGGTGACATGAACTCCACTGGCTTGCCTGGTGTTCTCGTACCACTGTATTGATTGAGCCTTGCTGAGACGTTGGAGGCCAGGTGGCTGATGGCGGGCAATGTCCGCCACAGCTTCTTCCGACTCTTGCCACCAATCCAGCAGCTATCCAGATTCCTCGTTATTTCACTACAAGCTGTTGCCACCTGTCGTTAAGCTGAGAGCCACTCCCGCCGGCCGCGAGGTGACCCGTCTGAGCCCTGCTGTGACCCCTGGCTGACGGAGCGCGCGCCGCGCCGGCAGGGCGACCGCGCCACCGGCTACGGCGTGGCCCTGCTCTGCGTGCTGTTCGGCTCCCACTCGACCCACCGGCTGCTGCAGCAGCTGGCACCGCCGGCGCCGGCCGCCGCCGCCGCCGTCGCCGCCGCCGCCGACCTATCCGACGGCACCACCAACTCCAGCAAGAAGATGCGGCTGGAGCAGCGGCGGCCGTGAGGCCGACGCGCCGCGCCCCGCCCGCGCCGCTGCCGCCGGAGCCCGTCCCCGTCCCCGTCCGCCGTCCCCTGCCCTCTCGCCGCTGGTGCCGCAGCGTCGGCCGCCGATCAAAGCGCCGCGTCGCCCGTCCCGCAGTCGGTCTGAGTGAGACCGCGCCGTCCGCGCGGTGCGTCGATAACCCCTCCGGATAGAGCAGCGGCGCGCGCCGTGGAGGGGCGCGCGCCCTCTGTTGCCCGCCGTCACGCCTCTGTTGTACCTCAGTTCCACGTCCGCTCACCGTCGTACAAGCGCAGTTTATGATTAGGTGCCTAATTGCCCGCGCGCCGCCCGGGCGCCATTAACCGATCGGCCCGCGTGTGCCGCTGATTCGGCATCGCACGGCTGGTTCCTGCAGATATCTCCGAAGTTACTCTGTTGACGCGTCGCCTCGCAGCCCGACTGACTTCACGCCGAGACGCGTCAGTGTTTTTGTGGCTCGGATCAATGGGAGTGTGTGTCGGCCGCGCCTGGCGCTCGCGCGCCAGGCAAGGCTATGCTGTCGTACAACGTACCGACTCAGGCGGGTAATATGGAAAAACACCGAGTTAACCAGCCGCCTGTTTTGCTACCGGGGAATCGTCCGTGGCCACCGAGCACGCATCCATGATCTTAAATCGGAACTGTAACGTAATGATTTAACGTAACGTAGCGGGACCGTAATGATACGAGCTCAAAGCAGATCTCAGGAGCTGAGGAGAGGTTGGACCGTTTTCTGCATGCTTCTCGCGTCTGGGAGCTGCAGCCCCGTGTGACGGGCTGTGCGTGGCGCCGTTGGGAGAACACCCAGGACCAGACATGTATTTCTGGGAGCGTCAGAGGGACCGCACGAGCGCGCGCTAAGCCGGACCCGGCGGCCTCCCCGGAGCCGGGCGCGGCGGCCGCCCCGGAGCCGAACGCGGCGGCCCGGAGCCGGCGGCGGCCCGCAGCCGAGTCCAGGGACCGCTGCCAAACGCCAGCCGGGTCCGGGCAGACTGCGGCGTCCGACGCGTCAACGGATGGTGCTGCTCACTTCGGGCATTGGCAAGGGTTACACACGTCTTCCGGCCGGTCCGGCCAGCCGTACACTTTCCATTAGAATGACTGGGTGGCAACGTCTAAAGTGAAGAAGCATCCGTGCGTCATCGTTCACAGGTGCAGAGGGAACGCACTTGGTTAACTGAGGGGTGAACCATGCTTGGGTAAGCAGAAAAAGATGATATATTCTGTTAATTTTAGGTGAACAGGGCTACTGGCCTGGTCAGAAGATGACCAAATAGATAACCATGCAGTCATAATCGTGAAGACACCTGCGGCAGCTTCGTCAGCGTGGGCCGTTAGAGCAGCGTGCGGATATCGGCACGGGGGGAGGGGGTCAAGATGGGGTCGACACCGGCCCCGGCCATGGCCTCAGGGAGGTGGCGCTGCTGCTGCTGGAGGTCTGATGCCGTTCTCCAGAGGCCGGCGGCGCAACATTTGCAGTTGGAGCGTGGGGAGAGGTGTGCTGAAATGTTCCGGCACGATGCTGCCCTGGCGTGGTTCCGGTTCGGTTGGATAGCGGCCCCTCGTCAAAGTCAGGCGGGAGCAGGAGATTCAATTCAAGAATCAATTCAATAATTCAGTCGATTCAGGAGATAAGGCGCGGGAGTGCTGGTGCAGGGGCAAGGGAGGCGGGACAGGCCCAGGTCAGGCGGGCAGCAGCCCAGTTGCGGATACGTTCGGCAGCAGCGCACGTTCAGGTCGGGTGCGTGAGCAGTTCCAGTTCAGGGGATCAGGTGGAGGGCATCTCCAATGTAGCATATCAGATTGGGAGTAGGTGCTATGTGTATGGGGATCAATTCCGGTTTATTTGGGGAGCAAGGTCATCTCATTTAGGGGCCGCCGCTGGTTCGCTGGCGGGGGGGGGGGGGAGGCAGCTCCGGTTTTGTGCAGCAGCTCCGATTCATGTGAGGAGCGACTCCGGTCCCGGGGGTGGTCGGGCGGGGGCGGGTCACTCAGTAGGTCTCGTTCTCGTGGGTGAGCAGGTCCCGAGCCGACTCAGACTTCTTCGGGTTCTCGCCGCCGAAGCCGGGCGGCCGGCCCATGTTCTGAGTCCTGCGACGGAGCACGTGACGTCACACGGTGCGGGACGGGACGCGTGACGTCATACGGTGCGGGACGGGGTGCGTGACGTCATACGGTGCGGGCCGGCCTGCCGGCCTCGCAGACTACCACACATCGGACGGCAAGGCCTGAGGGAGTCACGGCCACGGGCCCCCACCGCCGGCGCAGTGACGGATAGCACAGCTCGAGTGAAGTGAACAGTGAGAACGTCCGCATTCGAGTGGCGTGAACGACCCGGGTCACTGCATCGCCAACTTGTTGGCGATGAGGGCCCGATGTTGACCGCATAGGCGGTCAACATCGGGCCCTCTTGCATTGGCGGTCGGTGTTGGTGCAGTTCTAGGGGAGGCAAGCATGGATTTGTTAGGCTGGTGTCCTTCCATGATCCCACGGAATTGCTCTGGTCGCTTGGTATTATTTTGATGGAAAAAACCCTGATCTTTTTCATTCGGTTGTTATAAGAGTGAAAACGATCCTATTTACGGGTTAGGTGCCAGTGTGGCCAGAAAAAGCAGAAGTGTGCCGGTGGCATGTACGACAGCATGTAGATACATACTTCGGCGTATTTCACCTTGTGTTAGCTAGCAGCCATGAAAGTAAGCACGAACTGATCTAGCGATGAGTGGATGTCTGAGCCGGACCACATCCCTTGACTCCGCTCGGTGGCCTGCGCGAGGAGCCCGCAACCCATTGAGATGATGCCCCGGGGTCGGCCCGGGAGTTACCTCTGCTTTGTGACGGGCTTGGCCTTCGATCTGCAGCAGCAGCACTTGGTGTCCTCGTCGCAGCACTGACCGTCCCACCTGGCGTACCACATGAGCAGGCCGAACAGCACGATCACGCCGATCACGCCGCACCACAGCTTCACCTGGCGACACAGACGGCGCCTTCACCCGGTGATACAGGCAGCGCCTTCACCTGGTGACACAGACGGCACGATCACGCCGATCACGCCGCACCACAGCTTCATCTGGTGATACAGGCAGCGCCTTCACCTGATGACACAGGCAGCACGATCACCCCGACCACGCCGCACCACAGCTTCACCTGGTGACCAACAGCGCGTTGGCATGGTGACACGGACAGCACGATTTCGCCGATAACGCTGCACCACGGCTTCACCTGGTGACACAAACAGCGCTTTCACCTGGTGACAGACAGCACGATTACGCCGATCACACCACGATCACGGTTTTGCCTGGTTTCGACACAAACAGCAACTGCACGCGGTGGCACAGACATCACCCTCGCCCACGTGCACAAACGAAAGTTTCAATGGGTGGCAAGGACTGAGGCGTCACATGACGATGCAGGCAGCCGCTTCATCTGGTTGCATAGACGGCTTCTTTAGCCAGCAATACGACACAAATTCACTGGGTAATCCAGATAGCATCGGGACCATCTTCACAGCAGCACGAGGGCGACCGACCTGCCGCATGATCTCCTCCTCCTGTTCCATTTCGCCGCAGCAGGAGGGCTTGGCATCCTCCGTGCAGCACTTCTTGTCATCTTTGCACGTGTACAGGTTGTTGGGATCCTCCCAGTCGATGGTGTCGTCCACGCGACACTGCAGACCGGCCGCTGCAGGCGGGCGTTCGGGTCAGGCCGGCATCATGGGGAGCGAGAGCGTCAGTGTGCGGCGGACGCCGCCCGCCAGCTCCGCAATCTATACAGTGGACTGGCTGATGGACTGGGCCACATGGGCGTTCTGTGACGTAATGATCCATGCGTTAGGGCGACGGTGGATTGGGGGTGGCGGTGGCCGGGTTGTACTGGCCTTCGTTAGTCCGGTCGTTATATGACCGTGAATGTCACCTCGGGTTATTGGGCGTGTCGTCTTTCTTGTAAACCACGCGCCTACCATGCACCGAGTAGCGCGAGAACTCGAAGGCGTGTAGACGCCCCTCCCCCCCCCCCCCCCATCCATTCCGCTTCGCATTTTCCAACGGTGAGCGTAACATTGCGCGCCATCGGGAGGTACTTTTCGATGGAGCGCCAACCGCTCCGCCGACGACCAGGAGTCTGGCGTGATGAGAGTCTGGGAGTAGAATTACGCGGACCGTATCAATGAGTGGCGCATGTACGCCGCTCTTCATGTTTTTGTCCGTTGGGTGGCAGTTTGTTGGCAAACAACGCACAGCGGGGCAGCAATATCGGAGCTGATGCTGTCGTCTGTCGGTAGAGGGCGGCCCATTCTGGCAGAAGGGGAGGGTTTGAGCAGACACCACCGCTGAGAAGGACGGCTCGCGGCGGCGGCCGGCGAGGACGACTTACCGAGGTGACAGAGCAGCGTCAGGAGTACGGCCACGGGGACGCGCTCCATGGCTGGCGGCGGGACGGCGGACGCGCGTATGGCGGCAGGGGACCTCCGACACCGGTGTTACGGAGTGTCATGGCGACGATGGCCGGACACCGGCGGCCCGCACGTAACCAGCCGGGCACAATCAATGTCGACATGGTGACCGGCCGACACGGTCGGACCGCCACTGCGCCGTTCAGCTCGCGCCGGCTGATGCCGACACGCGGCACGACTTAGCACGCGGGCCCGTGCCGGCCGCCAATTCAAGCAGCCGAAGCATGAGTCCAGGGACCGTCGCCGCGCGACGCGGTAAAGGCACGCGAAAAGGTCGTGCCCGGCGTTCCGCCGTGCACAGTTCACAAACTTGAGCATGTTTCATCTGAGGCCGCTTGGAACCGTAGGGTCGATGGAGAGGGCGACAAGACCAAATCAACAGCAGAGCATGATGGAGAACTTGGACGTGCCGGAAATGTGGCGTTTCCAGGGCTGGTGACGTATTTCGCCTAATTTGCCTGACGACGCTCTTTTGTGGCGTTTGGCGTTACTTTTGTTTTGGTGAGCGGGAAATACCAATGCAGGCGGCACAGGCTGTGTGGACTGTATCACACAAGTTACGCATGGTCGCCAGAGCGTAAAACATGCGGCATGCGCACATCACTTACGATTTGAGAACTGCGTGAGTGGTGTGTGACCTCTTGCAATACCCGAACTCACGTCTGACTCCAGGGCGCAAGGCAATACTCGAACTCACGTCTGACTTCGGGGCGCGGGGCAATACCCGAGCTCACGTCTGACTCCAGGGCGCGGGGCAATACCCGAGCTCACGTCTGACTTCAGAGCGCGGGGCAATACCTGAACTCACGTCTGACTCCAGGGTGCGGGGCAATACCCGAACTCACGTCTGACTTCGGGGCGCGGGGCAATACCCGAACTCACGTCTGACTTCAGGGCGCGGGGCAATACCTGAACTCACGTCTGACTCCAGGGTGCGGGGCAATACCCGAACTCACGTCTGACTTCGGGGCGCGGGGCAATACCCGAACTCACGTCTGACTTCAGGGGGTGGGGCAATCGGCATTGGTGCGCGGAGGCGGTTGATGGTGACGCAACCCGCTCGTCCGCACGCGAGCCTGCACCGATCCCTGTGTCTGCGTCACACACAAGCCCCCGGAGCAACACCCCACCGACGCCTGGTGCCTTGTGTTCAGTCTGGTGTGGTTTATGCTCGGTGACGAAAGACAGAGAGCTTGTCGTTTTGGTGGTGCTGATGCTCCGTATTGCGGCAGCACTGACATTTGGCCGCGACACGCAATTTGGATAATGCGAACTGTCGGTGAAGCGAACAGGTCACAGTTTGAAACTTTCACTGCAATGGAAATGGTAGATAATCCTTACATATGTTACGCCACATACAAAGCTTAACCGTTTAACTGCCAGCTTTCAGACAATTCCCGTGCATTGTCGAATGTGACGTCTATCCAGACGGTCCTATGCTGATCTGTCTCGACCACGACGCAAGCAACATTATGTATATACATATATATATATATATATATATATATATATATATATATATATATATGTGTGTGTGTGTGTGTGTGTGTGTGTGTGTGTGTGTGTGTGTGTGTGTGTGCGTGCGTGCGTGCGTGCGTGCGTGCGTGCGTGCGTGCGTGCGTGCGTGCGTGCGTGTGTGTGTGTATACACATATATACCGGAGTCGTCCACGCAGCCGGCCCGTGCCAGGGCCAGGACAGCAGGAACGGGCGCTTCTTTCGTCCCGCCGCCGTGCCAGACCAGCCGCTTCGACAGCAGGGGCCCACCGCAGCCGCGCGGCATCCCACCACGCAGAACACACGCCCAACGTTTCTAAAATATATGTGTATTTATCCACCGCACGCGATGCAGCCGGTTACAAAACACGTGCTGCGCGTCCGCCGGTCAGCGGCGGCGGTGGGCCGGCGCGCCGTCTGCCGCTGCGTGGCGCCCGTCAGTCCCATCTGTTATATAAAAAATAACCGGACCCGGGTTGCGGCGCACGGTCGCGCTACGACACAAACAGTATGAAAAGGTAAAAGACCTCTGGAACGAACGCGTCGCTGCAGCCGGCGCGCCACCCAGGGGCGGACCGCCGGCGGCCCAGCCAGGGGTCACCGGCGCAGGCCGCCCGTTCGTCCCGGTCCCCCCCCCCCCCCTCCTCCCCCCGACACTGAGGGCTGCTAATGCCCGGGACAGCGGCCGCGGCCGACACTCACGCTCTCACTCGGCGCCGCACGCCACCTGACGCCGCGCGCGCGTGCGCAGGCAGTCTGCCCGTCGCTCGGTCAGACACGCCGCCCGCGACGTCGCGCTCAGAGCCGCGCCGCGCCGCGCCGCGCGCGGACCAATTGGCACGATTTCTCCCCCTCCCCTCCCCGGAGCGCCTATGGAGACAGCGGTGTGCGGGCGGACCGGGCGGCGTCGTCGCGCCGGCTGAGTACGGGGCGGCGGTGGGCGGACGGCCGTTTGTACTGCGCCACCGCGAGAGGGCGCGCCGCCCGGCCGGCCGCCGACGCTCCGGCCGCGCACGCCCGCCGGCTCGCTCGGCCCCGCGAGCCGGCTACAACCAGCGCGACCACATCAGGTAGACGAGCAGAGCGCCGCCCAGCGCGGCGGCCGTGTAGCCCAGCGGCCGCAGCTGCTGCTTGCGCCGCTGCCACAGCTCGTGCTCCAGCTGCCGACGCCGCATCTCCTCGACGCGCTGTTCCAGCTGGGCCTTGCGCACGCGGCGCTGGCGCAGACCGCTGCTCCTGCGGCCGGCGCAACGGCGCGGTGAGAGCGACGCTCAGAGGCCGGGCGCACGGCGACACACTTGTTGTTAAAACAGGAACGTGACGCCGACTCAACTGTTTCCGATAAGTCCGGCGTCGATGCAGAATTGCATCATCAGACTAGATTTGCTTCATTTGTTACCCAAGATAAGCGACATCGTCAAAGGATTGTGACTGATGATATTCGCTTACAGACACACCACGTCGACAATTAAACCTGGGCTCTGCGCTTGCGGGACAACTTGGTGTGTAACTGGGCAGCTAGTCGCAAAACCGTGAAGCAAGCGTATCATTTTCTACTCTGCTCAGACGGAACACGCCAAGACGGCGTTCTTAACCAGCCTACCTCATCGCAGTAAGCAAATACGGCAAGCGGTGGTATCAGCGCCCTCACGTGACCAAACAAGCCAATACCACAGCGTGGCGCAGACCGCGATAGCAGTCGGAGTCGGCACTGGTGCAGTGTACGAGTCTGCTGACAGTGGCGTGGTGCCTGACCTTAGTTTCGGCCACCTGGTGTTTACGGTTTGTCGGCGTCAGTCGAGTGCCCGAGGCAAGGTGTGGGTGGCGTGGTAGCACGCCTCTGCCAGTGCGGGGCAGGGGCCAGGTGCCAGTGGTGTGGTTTCAGTGATGTCAGTGCTCGTGGTGCTCGTGCTCTTCGGTGTCAGCGTCGGTGTCGGCGTCGGCGGCCGGGCGCGCGCCCCACTCACCCGTCGTTCAAGAGTGGCGCGTCGATGAGGTGGGTGAGCCGGGGGGCGACGCCGGTGTCGGCCGGTCGGCAGGCGTTGGGGCGCGGCGGCAGCTGGGGCGTCTCCTCTTCGGACGAGTCTGCGACAGACCGCGAGCTGTCAGACACACACGGACCGTCTTAGAGCAGCGCCGGGCGACACGCAGCGCGGGGGAGCCGCGCACAGCACAGCACGGCACGGCACGGCACGGCACGGCACGGCACGTACAGGGCGGCGCGCGTACGCAGCGGGTACGGCGCACACGTGAGGAGCAGCACCAATACATGGTGGGACGGCCCAGACGGCCGGAGCCCGGGCACCGGCCGGCGACTTCCGCCCATGTCAGCTGGGCTGGCTGCTGTGTGAGCTGGGAACGACAGCGCCGGCACACCGGGCACGAATATAGCTTCGAGTATATTTTTAGGTGGCCGAGGTGGTGCAAAACAAAGCCTGAGTGCTACGAACCTTTGCTGTGCGTGCATGTTACTGAATTAAGACAGTGGACCAAAGTCAAACGGAACAAGCAAGCAAACCACGAAGGACAAAATGCCTGATAAAATAGCTGATGATGATGATGATTGGGGTTTTAGGGTGCACAGACTACTAACGTCTTTGCGCCTGATAAAATAGCTTGCCGGGACCGGGGGCGGATCCCACAACTGACGACGGGAATTGATGTACGCGGGCAAAAAGCCGCGTCGATTTCGGTCCAGTTAGTTCGTATGTGGTTTTCGAACACACTCAATGCACGAATAGCTAAGGTACGTTGTAATGAAAACGGAAAAATGACCTTTCAGGTTTGGTCGCAACGGGAATAAAACGAATTTAGTGAGCAGCCCCATAGCGCCTTGAAAGCTAAATACAATAACGGCTTACCGGAACAGTGGTGCAACACAGGAACAGAAAGCGACAGTTTTGAAACCAAACAGAACAATCGGCAAACATTGACGAGATGGAACGGCAAGCACACTTAACCAGTCATTTAGTCGGCAAAACAACAGCTACCAAATAATTATGCTATTGGTTAGAAACACTGGGCCCACACTCATTAGCCCGGCGCGTTCCAGCACTGCGCAGCGAGCCCCCGGCCGGCGGACACGCGTCGGAAGGCGCGCCGCGCCAGCCCAAGCCACAGCAACCCAATAAGCTGAGATGGAGCCGCGCGCTGGCCGGCTGGGGAGACCCGAAGGCAAGCGACGCAGTGGGAGGAGCTCGACCGAGGGTCGGAAGGAACTCGGCCGCTGCCACCCCGTGCTACTGACCGGGGGGGGGGGGGGGGGCAGCGTCCGGGGATGGTGCCTCGCCCCCCCCCCCTCTTGCCACTCACCAGGGGAGTAGGACCCGGGGACAGCGCGCCCCGTGCAGCTAAGCGGGGGGACCAGGACCCGGGGACGGCGCCCCCTCCCCTCCCCCCCCGTGCCACTGACTGGAGGGACCAGGACCCGGGGACGGCGCCCCCCCCCCGTGCCACTGACTGGAGGGACCAGGACCCGGGGACGGCGCCCCCCCCCCCCCGTGCCACTGACTGGAGGGACCAGGGCCCGGGGACGGCGCCCCCTCCCCTCCCCCCCCCGTGCCACTGACTGGAGGGACCAGGGCCCGGGGACGGCGCCCCCTCCCCTCCCCCCCGTGCCACTGACTGGAGGGACCAGGACCCGGGGACGACGCCCTCTCCCCTCCCCCCCCGTGCCACTGACTGGAGGGACCAGGGCCCGGGGACGGGCGCCCCCCCGTGCCACTGACTGGAGGGACCAGGGCCCGGGGACGGCGCCCCCCCCCCCCCCCCTCCCCGTGCCACTGACTGGAGGGACCAGGGCCCGGGGACGGCGCCCCCCCCGTGCCACTGACTGGAGGGACCAGGGCCCGGGGACGGCGCCCCCCCCCCCCCTCCCCGTGCCACTGACTGGAGGGAACAGGACCCGGGGATGGCGCCCCCCCCCCCCCGCCCCTTGCCACTGAGCGGGAGGAGCAGCACCCAGGGACGGCACAGGCAGCACAGCTGGGCGTTACGCTGAAGCCCTCACACCATGCACGCGAGCTCGGCCCGCTGACCGGCCGCTCTCCCCGACCCACACGCGGCCGGCCGCCACAAGCGACGGACGCGCCGCCCGCGCTGGATCAGGGTCAAGCAGCAGCCGGGCGCGCGGAGGGCGGCGGGACCGGGTCACCAGGCGGCTTCAGCCACAATACCACGCCTTAGTTGTACGCGGAAATAAATTTTAATGGTGACTGTAAGATATCCTGAATGAAATTGTTTTATGTATTCATGGGTGATTCAGAGAATTAGCGCTGAAGGTCCTTTGCATTGGTGGGCGAATCAAGACAATTTCCGCTGTAAGACAGCGCATGTTGACAAATGTTACGCGCTACTGTCTGAATCAGTCGGCCAGCAAAAGTTACTGACAGCCAGACCGCCGGCGGCGTTTGGCAGCACGATGCTTTCGGACCTGATGGCGGTCACTGGGAGCATCCGCTGAACAATCAACCGAAGAGCAGACAAATCACGGGACAGTGTAGGCGCCAATGGCTGGATCAGCGAGGCCATTAACACCAGGCCTGACGGCAAGGGCGTTCACTGCCCGGTACGGAAGGGGGGTGGGGAGATGAGAGAGGAGAGAGGAGAGACGAGAGAGGAGAGAGGAGAGGGAGAGGGGGCGGCAGGGCAGGGCAGAACGGACAGGAGGGAGACAGCCCTGTGCGCCGAATACCTACGACAGACGACATCCAGTCGGGCCGCCACCACGCTGAAACAGCGCCGCGCACCAGCTCAGATCGGCCGCCCCTCCACCGCACACTCGAGCACAGCAGCCCACCACCATCACAGACCCTCCACCACGCGCAGCCAAACGCCACCGTAGTCACGGCTCAGCTGACCAGCGATCCTCCAGCACACCCGTCACCGCGGACGGCGCGGCCCCAGCGGCCCCGCGTCGGGCGATGCTGCTCACCGGCGGTGGCCACTCACCGGATAGGTTCTCCTCGTTGTAGATGTCGGGCGAGCGCAGGTCGGCCGGCGGTGACCTGGCGACAACACGCGGCGGACCTCAGCACCGGCTCGTTGCTCCGCCGACGGACGCATACTCACACGTAACTTAAAGCTGAGTGCGAGCCGTCAACGCGACGTTCTTAAGCTGACAAGGCGGATGCGCACAAACAAGTGACGTCCCAGTTACCACCGTGTGGATCTTCCCAACCAGTGACACACACTGACAGCCAATGAAGATACCTTGAGTTCAGCCCCAGACGTAAACCTATCTCCCCTAACCCGGCATATAATTAACAGCGAGACAACAGCGCCATTGGCGACAGGCAAGCCAGCACACTGCCGCGCCGAACGCCAGGTCGCCAGGCAGCCCGGCGCAGCGGGCAGGCCGGGCTGGGTCGCGGCCGCTCGCCGCGCGCGCTCGCCGGCCGCTGCCCCCGCGGCGCACCTGTTGAGTGACTCGGTGCGGGGCGGCGGCGGCGGCGGCGTCTCGTCGCCAGACTCATCCTCAGACGGCAGCTTCCGCTTCTGCGGCGAGCTGTTGCTACCGTTCGTCAGGTCACACTGCGGACACACGGGTCGAGTAAGAGCCAGGTCACACTGCGGAGACAGACGGCCGGATGAGGGTTAGGTCACACTGCGGAAAGACGGACCGGGTGAGGGTTAGACCACACTGCAGACAGACGGCCGGATGAGGGTCAGGTCACACCGCGGACAGACGGCCGGATGAGGGTCAGGTCACACTGCGGAAAGACGGACCGGGTGAGGGTTAGACCACACTGCAGACAGACGGCCGGATGAGGGTCAGGTCACACTGCGGACAGACGGCCGGATGAGGGTCAGGTCACACCGCGGACAGACGGCCGGATGGGGGTCAGGTCACACTGCGGACAGACGGCCGGATGAGGGTCAGGTCACACCGCGGACAGACGGCCGGATGAGGGTCAGGTCACACTGCAGACAGACGGCCGGATGAGGGTCAGGTCACACTGCGGACAGACGGCCGGATGAGGGTCAGGTCACACCGCGGACAGACGGCCGGATGAGGGTCAGGTCACACCGCGGACAGACGGCCGGATGAGGGTCAGGTCACACCGCGGACAGACGGCCGGATGAGGGTCAGGTCACACCGCGGACAGACGGCCGGATGAGGGTTAGGCCACACTGCGGACAGACGGACCGGATGAGGGTTAGGCCATACTGCGGACAGACGGACCGGGTGAGGGTTAGGTCACCCTGCGGAAAGACGGGCCCAGTGAGGGTTAGGCCACACTGCGGACAAACGGATTGGCGAGGGTTGGGCCACCATGCGTACAGACAGCCGGGTGAGGGCCAGGCCACACTGCGGACAGGCAAGGTGAGAGTTAGGTCACACTGCGGACAGACGGGCAGGGTGAGGGTTAGGCCACACTGTGGACAGACGGGCCGAGTGAGGGCTAGGCCACACTGCGGACAGACGGGCAGGGTGGGGGTTAGGTCACACTGCGGACAGACGGGTCGAGTGAGGGTTAGGCCACACTGCGGACAGATGGGCCGAGTGAGGGTTAGGCCACACTGCGGACAGACAGGGTGAGGGTTAGGCCACACTGCGGACAGACGGGGTGAGGATTAGGTCACACTGTGGACAGGCCACACTGCGGCCGGGCGAAGCTCAGGTTACACAGCGGCCCCGCCCCCCCCCCCCCTTCCCGCCGCACCACGAGTGACGCCACCAAGTGATCCCCGTCCCCTGGTCGTCGGAGTTGTGCCCCCGGCAGCCCCCCCCCCCCCCCCCCCCTCCCGCCCGGTCCGACTCACTCACCAGAGCGTTGTGTTTGAGCAAAGACCTGGCGCCCTCGACGATCGCCTGGTAGGAGAACTTGAGCTGCTCGTGGGTCTGGATCAGACCCATCCGGTAGCGGCGCATGTCCAGCAGCACGCTCTGTATGGTCTGGCCGTCCACACAGCCGTGCTCCAGCTGCCGACACGGGCGGCGGCGTCACACACTGCCGACACGTGGGCGACGTGACCGAGCGGGCACGCCGACACGCTGGCTGACAGCGGCGCTGCGGCGCGGCGCCGGCCAGCCACCACCTGCAGCCACGTGTGGCACACACTGGTGCAGACACCGCTGACACGGTCACCGCACAGACCGGCCAGACCCGGCGCCGCTGGCCGCCTGGTCGCCGACCTCAGACGGCGGATGTGGCTGGTAGTACATCAGGCAGCTGTGTTATTCTATGCATGTGATCATGTTGCTGGAGGCTCATGGCATTACTCACTGAAATGTCCGTAACTCGTTCTTAGTTTGGACGTGTCACTTCGATAAATGTACTTTAATTATCATGTGATAGAAATATCAGTCGCCAGTTAACAAATCGAATGGCGAGTAAGACGATCACGGGAGTTGAACACGCTGAATATCCCCAAAAACAGGCCTGCCTGCCTGTCCATGGCGTCCACGCCCCCCCCCCCCCCCCTCCCCCCCCCCCCCCGGTATGCGCACGCGCGCGACTGGGTGTGAACGCCAGAGCTAGCACTGCCTGCGGTCCGGCAGATGTCAAACAAACAAGGTGCACCTGTTCCAGGAATGGAAACTCCTGTCAGCGTCCGCAACTGCCGATGCGTTGGTTTTGATTGTTGATTTTCTATTAACCATACAGGCAACACCGAAAAATCACATCGCTTTCCGACGGGCACTGACAACATCCCACCATGTCACAAAACAAGATGCGTGGCAGCGGCTGGTCGTACTGTCCGAGCGATACTATTCGGGATCCGTTCTGGCAGAGGCAACAATCCACTGACATCCGTGGGGAGGGGTGGCACGAAACATGAGCCACGAATTTAGTAGGCAGTTTGCAGATTGGACTGCACTTTACGGCCGTCGTCAGTTCTCCAACTCCGGACTGACTGGCCTACGACAGGAAGTTGCCCGTCGCAAAAAACTGCCGCAAGCCAATCACCATCAGCAAGGTTCCAAAGCCGGCCGGTGGCGGCAGTGAGTCCTCTTACGGGGTAAAGCCACAGGAAACCGTCCGAGGAACAGCGACCATACCGGACACAGGATGTCAACAAACCGCCCGGCACGTGACGGTCCTAGGACCTTCCGCGAAGAGGCCGCGGCCAGGAATTAGGGGAAACGGCAGATAGCAGTCAGCCAGCAGTAATCAGACGCGGCTATCAGGACAAACGCCCGACAGTGTCCGGGCACGGAGCTGCCTGGGTGCGTCCTGCGTCGTCGATGGACCACGAGCGGGCGGCAGGGTTGGGAGAGGGGAGACGCCGTCCCCAGCGACCAACCGCCGCCGAGTGACGGCGCCGTGAGGCCGGGACGCCACCCTGCCTCGCGGCATCCCTCACCATGAGCAGGTAGCTGTCGACGAGGCTGAAGGTGCCACTGCGGCCGATGCCGGCCGAGCAGTGCACCACGGCCGGGCCGGCGTCCTCCTCCAGCACGCCGGCGTCGCGCACCGCCGACAGGAACATGAGGAACGCGTGCGGCGACTGCGGGATGCCGAAGTCGGGCCACGTGGTGTAGTGGTAGTGCAGCACCTCCCGCTGCTCGCCGCTGGCCCGGTCCGTCAGCCTGCCGGCGCCGGCGCCGCCAGGGCGTCAGCGAGAGGGGCCCACTCCGCGGCCGACAGCGGCGCCGAGGCGTCACAAGGCGAGCAACGGCCGCCGGCGGGGCGCCGACCAGTGCCGCGCAGCAGTGGGCCTTTCGGCGCAGCTGCATTTATGTGGCCAATTTGACTGACCATTGTAGGATGGCGAATGTGACGCCCGGTATGTCAAGCCATGTGGTTTGCTATTTCATTACTCCCAGCGCAGCCTCCTTAATTGTCAACCTAAAACGGGCTGTATCCTGATTCCGACGCATCTTTGCAGGCCCCAAGGAGCGCGTCTGTGGTGAGCAGTCCCCAGCCGTGGGTCCCGAGTCTGACCCACAGTTACCAGCGCTACGCGGGTCCCTAGCGCAGCGTGGCGGCAGCCGCCCTCAGGGGGGGGGGGGGGGGGTTCCGACGGCGGCGCGCGCGTCTCACTTGAGCGCCGACACGGTGTAGTAGCTGCAGTCGGTCTGGCTGACGAGCTCCACCGTCAGGCCGACGTCGTCCATCTGAAGCCGATCCTCCGGCCCGCCGCCCAGCGGCCAGTACTGGTGACACTTGATCTGCCGACGAGGCGTCCGACATGTGGCAGTCACCGGCCGCACCCGCTCTGACGGGACGTGCCGGTGTTTCCAAACTAATCTGGTCAGGTGCAAGGATGCCAATACTCGTTCATGCCATTGGCGCACTCTGTCAGGCCCCCATGTGACGCTGTTCCTTCCTTTCCTCAAGATCAACCGGTCAGCGTCGAGCAAAGCAGGCCGGCAAACGATTGTTGACACGTCACAGGCAATGCAAACAGAACGAGCGAGTCAGGACGCCGCACTGTCTGGATGCACAGAGTCCAAGGTACTGCTGAGTGGTAGCCAGTAACCTGGCGTCGCCATTGAAAGCTGTAATGTCAGCATGAACTGGATTTCATGACAACATGACAGCATGGCAGCATCAATTGGAGTCAGCAGACAGCATGGATTTCAATCCACATTCTTGTCGCCTAGCTGAATAAATCTGTGAGCCCCGAGCCACGCAGGGATAGCAGTCAGCCTGGGGTCAGACGGCCAGCACTGATGACACCTGACTAGGGGGGGGGGGGGGGGGCGGGGGAGCACACACAGTCAGCAGCCAGGCGTCCGACAGTCTGACAGCGACACACACCAGGCGGGTCCAGGTCAGGAGCGGCGGCAGCACACACCAGACCGACCCAGGTCAGGTGCGGCTACACACAACAGACGGGCCCAGGTCAGGGGCGGCGGCCACACGCACACCATGCGGGCGCAGGTCAGGAGCAGCAGTGACACATGTCAGGCGGGTCCAGGTCGGGGGCGGCATTGACACACGCTAGTCCGGGTTTCCAGTCAAGGTGTCAGCGTATCGCTGGTAAAGAAGTGACACGACCAACAGGCAACAAAGGCAGAAAGTCACTGGGGAGTCATCATAGCTTATTCATCAACCACTGCCACTGCCCAGCTTAGTTTTTCTATGCATTCCTGATGACAATGAGGGATGGAATGTCACTGAGTCACCATGTTTGCAGAACTGATCAGCTAATGTCTCTGTAGTTGCAGAACACAATATACATGCTGATGTGGCTATGAGCTAGCATTTGTTCCTCTCAAACTCAGGTAGCATATTCCATTTTGCTGTCATCAGTGATGTACACAAAAGTGGGTTTGCAAGTCGTGTCCAAATACAAAGACATCTGAACAACTATGATGCTTGATAGTATGTGCAGAAGCTTAAATCTGACATACTTCCACATAAAATGCAAATAAAAGAACTCATACAAATGTGGAACACTTTGTTTCAGGGAATGTACACATTTGCACCTCAGCATCAAACACCATTTTGGCAATACGCAACAAGCAAGTTTACATGGGTTGCAATGCATATTGCAAAATGAGTTTGCTGTGGGAAATGTTTATTCGGTGGTGTTCGGCACCAGACACCTACCATCGTTTTATCAAAACACGCTCTCGCTCCCCTCCCCTCCCTTCCCCCCACCAGCGCCTATGGCCTCACCTGGTTCTTCTCGATCGTCTTGTTGAGCATGATGATGGCGCGCGAGCGCTGCTCCCAGACGAGCAGCCAGAAGTGGCCGGTGGTGTTGGGCAGCGGGCCCTGCGTCAGGATGTAGCGCCGCCGCGCCGCCGGCACCTCCACCAGGCTGGCGTTGATGTAGTCGGCCGGGCCGCGCGACAGCCGGATGCGCGTGTGGTCGTACGGGTTGACGTCCCTGTACCGGTTCAGCGGCCGGTTCTCCACCAGCTTGGCGTCCTTGTAGGTGAAGTTGAACTGCTGCGCGTCCATGCGGATCTCCTGCGGCGGAGGCGGCCGGCGTCAGGCGGCACGGCGGGGCGGGGCACCACGGGGGCGCCCGCTCACTGCCGCCGCGGCGGATCGAGCGGGGCCGGGCGGCACGGAGGCGCCCGCTCACCGCCGCGGCGGCTCGACCGGGGCCGGGCGGCGCGCCGGCCGCCCGGCTCTGACACTGGTGGGGTGCCCGATCAGACGCGACAAGCCGCCCACGCCGTCTTCGGGCACATTCGGTCAGGCGTGTACATGGTTTAGCGTTCCTGCCGAATCACAACCAAACCTACAGGATATTTCGCAACTTCTTTCTCACCCTGACACCACCTGCAAGGTCCGTGAGGTTCATGTGACATTGTCAGCTGCAAGTCGCAAACCACCAGTCCACGGAGCGTGGAGGGCGAGAAAATTTTCCATTCGTCAGCAGCCCTGTCTCCAGCTCCGAGATGTTCTCGAGGCCGTCCATTTCGCCGAGGGCGTGGGACTTTTACTAACCAGCAAACTCTCAAGTCTGAGCGCTCCTTGCTACGGAGATCCTCCATGTAAAAACTCTCTCCATTATGTATTCCCTGTGAGACCTGACAGTCCCAGCGCCTTAGCGACACGTCCTTGACTGACTTAACCTTAAATGCACCCTGGACCATGCCCGTCTCTGGCACCAGCACCTTTTCAGAAGTATTTTCAGGAACACCCATGCTTAAGGTTTGGCAATGTTCTGTGGCCTGGTAAAACGAGATCAATGGATTACTTACAGTTTCTTAAGTATCGCCCATAACTTAAAAATTATGTGACTTTGGTTACTTAAGTCAACTGACTATGAAAACTGTTGAAGCCACAGGACAAAATGCAGAGACTGAGGTCGAGAGAAAACATATGACACAACTTGTACAGCCTTCCAGGGCATTGTCAAATGCAACACAACCATGAAGTGGCGAGACTTGGCTGTCACAAGCACTTAAACCAGAGAGACAGCTTGTACAGCATGACAAGAATGAGACCACAGTGGATACTTTTGTCGCAAATTACGCTGAATGGTTTGCACGAGTGGCAAAGTGTCTGGAGTTTCTGCAAAGCTTGCTGTGCCTGTCCTCAACCTACCGGCCTAGTTGTGCCATCCAGTTCAACACATGATTCTGGATCCACTGTTTTGCTAAGAAATACATATGGTTTTACATTTGCACAATGCTGCAGCATGGCCACCCTGGGCATTACTTGACCTTCATTGGCCTACTGCCACCTGTCCCTTCCACATCAATCATGCCAAACAATGTGCCCCTGTTGTGGAACTTACACCTGTGCTGCTTGATACCAAGTCAAGCATGTTTCCCCGGACCAAAGTGGCAGCAAAGAGATTGAAGAACATCAGCAGGATCCCATGTGTGGCATGGGGTGAGTGAGACAACAGCACACGTCAGCTTGTCAGCTGTTATCATACCTGGAAATGACACCAGAAGCCACCCTAATGGGCCAACAAATTTGGGACGCGATAACACTAGATTTCGCCAAGTGTTGAAAGCCCCTTCATGAGAATTTAACATGCAGGAGTCCACTGATGTAGCACCCGCAAGCTCAGTCACTGGCACCGGGCTTGAGATGTGGTTGCTTATTAGCAGGCTCATCCTTCAAAATTGTAATTGATGAAATTGATGCGCTTGAAGTAATTTATAGTTTTGGCAATCACGCCAAAATTCTCTGAAGCTGTGCATGTTGGGTGTATACTGGCTAGAATTAATTGGGCCATATGCCTATGTAGTATCACAGCACACCATATCTCTGGGTCACCTCATCTTGCATGCCAGACTGGGCTTCAAAAAGGTGACACTGGCCACTTTCTTGCCAATTTGCTGTACCTACATATGGTACAGTTTTGAAATCTGAAAATGGCTAGTAATTATTGTGTTCATCTACAATGTGCTGTTGGCTTCAAATCTTTATCTGCATCTATGATCATCCAGGAAAGACACAGTTGTTAACACTCATGCCTCATGGCTTCTGTCTTTATGCTCTGACAGCTAAAATCTGATGATGACAACTATGTCTATCGACATCTATGGAAAGACCGATCTACAACGTACGCATGCCAGCACATGGTGGTACGCACACATCAGCCGCTGAGTGCCTGACAATTGTCAGTTCTCTCCCCTTGTTAATTAATTATCCTCTGTTCCTTAATTTTCTATTTCATTATTAAGAATTAAGATTACATCAAGACTAATAATCCTCTGTTAATTAATCTGTACAGAATAACTATCCAACTTTTTTTGTTTCTGAAAACTAAACGCACCTATGATAAAAAAAATGCATGAAAAAAATGTTTACTTCACAAAAATGTGGCAACCAGGCTGGGCCAGTCAGCTATTCACAGCAGAAAATTTAGCACAGTTCAGGTAAGACCCAGTGACAAACTGCCTCCCTGTCTGACTGCACATCTGGGAAACCAGAGGTATGGGGTTTGATTCGCCACAGTGTTGCCCTTCCTGCCAGGGTAAGAGGCAGGCGACGCCACTATAGCCTCAGCAGCTGGTTGCGTCGTAAAGCCCCAATGGCATGGCTCATTGTCTGACTGTGACAATATTTCTTTGAAGCGGGTACATGGAGATTGTACCTTTATGGCTATATCATTGTTTGGTGCAGTTCTGATTCTAGATCACAATCCAGCTTTAGCTCATTCAGGAACACAAATTTCAGGTGAGCTGTAAGAGGTCCTGGTGTACAGCCATAATGGATCTAGTACCTAATGCTGGACACTGTGTTCCTGAAGTTAGGAGACTTTGGGGAACAAATGTTCCAACAAAAGTTTGTAACACACTTCCCAGGGACAACTTGATCTACTTTCCCTTGTTTACATTCCCTTTCTGTGTTAACATTTAGTAGCTATTTCCACATCCTGTTTACTCCTTTTTAGCACGTCAAATAATTCAGAGAAATATCTGACACAGACAGTGCCTTATGCTAATTTTGCTGCAATTTTGATAAAACAAAGGAAGTGCTATCCAGCTACTTTCTTCAACAGCCAGCTGACACATCTCACAAATGCAATATGTAACAGCATATTATCAGCCAGGAAAAGGGCCTTTTATCTTTTTGGAAAGGCCTCATCTTCCCCCTCACTGTACAGGCAGGAAATGCCTCCCCAATACTGAACCCAAATCATTCAAAATTTCTCCACAACCAGAAAAATGTCTTAACCTGCTTACTGATAAACAGACTGCTCCTGATCCCACCCAAAATATCATCACCACATTATGATGTCACACAACTGTTCTTACAATGCAACCCATATGCATTCAACCACATCCATTTTTATCAGGAGGCCATAGAATTTTACCCTGATAAGAAACAAAAAACAAAAAATTACAATATTGACAGTGGCAATTACTGCACCATTACTAGTGGCACTGAAAACAGAAGCTGGATACAACTATGCTACACAATCAATAATTCATTACAAAAACAAACTACCCTGACCAAAACAAGGTCAAATTTTGCCAATCCCAGTATTCAATACTGTATTATTAGCTACTAGGTACAACCCCTGCATTGACAACTGCATTATGAGCTTAATCATCACCATAGCCAAGGATAATTCAGCATTTATGCAGCATAAAACAGCAAATTTGGCATTTGCATCCAGCAACATATATAGGTGCAGAACAGGTTTTTCAGGACATATAATTCTTGTTTCCAAGCAAAGAACTATGCAAAACATTGGAAATAAATGGCAGTATCATGAATGGGAATATCTATTAGTATGGACAACATGGCATGTCAGTATATTCCCGCATTCCATAAATCTTCACATTAATTATACCACCTTTTGACTCAAACAAATTTGCTAAGATATGGTGTGCAGCCAAAAATAATGTGCGTCACTGGGGATTTATTGACACACTCAGCTGTTGAGGCTATATGGCATCGCCTGCCTCTCACCCTGGCAGGGAGGGCGGGCACCGCAGGGAATCGACCCCATACTTCTGGTTTCCTAGATGTGCAGTGGTTAACACAGACATGTTAGCCACTACACTGCTGGTGCCTCCCAAAATAGTGACATGATGAAAAGAAAAAAGCTGCCCAAAAATAATTTGATGGTAATTAGTTGTAGCACTGGTGCCAACAAATTCCAACAGCAAGCCATCTATAAACCACATTTAAACACCTGGCCAAGATTTGAAATGTGCTTAAGGATATGCCCAGTTTGCAAGTTGCATTACACCTTTAACTGAAATATACTATCATATGTTGACCTGCTTCACACACTTGGCATGTTTATTCCCAAACAAAGAGACAAGGCACATAAGGTCTTCTGGCTTAATCTGTCACCTAGGGGACTTCAAATACCTAATGATCCAGCTGCTGGAAAACCAAATAGATCTGGACCTTCTCTAATGCTGTTTTTTTCTTTGTTAATTATTATTCCCAGCATCAAAGAGGAATGCTGAAAAAATACGTGACTTAAAACATGTCGATGTGCTATAATGCCTATATGACTATGAGTGCCAGAGAAACTACTCCTGCACCACAACCCATTGAGTACTTCAGAGGTCTACAAGGGTGTTTTTGTATCCTTCTCAGAAAGGGCTAGAGATCTACAACAAAGGTCATCACCATTCCACATAGGAAGATGGAGTTTCATCATCACAAGTGTAAGGCAAAAAAATTTACAACATGATACACTATAAAAATGGTCACCGCCAAACCTCCCTCAAATGAAATGCATAAATGCGACACACGATGCGGCATTCACGGCACCCCACTCACATGGTACAAACATTTGCCACTTTTGTTTTTCTTCAAGTTCATTATAGTCTTTTTCAAGACTGGCAACCGTTTCTTCTGATATCATTGTATGGCAATGAAAGAAATCACATTTATCTGGCCAGGCGAAGCTCCATCATCACACGACCCACACGCAGGACCGCTCCGCCACCAAGTACTGTAATGGAGAACGAAGCGACCCCGGTCCCATGTATTGGTGATGTGATCGCTGAGGACGCAAAACACGAAGAGGTTGGCTCCACCTGGCTGATAGTATACTTTCAAAAATGACGTCAAATTAAGGTAACGTCATCAAAAATGAGCTCTCATTTGCTGCTTTTTAGTTTATGACGGTCATAAATATTCCTGTATCCTCAATAATACCACACTTCTTTGGAAAATATGGTAGCGTATTCTACAAGAGATACCAAATTAGATATTTTCCCTTCACTTCACTTATAATATCTAATGCCGGCGAAATAAGAGCAAAGCAGCATTTTGATGACACGTAACGTCCGTGCAAACCAGTGACAGATCTAAGACTTCGTCACCCGGACGGCCAAGCAGCATTGTGGGTCCCTCCGGCCGCGTTAAACGGTCAGATGACGTCGGAGAGCAGGACGGACCGTTTCGAACATTGCGGCACGTTACACTTTTGCCAGCAAATTTTGTCATTGGCCTGGAATTGCGCGATTAAATGGTGGGCGTCACGGCTCCCACAAGTTCTACTTTGCACGAGTTCTCATCTCATAAATTCGTGCATTAAATATTGTGTGATTAAATCTGTTAAAAAATACGGTTTTTATTCGACACGGAACAATGGGTCTCACAGCTCGGGCTGGACGGGCTGTGGCTGGTATTGAAGGAGGTTCAGCAGGACCACGAAATGACAATGGTAACGGTGATGGTCGTCTCTCCACGTGATGCTTGGTGCTGTGAAGTTCTTCGAGGAAAAATGTGACTTCCACAATTATTTACTGGGCACCACGTGTCAGTGGCTGAAGGTAACCCCAAATGCTGATGCAGACTGGTACCTTAACAAGAGGGACATTTGTATATGCTGATTTGTGACTAGAGGCCAATTTTGATACTTCCGACCGAGATCTTTCCCAAAGCCCCAAAAGCTTTCTGTCGCACCATGACTTCTTCCTATTCCCGGTCACACTCTGCACACAAACTTGAATTCATATCTGGCGAAAGTTGGAAAGTAGTGAAAAGAGAAACACACGCGTCTACGTGTCCGACCTACTGAATGTTGTGGAACACTCATTTGGGTCAAGTACCCTGAAACAAATATGCCTGAGGATGGCTTTAAGTGGGAAGGACACCTTGCTGCCCGGCCATGTGTGCCCAGGAGGCCGCTGGGCAACATCCAAGACAGTCTGCGCCAAGTGGACACATTATTCGGCAGGCCTGCGGCGCCCGGTTTTCTCACTTAGTGGTTCTAAATTATTTGCACTTGCCTCAGATTGAACTGGGCACAGAGGCCAGAAGCTCTCGAAAGTCATCCATCCCTCTCATTGATCGAAACCATCCAGGACTTCTTTCTATTTCAACATGTTCGGCAGCCAACACGCTACCGGGTGGGTAAAATTTCAAGTGTGTTTGACCTTATATTTACTAATGAGGAGGGCATGGTCAGCAAAGCTGAATGCCTGCTCGGGCTAGGAAACTGTGGCCATGTGGTCCTAAGGTTACACTGGTCCGCTGCTCTGGGCTGCAAAATCCCCATCCAGGACAGCTGGTTTTTTTTCTACGCCGTTACCCAAGAACAGGTAACCAGGAGTGCCCCTCCCTCAGCCCAGCGACGCAGCAAACCGTACGTTAACACCAGAAAACATAAAATCAAGTCGCGGCACTCCCAGCTAGGAAGATGAAACAAACTTTAAAAAAAACAAGCGAGGAGGTGGAGCAGACCCGAGGGAATTGTGTTATGTGAGAGGGAGGGAAAAATCATAGATGAAAAGGCTTAAAGTAGTCATTAGCCAAATCAGCTAATGACAGCCCACTACAACCGCCCAATAATCTACAACCACTCAATTCCCGGTGTTAGTAAGGGTTATACAGTCATAAGTCGGAGGGGGCAACTACCTGGTCATTTTGTGCTGGGTTTTGGGCTGGATTTCCAGGGAGTCCACCCAGCTAAGCAGAGCTTGTTGCTGGGAGAACTCCCGGAGCCAGCGCCATTAATTTGGGTATATGTGCATGACTTTATATCAGAAATTGATTATGAAACATGAAGGAGGTCAAATATGAAGTGCGTTGGATATGTACAGCACAAGGATGGCAATGTCTTCAAATATGTTTGTTACGTTAATATGTGTTCACGAAATGCTTGCGGATGATGTTCTTAACGATGGTTTTCGATACAGGGATATCAGCTATTCTTGGAAAATATGGAACCATAATGTCGTTCCACAGCTTAGGGCCAAGGCAGAATGCTGTAAATAGTCTATAAATACGATAAGAGAAAGGTTGTTCTAAATGTTTTGCTCGCCTCATATCCATGTCATTGGATTCGTAGAGATTGTAAATTAAATCGAATGATGCAGGGGGCTGTGAAGTTAAAAATTTGTGCATCACAATTAACATTTGAGATTTAGCAATGTCCGATAGTTTCAAAATTTTGTATCGTTTAAAGATTGGCTCTGAGCTTTGCGGAGGATACACATTTTCTATAAGACGCACGGCCCTTTTTTGTAAAATTACCAATCGATCTAGTTGAGAAGCATAATTTATGCCCCAAACCAAGCAGCAGTAATTTAGGTAAGGAAGAATCAAAGTGTTATGGAGTAGATGTGACGTTGTTTTATCAATAAAGTACCTAACCCTACTTATTATTCCAATATTTCTACTTACCATGCTTGCAACAAAATTAGTGTGGCTTGTAAACTTAAGAGATTTGTCAATGATTACACCAAGGTATTTAATTTCTTTTTCTCTTCAATAGGTGAATTATTAATTTGCACATTTAGTCGGAAATGCAAAGAAAGGGTTGTGTAATGCTGTGTGAATGTTTTTGATACATTCAGGGAGAGAAAATTAGCAGCAAACCAAGAAGTCATTAGAAGCAATAGCTTACTGACATTGTTTTGAAATTTTGGTTATTACCAATTGTCAATTACCAATTACCAAATATCAATACTTACGAGTGCTTAGCAGTCATCTTAAAGTAATGGACTGGTCGAAGTTAGAAAACGTTGCCCTCGAAGAAGTGTACAAGTTCTTAAAAAGGAGACCAGTACCATAGCTACTGATGTTTCCTCCATAAGAAAAACAAGGGACCAAAGAGGAACCTTTTTATGAACCAGACAGCCATGCAGCTGAAAAAAGAAAATGCGAAAAGCCTATGGCTTACATCAAAGCGGACACACAATGTTTTGGACCATGTCAGGTCTGTGCGTTGTCGCGAAGACCTTAGGAAGATGCCCAGAAAACTTCGGAAAGAGTATGCAATGAAGCAGACCTAAAAAACAATACCTTTTGAAATACGCTAACTCAAGACCACTCCAGAATTGCAGGGAAGAAGGCCTTAGTGATGATGGGGCGTTGACCAACAGCAACGAGTGTAAAGCCGCCATTCTCTGTAAATTCTTTGCAAACGTTTTCACGAACGAAGGGACAAGTGCCATGCATGGGATGTCTAGCAGGTTTGACGGACCGTTTCTGGAAAACGTGGGCATCTCAGCCCAGACAGTGGCAAAGAAACGGACATGTCTTAAGCCATCTAGCGCCCCTAGACCAGACGATATACTTAGTGAGTTCTTGGTGAGTTTGTAAAAGTCCTGGTAGTACCTCCGAACATGCAATTCCGAGGATCACTGGCATCCGGAAGGCTCCCCTAGGATTGGAGGCTTGGTGAGGTAGTCCTGTTAAAGAAAGATAACCGACAGTCTCCAGAGAGCTACTGCCCAGTGAGCCTTATTGCTGTTCCTTCCAAAGCGCTGAAGTCTTTTGTCAAAGATGCTCTAGGTGATTTGCTGCGCTGGACCAGGCCCCCCCCCCCCCCCTCCCGAACCCAGCTGATGCAGGGAGTCCGAATCCAGGGCTCAAGGTCGGACTGGATCGACGTCGTCAGCGGCATCTCTCAAGCATCAGTGCTGGAACCGACTCTTCATCATCTTCGTTAACGGTCTACCACAAGAAGTGCGAAGCGAGGTCAACATGTTCGCAATGACAGTAATGTGTATTGTCTTGTTACGAGGCGCTGGACTGCGTTTCCTCTAAAGGCAGGCCTCGATGCCGTGGTCCAATGGCCCGATGAGTGGCTGCTCCATTTTAATGCATCGAAGCGCGAAATATTGCACATCGGCAACTGCACCCGAGACTGGCCTACTTCCTGAAGAACGCCGAAATTGCAGTCAAGCCCACCAAGAAGTAGCTTAGAATCTTCGTGAATGACAGGCTGACGTTCCATGCGCGGACGGTGGAGGCGATTTTAAAGAGCCAACCGGATGCTGATGGATCCAGGCCTGCCACGTCGTTTAGTCACTGCTGCCATGTTTTTATCTACTGAACCTTTCATTTCATTATAAAGACATTGGACTCGTTGTGTGCATTATGTGCGCACCCACCAACGCCTGGAACGCCCAAGCAGTCAGCCAAGTCGCTGAGCTGAAGACCAAAACGAAGACCAGAACAACCTGAAGACTGCATGACCACAAAATGCCTAGCACATGGTTCTGTACTTGTTAGTTGACACGAGCAGGAGCAAAGGAACACGATTACAATGTCGTCATTCCTCAGTAACAGCATATGATTGGGAGCTGCCATTTTCACTCTCCTGACCCTCTTTTGTGTTGACCTCTGTGTAAAACATTGCGTATGGAACCAAACAGACGCAAGCACACTTTCATTAGATTCAGCAGCAGCCATTATCAGATACCGTTGGAATCACGCTCTGCCTCCCCTGGAACCAAACAGACACAAGCACAGTTTCATTAGATCCAGCAGCAGCCATTGTCAGATGCCGTTGGAATCGCCGCTCTGCTTCCCCTGGCTCTTCACTGGGCCAACCACTGTTCATTCCAAGTGCTGGCTTGCGAGTGATTTTACTCATTACATTTTCCAGACCTGCAGAGTTCCTGAAACTCCAAATAATTATCGTTTTGTATGTGGCCACAATGGGTGAATTCATGCTGAACATGGCAAAACTGATAGCATTAAGAATTCTGGAAGTTTGCAAAATCGAGGTAAGTGAGTAAGTGTAATCAATCATGGTAAGTGATGCCGAAAGCCGGTAAACCCAAAATTTGAATTTTTTCGTGCCTGAAAAGATTTCAAAAATACTGATACAAAGTAGGGTTACATGCTGTGGCAGGATTAAGGAATGGCATAACTGCGACTGAAAAGCTGGCCGGCCTGCGGCGGAGCCGCAAGCGAAAACCAACACACAGAATCGAACAGTGTTCCGTGCACTGTTGGCGAACTGCTGGCGCAAATCCAACATTTGGCTATTTTACGTTATTTTGGACAACGTGCTAGGTTTTTGGAAATTTGCGGCATAAAAGCACGTATCTCAAATATTGGCGAATGTTTGTTTCGGATCTATCCGTTCATCTCCACGTCATTTTTGTTGACAGACCTTCGTAGCCGAGTTGTGTCCTATTGCCTTCTATTGCGCACGATTTCTTCCATTACCGTTTGGTATGAGTTGATGAATGTGCCTGGCTTTGCGGCGTCAGCTCATAACATCATCCAGATGATACCTGACAATGCCAAACATGTTATCATCCCGTTCGCCCTGCGCGACACGCAGTGTCTCACCATGGTGGCAACGTGACTGATATGGCTGGGCTCCATGTCCCCTGATAAACTGATATACAGTTAGTGTACGTTGTTCCCTGTATTTCTGAGCCGACTCACTGATGATCATTCGGCTCGATTCCGGCCCCGACTCTCGACATGCGTCGAATCGATATGTATCGAGCATGTGTCGATATGTGTGCTGAGACAGTACCTGAGACAATGACTGAGACAATGGCTGATGTGTACAATGGCTGTATGTGATGTGAGACAATGGCTGATGTGATACAAATCGGTCGATAGGTATGTTGAGACATCGATAGGTACGTTGAGACATCGATAGGTACGTTGAGACATCGATAGGTACGTTGAGACATCAATAGCCTCAGCTGTCGAGGCGCGTTCGGATGTCCCGGCAGCTGAGGCGACCGGCAGGATCGGTGCCTCACAGATCAGGCGGCCGGCGTCGGTGCCTCACAGATCAGGCGACCCGAGTGTCAGTGTCTCACCGCTCAAAGCGCCTGTTGAGGCTGCGCTTTTGCTGTAACTATGACGGATATGCGCATGATGCTGTGATCGAGACGTTTGTTGTGGCACAAACAAACACAGCAGTCGGGATGTTTGCTCCGCAGACAGCGACGAACGCAACCGGCTATAGCTGCGCCGAAACGCCAACATCTACAGCGGTCAACGTTTGTCGAAACGCTGACAGATACAGCGGTCAACGTTTGCCGAGACGCTGATGGACACAGCGGTCAACATTTGCCGAGACGCTGATAAATACAGCGGTCAACGTTTACCGAGACGCTGTTGTCTGCAGCGATCGAGAAAGGTGCAGATGGACCGACAAATACGGCTGTCGGGAATATGATAAAATCTCCGACCCATGCAGTGATGCAGACTTATCCTGAGGCAGCACCCGATACGGCCGCCGAGCTTGCGCCCAGGCAACGACGCCGAGACAGTGATCAGGAATTGTGCTGATACACCGTCAGATGCCGCAGTCGAGACCTTTGCTTGGTACATGGTCAGATGGAGCGGTCTAGGTGTATGCTGAGGTACGGGCAAGAGCACCGATGCGCACAATAAGGCGAACCAGTCTACTCGGCGGGCATTGAGGAGTAAGAGCATGGAAATATCGGTTCATTCCTGTTTTCTGTTTTAGAATGGCTGCCAGTGGCGAATGTGCTGGAATGTCTGTCAGTGGCCAGTAACGCAGGCAGCGGGGATATAGTGGGCACGAACCCCTAGCTTCCGAGAAGCCCTGCAGGGCCCCTCGAGACCTACGACTGAGGGCTCGATTTGAGGGTCTAAAGCTTCCTAAAGGTCGACCTATTCGGGGCCGGCCCGCAGAGCCTGGCACTTCAGTGCCATCCAGAGGTTCCTGTGCGCTGGTCAGGGACCCCCTGAGTCGACAAGGGACCATATGCTGGTCAGAAACCGCCAATAACGCACAGTCGGCTCTGTGTCGGCCTGGGCCTGAGGATCCATTCCCCAAGCAGGGACAAAGCAGGAGCCGGCGATCTGCATTGGTCAGGGCCCTAGCGTCTATCAGGGCCCGCAAAGCAAGTAGCAGGGGGGCCCCGTGCTGGCAAGGGGCCCGAGTCGGCCGGAGGCAGTGTTTGAGGCGGTCTGACGAGCCTGGAGGGCCCAAAGGGACCGACGATCGAGGGGCCCGATTGAAGGGCTAAAGGGCACAAAGGGCTGGTTGGGTCTCATTCAGATCTCCAGCCTACGAGAACGGGCCCTCAAATGACGGTCAGAGGGCGCTTTGTGCCGATCCGGTGTCCCCTTAGTCGATATGGGCCTATATGTCGGTCAGATACCACCAGCACCGCACAGTCAGCTCCTTGTCCGACTCCGCGGGCGAGAAGGCCTTCCGCGTCAGGAACGAGCCAATGTGATATGACATATCCCTCTAAGGGTCTCTGGATCGGACACGGGATGCCGCCTCGTGTCGCCAGAATGGCAGACGGAAGACACCCCGCGGTGGAACGGAATGGTCCCTTAGCTCCTGTTCGGGAACAATCATGTGCCTCCTAGTGTTCTACTCCAGAAGGCAACCGAGAACGACCGTCGTGAGATAATGGTTGCGCACGTTTCTCAAAATAGATTCGTACTGTTCAAAGATCAGACTGGTCGTATCATTTTTTTCTATAACTTTGGGGCTGTCCTCTGGACAGATAACAGTCACAGCGACATGCCAAATCACGGGCGTAGGAAAGGGAGGGGGGGGGGCAGGGGGGCCTTGGCCTCCCACTTTTCAAGGTGGGGGACAGCAATGTTAACTGACAACCCCCCCCCCCCCCGCCCCCCCACACACACTTTTCAGATTAAGGTTGCATTTGGCTTACTTTTGCACTGCGTTAAACATGCATGCCGATTTATCTAATCCGCCAGCCATCTCCCTTAAGATGCGTCATCTTTTTCGTTCGCTCATCGGCCATCACTTAGTGTTACAGCCACAAAGCCTCATAAGATGGGCTTTTGCCATCCCTGTGTTCCTTCTTGGCAAGGCTCTGGCTACGCCCCTGCCTACATACAAAAGCAGGTCAAGTCCCGTGCGTTGCATGATGGGCAATGAAGTGCCCTCCGGGCCAATCCATACCCAAGGCATACAGCTTCCCGGAGGCTATTTTCTCTGCGGTGGTGTGGTATAAGGGAAGATAATTCGGGAAAAATACTGTTGCAGGTGTCCAACACATGTTTCATACACCATGTAGAAGTAACGCTGATTCAAAAGTATGCGACAAGGTAGCAACACGATAAGCTCGCAGTCAGTCATGCGGGAGACATCCAGGTCAGGGCAGTGACCACTGACGGCGGACGGGAGCAGGGCTCAGGTAAGGAATTTATGACAGAAGGGTCGTCATTTTGTGGCTTGGTTTTTAAAACACAACCTCCAGCTTTATGGCTTTTGTCACATTGTTTTTGGCAGCTTCAAGCTCCCAAATTTGTTTCCGTCTAAAATGCTGCGGCAGGTCTTATTTCTTGAAGAGCAGCCATCGAAATGAAGGTGCATGAAAAACCTGACGCACTGTGAGCCATCGATCCACTTCCAAAATTCTCACCATCTTATATCCATGCTGTATTTTGGCATCTACACTGTGGAGGTAAATGCTTTCTTAATGGCCCAAAATACCTACCCGCTCGTGGTATTTCGCCTACCCAGGAAAAACAATGTTAAAATGAACGAATAATCTAGGGGAGCTGGATAGACTTATTTGGCAACTGACAAAAGAGCCGAATAGGCAATACTATGCACCGGTGATAAACAGCTCTAGACGCCTACCTAGCATAGCAGCCATGACATTTGAATAAAGAGCGATAACAATCTCCATCCCTACCCCCCCCCCCCTACCCCCCCCCCCCCGGTCATCGGGCTCGCTTTCCAGAAAAAAGTTCCTGAAGTACACCCTGAGCTTGGCCCCCCCCCCCGCCACTTTTTGAAACGCTTCTGCGCCTATGTGCCAAATAGATATTCTACCTTTACCTTTCCAGTTCCACCACCAGATTCTAGCCATCACCACTCCGCGGTGCTGTAAATGCCAGTTCGTTCTAAACATCAATCTCAGAATCGTACTGGTGAAATACACGTCCGGATTTGCTTCTAAATGTGCGATTCGATGTGCTTAAGGGTTGACAGGTACTTCTTTCAGATACATAATCATTTTCGTCCACCTGTTGGCCACAGCTAAGTGTTAGCTACGAGGCCGACGCTGCACAGCCTAAGGAGACTGTAACGCCCGGCGTCGAGGCTTTTGTTACCCATTAAGATTTGCGAGCGCGGGTGCTCAAACTACGTACATAATTTGTGACACTTGTCAAAATTCTGTCTGAATGTTGAACATTTCCAAATAGACATGCCTTAACCATGTTGCTACCAACTGTTAACCCATTTCGATCTATCCAGAAACGAATTGTGACGAAGCTTCCGAGTTTTTTGAGTCCAGAAACGGTGAATTGGACCATTTTTGACTGTTGTTTGTTGCATCAAATTGTTTGCAATCTATTTCATGCAATCGTTAAACGAATTATATCTTTACTTTATTGGCTATGAATTCAGTCAGAATTTATATCGCAGAAACTTCTGGCTCCTACTCCAGTAATAATTGGACACAGGAAAAATACCAATGAAAAGCATGCCCTCGGTAGCAATTGAGCCACATCCGACATTTTTCTGGGGGGGGGGGGGGGGCTTTTCCATATCAGGGCTCTTTGTCAACCCTGTACCACCACCCTTCTTGCCAAGGCTCTGGCTACGCGCCTGTCAGTGACTGTTAGTGGTGGAATGCCTATCAGTGATGACCGTCATTGTCAGTGACTGCCAGTGAATTTGTTGCCAGTCGAACACAACAGGCAACTGGCACTCGCGGGGCGAACGGTGGACAACACTTACGTCATCAATGACGTCTTTTGGCGCCATCGGGCATTGCGACACGAAGACGCCATGGACGAATCCCTACAGGGCTCTCAATTCCACTGATGCCCGGGCGTAGTGACAAATTGCCCCAGATTCTGTGCTGGTTTGTTGGCGTGTAACAGCACTTCCTTGCGATATTTCCCAAGTTTGAGCTGCGTCGTAACTGCCTCTTTCATTTCTTCCGGCTTCCAGCAGTTCGGTAGTAAAGCCGTTTATTTCCTGTTCGCCGTAAGACGCGCCTCCGTTCTGTCGGCACCTATTTGGTTCGACATTCGTCATCTCCATTGGTGTGGGCAGCGAAAAAATTGGCTTCGAGGTCAGGAGGTCGATAAATCTATGGAGCTCAAATAATAGAAAAGATTCTTCGTGGAAAAGCCGAAACGCTTTTGGGAGTTTAAGGTGGTGTTTTAATGGAGAATTGTGCTGAAGACTCAGCGAAGGAGGGATGCATTCAAGTTTGAGTAGGTGCTGCAAGTTGCAAGTAGGTGCTGTTACTAAACTCTAAGTGATTTTGGTATGCAGTGCATGCATGTGCTTATTGAGTGTGGAAGTAAATGCAGGAGGATCTTGACGAGTGCAACACGGCCATGTTGAAAGCTAGCACATATTACACCTTCTGAAAGGTACAACGTATATTTCATTAAAACGCCACTGTTAGATCGCAAAGCAAACCCAGAAAGCTACCTCCGCACAGCATACCAGTGGCGAAGCCAAAATTTTCTACAGGAGAGGCCCACTTCGCCGCTTAGGGGCTCTGTTTGTTGAAATGGCAATAGCTTCTAAAGCCCGGAATCCTACTTTGTGTCTCAGGGTCCGTCTTAGACCTCCTAAACGCTCTACATGCGTGCAAAGGGCACCGCCACCTGAAGAGGAAAAGGAGGAGGGGGGGGGGGGGGGGGAGGGGAGTCGTGACGTCAAGCATCTTCCCCTGGCCTCAAATCTGCACAATTTTGGAATGTACGCATATACAATATATGCTGCTGGTTTTTCGTAGGCGGAACACAGCAGGACATACAGCAGTTCGCATTTCCCGGTCACGTGGACGGCGAATTTCCTGCAAATCTGCGCGCATGTCTGGATGCTGAACTGTGCTGGGTTGGTTGCATGAGCGCGAAATACTGCTTGCTGTGCTCAGCTGGAGAGCCGTGCTGTGGTTAGCAATGCTTCTAAGAAGGCCTATGTTCCAGGATGTCGACGAATCAAGGGTCGAAGCTGACTCAGAGTGGCGCCTGCGGCGAAGGAACATTCCCTTCCACTCCGAATGGGCTCGCACAAACATCCCTCGCCACAACCCGCACGTCACCCGAAATAGCCGGACGCCGGCCCCTGGCGGAAATCAGTGCAGCAGGCAGGGCGTCCGCCTCGGACGCCGCTCGTGGAGGGGACGCCGCCGCCATCCGCCCCAGGGCTCGGCGGGAGGAGCGGGAGGGGGGGGGGGGGGCGGTGCCCCGTCCGACACCTGGCGGCGGTGGCCGACCGCGCGTCCGTGACGTCACGCGCCGGCCTGCGGTCGTTGTCCCAGGTGGCCGACTGGCGGGCTGGCGCGCGCGCGCGCGCCCCGGCGCCGCCGCGCTGCCGCCAAGGCCGCGACGCGCGCCGACCGGCCGCCGGGTCGTCGCGCCGCCGCGCCGAACCTTCAGAAGAATGCGACACGCTGTGGCCAGACGGCGGCGCCGGCGCGGCCTCCGGCAGCAACCGCGGGAGACGCACAAAAGACGTCGCCGCGCAGCCAGCGGGGCGGGACGCTTCCGCCTCAGCATGCCACATGCCGTGAAAAAGAAACTGGCGCAACAGTGCGGTTCATTTATGGTCCCAGCGTGTTATGCTAAAAATTGACCTGTTTTCCCATTGTCCTTGCTGGGTTCATCGCAGCCTTTTTATGCTCACGGGTTAAATTCAGTGGAACTTATATTTCATCAGTGGTTGATGCAATGTCGTGGTCCTCCAAATTTCTCTGTAAAATAACAGCCCTCCCAAAAACGATCACATTATGAATATGTCTTGAGTTTTGAACAAAAGCCGCTCAGACAGCTTTGTCATGCCAGCCTTGCTCAGCATTCTGCACTCACAAGTCGCGGACCGCCACGTAGTTAATGCGATGAACGGTGGAAAACGTTCTTCAAACATATGGCAGCGAAACGATGCAGGCACTCAAAGGTGAACCAGCTTTAGGTACTCCGGAGTCCTGGCAGAGGCTGGGTTTTACGCTGCTGTTGCCTGTGTAGTTTGTTCCGCTGGGAATCCAGTCCTCACCACTGGGATTTATCTGGCACCATCGACTAGGTACGGCTGATGTGACATCCGGACATCGGCCCTCCGTACACATGAGCCGGCTAGTGCTGCTGCCCGTGGCTCATTTTGTCGGAAGACCTTCGCGGTGGCTTGCGAAAATGTGCACTGTGCTCGATTTGTTATTCATTGTTCCAGGTGCGCAGCCAGTATTCCTTAGACAGGGACGGAGCTTGGGGAGAGCGCAATACGCCGATTTTTGACTTTCTGCCAATAGGCATCCAAGGCGGAACTTCAACGAAATGCAGGACTGTAGAGAGTGGGGGGGGGGGGGGGGGGGGGAGTAAAAATCTTCCGCTCCTTCGTTTAGCTGCGCACCTGCATCATCATGTCTCAAGCGATGTACGCATTTAATTATGTGCAGTTGGGTGCACTGGTCGGCGTTCGTAAATTTCCATCTCGAGGGGGGAATGCCCGTGACCAACGCTCGACGGTTAGTCGACAGAACTCGACATTTAGTGCTTTGACAAATTGAAGGCGTTGGCACACTGTACAAATACACTTGCTAAAATCACATGACCACAGCTCACATTTCATGCTGCTTTTATAGCCATCTCTCGATTGCTAGTTTTGAGCGGGTGGACTCCGCTCGGCGGGGGTCAATTTCCCTTGCACCGGATAGACGCGCTCGAATATCGCGCCAAATTGCGGATCAGCTGTTAGACCGGCACATGTCATCTACTTGGTTTGTTCTTTTATTTCGCGGAAGTTTATTCCCATTCCCTGGGCAAGCTCAGTCATCAAATACGGCTTAGATGGAAGAAACCGATAAATAATTTTAGTAGAAGATAGGATCTTATCTGTAATAAATGCAAAAGAATAGCAAACCGAAATAAATGTTGGCACGTCGCGAACATTACACTTATCCAAGATCCACGTAAACTTCAGCTGGGGGAGCGGGAAATCGCGCGCGCCGGCAACAGTCGAGGTCCGCGGTGCGCAAGTACTTTGGAGGGGGATATTGTAAGGTAAGGGCGCGGCTTTCCGCGTTTTTCTTCCGTAGAATATTTCGGCTTAGATCGCATGCCAACCTTTCAAACGTTTTGGCCCAACTAAGTACTCAGGGCCGGAGAAGAGCTCTTAACCGCGCGCCGAAAGCGTCTGGGCGTCGAAGGCTGGTTGGTATGCTGGTGCGCTACATGTAAGCTTAGATGTGCATTTATTTGGGGTGCCTGCTGAGAAGTATCGCTTGAAGACCCCTGCAGTAGTTGCAGTTTGTAGATATCTCAGTATTTGTGCGGGGCATTGATATGGCTTAAGTTTGTAAGCAATGGTCAGATGAGGGGAACTTGGTATAGTGAATACATAAGGTGGATATCATTTTGTACACTTCATGTTCATTTTTGTGTTGTAAATCAGGGGGCATTGACATTAAGAAATGGTATTGGGTGCCTTCTTGCGTGGGTTTGTAGTCTGGTGCCAAAACCTGGTTTGATAGCTATTGATATTGCCATTGTGAGATCAAAATGTCATGGATTTCTGGCCTGTGACATGTGCTCTGTCCTCATCTTCCCTCTGCATTTGTATGCATCAATATGCTCTCAAATGCTGCACTGGTTTATTTGATGTTAATGATAGGTTAAAATGGTAAATGATAGGTTGTGTGCATGTGGGCACTGCTTCTTAGGGCTTAATGCTTCTTTGCTTCCAGCAACATTGCCATGAATAAAATGGAAATAAGTCATTAGCCAGGGAAACATGGTCATGGGTTGAGACAGCTGATCTTTTCTGTAGCTTTTGTAAGATAAAATTGTGACCTTCATCGCCAGGGGCAATAAAAAAGAGGTCATGTTATCTGCTAGGGAGCATTCTACCAAAAAATGTGAAGGTTCATGTGTTGAGTTTGAACTTGTAGTTGAAGCTCTTTGGGTTTGGTTCAGCAGCTGTTGAATGCAGCTGTAACAACAGTTTGTCAGTGACAGCTTTAAGTTGACAAACGTGATCAGGAAAGCAGGATTTTACACATTGCACCGCTTCAAATTTTTAAAAGCACCTGCTGGCACTGCTACTTTTTGCTTGTCAGTGGCATGATTTGGCAAGGTGGGACACAGCAGGGATTTGCAAACCAAATGCATAATCTAGTGAATGGTAATGGTCCAGTTACATGAGGGTGTCATACTATGAGCTTGGATAATTTTTCTTGGAGGTATGCTATGCATAAATTGTGCTGATGTTTGTTGGAACATTATTCTCCAGATTAACATGTATCTCACTTTTATATGTTGCTGTTGAAATAGGTCTGTTATTTTACTTTGAAAGTGTAAGAAAAGCTGTCATCACAAGTGATAAAACATGTAGTTTTGAAAAAAAAATGATCTGACAACAGACAAAACTGGCATATAAAACAAGAGTATGTTAACAAAATCATTTAATTTGTATGACCTGTGTAATGAGACCAATTTTAAGACACTTGATACATACTCAACAGCAATACATTTGTCTCCATATTTACTATTAGTTTAATGCTAACCAATCATGCTTCTTTTTTCTATAAGTCTCACCATCACTGTACAAATTCCTCTTAATACCTGAGAAATGCAAACAATTTTCATCGCCCTGGTGTACATTAAAAATTTGATATCAACCAGCTTTTAGCCCCTTGCTTTTTCATCTAGAGCTTGATCTCCTTATTCACAAACTTCAAATATCTAGTAATTGCACTATCTGGTTGGCAAGTGCAGTGCTAGCTGGGTTAACTTATACTTTCATGTCTCATTGAAAACTGATGTAAGCATCTGAGCTTTGGGCTTCTGCCTTTGATTTGAGCAATTTTTTATGCTGGACCAGGGCAAGCATGGTACATCATGTGTGCACCTGCAGGTGGCCATGGAGCTAACTGCAATGTAATGGCTGTCTGGCGTTACATATCAGTCATGTACATGTCAATACATGCCAGTGCAGCACATGCCACTGATATACATGATAGCTATCAGCTAGTCTGAATTGGGGCTGGTGCAGTGTGACTATATTCCATGAATATTAAAAGCAATGTTCATATACTTAGGTCTGCCATTGGAAGGCCCCTGGCAAAAGTGATCTGTACCACCAGAATGGTTTTCATACTAATTGCATGTTTAGATCTGGCATGCTTTTTACATTAAATATGCTTAGATTACACACATCAGCCTGTTATGTAGACTCACAGCTGGCTCCTCAGGGCCTGAACCCCTTTGACTAGAGGGGAGAAGGTGCGTAGCTTGGTGCAAGGCTTTAGAAGCAATAGTGCATAGCCTCAGCTGGGGGCAGTTCAGGTGTGATGACTCATTCTCACACCTAGCACACCTGTTACAGAGGGATGGTCGAATGAGCGTGCGTCGTCTTCGGCTCACGCTGCCGTCGGACTGATCATGTCTGGGGCCAGGTCAGTACAGCGTGAGAACGCAGTCGGTGGCTGGTAACCATTGAGACTCGGTGGGCTGTGCACACCACCTATGGTTTCAATTGGTGCTTGATTGGTACCACCCAGAAGGCTTTGTTTCAATGGGTTCTCAGGTCAGCGCATGCATTTCTATTTCCTCTGGTCAGTATCGCATGCCGGGTGTCGGCCAACTGCTGGCATCAGAACTGACCTATTTAACATCCCTGCATGGAGGGGCCTTGCATCAATTGCGGTCAGGTCAGTGCTTATGACGGATGCGTATCAGTGGCATGTGCATTGTGCATGCAGTGGATCTATCAGAACTAACATGCCCCTTCTGTGTCATCCCAGCGGGGTAAGGGGGGTAAGTGTCTACAGGATAGTGAGGACCGGTAAATGAGCGCATTTGTGAAAAAAGTTGTTCGAGGCGGTATCAACACGTCCAGATGCTGTTCGCGTAGACTTTGAAACAACGCCTCGTGCTCATATTTAGGGATATCATCAACGTGGGAATGACGGCTGCTTTAAGAGCATCGCGGTCTATATGCGGGTGTCATATCGCCATTAACAACTGCTTTATGAAATACTGACGCGTGCACCATAGCACCTCACAGCGGTCGTGGCAATATGTTCCGTAGAGTATGCAGTACCCAGAATTTCCATACGTCGTAGTGCGATCATACGGTAAAATGGTTGACAATTTCCGACCCGCTTAGTCTTTACATGTCACCGGGTTGCTCTGCGTACATCTGCAAAAAGGAGATCCCGAGATCGACGACGCATGTAACACGCGCCCGGGTGGCCGGCTGACACCCTTCGCTCGGGTGTGGGGGGGGGGGGGGGGAGGACCAATTTGACCCCCCAACTGAGATCTCGGGAACTAAAAGAGCTAGAGACACCAAATTCGCAGGGTGTGTTGACCTGTACGTGAACTCACGTGGGTCAAATTTTGAGGTTCCTAGATCATGACCTTTGGGTCAAATAAGGTCAAACAATGTCAAATTGCAGGTTGGTCTCCAAAGTACCCTCAGAGCCTAGATAACTGTTTTTAAGCAAAAATTCGCTTGCTCATTTAGGGTAAGTGACCTTGGTTGACCTTTTGAAGGTCATGGTGACCAAAATCATACAAGACTGCTTTGAGTTTTGCACTTAAATAAGCGACAAAGATAACGCTAGACAGTATGTTTCTAAAAACAAAATGTTGGGCTGGGTCGTTTTAGGTCAATGACCTATTCTAACCTCTGAGAAGTCCATGGAAGATGTAAAATGCGTTTTCTGCCATTAATAAATTTGAAATGAGCACCAGCAACTATCCCACACAGTAAGCCTTAGAGCAGTAGAACAGGTTGGTTTTGACATTGGTCTGACGTACAGGTTGGTCTGACCTTCATGCCTGACCTTAGGTCAGCGTAATTTGCTCATTCAATATTTGAGTTTCCCAAGAAAGTATCTCAGAGATGCGTGGCTTTGTCTAACACTCCGTTGTTGCATCAGAATGAGCGATTCCCTAGAAACTGACTTCGCTGAATCCATGGCCTGACTGACCTGCCATAGGTCAGCGACTTTACAAGGTACATCTAGGTTTTTGATGCTAAACGATCCGCTACTTAATTGTTTACAGCAAAGCAAAATCTAGCATGGCTACGCCGCGCCGTTCGGAAACCATTTTGGAAAAGCCTTCGGATATCAACGCCTGAACATTTCTTGTTTCAAATGATTGCAAAGCGGTAACGATACCAGTACATTGTTAATCATCGTAAATCGCACCAAGTGTGGTTAATTAATTGGTAAATACCAATTGGTTAACGCCAAGCTTCCGTGACACCAGTACCCAGCGCTTGTGTTGATTGCTACTCTAGGTATGACACAGGCGGCAGCTTCCAGCTCCCAGCACGTAACTGCCGGCATAGCCGCGGGCAGTGCACATTGCCGTCGGCTGTTTTATCGGCTCGGGATGCTGTATGCAAAGATCACATTGCCGTTGGCCGCCTTGGTTAGGAAAGATTTCGCCCGTTTTGTCAGCCGAACTCCCAGATGCCGCTCTCATTTTTTTCGAGTGGCGCCCCGCTGGCTGCTCGCACGGACGCAGCTGCGGCCTGGGACGTTGCACGGCGGCGAGCCGGGCCGGGCCGGGCCGCACCGCCCCGCTTCCCGCCCGGTCCAGGTGCGTGCGTCGGGGCCCGCGGTGGGTCGACACCTGGCTGGACAGGTGCCGACGCCTGCACCGGCACCGACATCGGCGGCCGGGCGTCGGCTGGGCCGGCCGGCTGGGGCCGCTATCCACAACGCTGCGCCGGTCGGTGGCGTGCCGACCCAGCGCGTCGCTGCTGCTGCACGGCCGGCTGGAGACGCGTGTGAAGTGCGGGCGTCGAGGGAACGAGAGAGCGCGCCGGTGCGCACGAGTACCGGGCAAATTGTCTGGGATGGGGGGGGGGAGGGGGAGGGAGACTTTCGGCATATATCGTCGCATGGAACGAGCCTCCGAATTTTTCCCGCCTGATTCTTTTTTGGAAAGGGTCTGTTTGAACGCGCTGTCCTCGCTCAGATTAAATGGTTGCCTGTCTGACGGTAGTTAGCAGTGTCCCCCAGTGGTTCGCGTGATATTTGGCAGTTCGTTCGCGTTATGTTTTTGGAACTGTCCGACAGAATCCGCCCTATCTCGGCGATTCAGACGCCGGAAATGTTTTCCGTGATCAGGGGTCGAAATGGGCAGCACATTTAGGACTGCCTGGTGACCAGATGGAAATTCCACTTTTCGAGATCCTCCTTCCCTTATCTTGGAGCCGGTCCGCCGGGCCGGTAGCTTATCTCCTCAGTGGAAGGCGCGCCGCAGTCGCAATGTGTCCGCAGCCGACAATACGGGGAATCCTTATCTTTTCGAGAGATAAAAAACCGTGGCTTATCACGCCGCCAGTCAGAAGGAAAACGTCCTGCTTCCCTGCTGTCGCGGTCCGCCGCGCTGTCGCTGGGACGCTGCTGCAGGGGTGAGTCGCCACCGCTCCTCTCCCGGCCGGCTGTGTTCCAGTCCGGGTCGTCCGCTGCACCAGCTTCTGCCTGACCCAAGCTGCCGTGCCCACACGCCCTGGGCGTGTTGCCGAATGCTGGCCGCCTTTTGTCTTGCATTGGTGTTTGGGATTGGGCGCGAGGAGTCCGCAGCACGACCCTCGTGGGTCTCGTCCATCCATTACCGGCAGCGGGCTTTCATCGTTCCTGGCTACCACATCGACAGTGAAATTCATTCACATTAAGCAGATCTGAAAGCCAGCGAAGACAGCTTCATCATCTGTAGCGTATGCCACCTGCAACGTCACGGTTGTTCGTGGCAAGAGTTGCTATACACAAGGGCGTACGTTAAGAATGTGCAGTGGCGTACAGCAAAAGCCCTGCTCAACCACTCGGGTATCTGCCCGTGAAACTCCGCCACAGTGCGGGCACATGGGTCGCCGTGTGGGGTTTGTGCCGACTCGAGACGTGTGCAGCAGGCTGGCTGCTGAGGTTAGAGTTGCTCTGGCTGACGCATTATGCGGTCAGGCAGGTTCTGTTGGCTGGTGGGCGCTTGCTCGTTGCTTAGAAAGCGATGCACCCAAGCCAAGTTCTCGTGAATCGCAGGCTGGTCGACGCTTGACCATTTCAGTTTGTTTTCAGGTAGGCTCACCGTTACAATTACGGAATACTGTTCACAGTTACGCAATAGTCTGGCAGTCGTGACACTGTGGTTATTACTGGAGCACGCTTACGTTAGGTCACTTCGTACCCGCCGCAAGTTGCGCCGCAGTGTATGGTATGTGGGAAAACCGACGCTCCCACGAAAAATGTATTTGTTTTGCCGGACAGCTAACATGTAAAATTTGAGGCGGAGGAGAGGGCTGACGGACGGAGTTGATGCTGCTACGGAGAAACGCTACTAGCAAATTTGAGGGAGCATGCTACCACGTGATTATAGTGTGATGCAGCAAGTATGAAGTGGGGACGTTGGGATATGCCAGACGCCACTAGCCACGTCCACTGATTTAATAGCAAACCATAGGCTAAACGAATCCTGGTTGGACTTTCCAAACACCCGAAGGATTCCTCCCCGTATGGTCCAGCCTAAACGGACCTGTCCAAAACGGACCTGGGCTAGCACACATAGCACACGTATGCATTCGCAACCGCTGCTGTCATGGGCGCCACATGGCTAGGGTAGTGGGCGCGTCCTAAGACATAAGTGATCATCGTCATCATCATCATCGTCATCATCGTCATCATCGTCACCAGCCGCAGCTCTCTAGGCTAGGTTTTTCTGCGACCAATGGAAAACATGGGGAATTGCGCGGTAGGCTGTGCAGAAAGTGGCGGGCATCGAATCAGTGCGGGGAGTAGAGAGGCTGTGCTGGCTTAGGAACCTCCCAGGTTGGAGGGCTGAGTGACTATCGAAGCCGGTCCTTCCCATGCGTCACCGCAGGGATGACGTTTAACTTTCTTGGGAAGTGGGAGAGCAGTGGCCCGCTTCTGTTTTACAATGCCTATGACTTGCTGAAGAAATATAGCTGCTTCATTGGTATCACGGCATGTTCGCCACCGTGGGTGAGGTTAAGGTCCGATGTGTAGGCATCTGAGCATGTGCTTGTGCGGGGATGGTTTGAGATTTTCAGAGTTCTGCATCTCTACCGGGATGTTAAATTATGACGACTGCGAACATGTTGCATGCGAATAATCAATCCTTTTTTCGAAGCGATGTAATATATTGCGATGAGTAAATACTAGCTCGTGTTAACCCTGTTTTTTTCCCCTGCTGTCGCGGTGGCCCAACTTATTTCTGACCGAAAGTGCCGTAATTGGTCTTCCCGCCATTTCTGCGCGCGCGCAGAAGTAGAATTGGCGCCCAATTTTATCCCTCTGTCGTGGCGGTGGACCATTCTATTTCTGGCCAGAAGTGCCGTAATTGGTCTTCCCGCCAATTCTGCGCGCGCGCGCCTTCGCCCGGGGCAGGTGCGCTAGCGCGCACCCCACCCATGTCTGGGTGGGGTGCACCCCACCCATGTCTGGTATCCTGGCGCCCGGGGCGGCTCCTTACGGAGACGGAGGGGGAGGGGCACCGCCACGCATGAAGCGACCGTGGCGTCGCGGCGCCCAAACAGCTGATCAGTCAGCTGAGTGATCAGCTGATCGCGCCTTACGCGCCGCCCGGGCCCGCTTTCATTCAAGCGTAGTCTGCCATTTCGTCGGCCGGTACCGTTGTTCTGCACGGTTTGCTCGCCGCCGGGGGTTTCGACGGCAGCGCGTTTGCTCCGGTGAGGACTGAGTGCCGATTTCCGGCTGTCGGCGCTGTTTCCGGTCGTCGCAACGGTGACGACGAATTGGTGCGTTGTTGTCGCTAGTGCCGTGGCTCTGACCCGCCCGGTGTTAACGGTCAGGACAGACTCGGCCATGACTGTGGCGATGCCTGCAAGGGCTTAGTTTCGTATTCGGATGCGGGGGGGGAGGGTCCTCCCAACTTTGGCTTTAGCCCCCCCCCCCCAACCTTCCTCCAACATTGAGGAGCAAGTGGACAAAACAAAAACTGAGGAGGAACTAGTTTGCCGGCGTATTTCGGGTAGGTTTCGTCGTTTTTCTGTGGCTCAGGCTCACCAACTTGTTTTGTAAAACTACACTCCTGGACCATCGGGGTCTGCTCGATGTACCTGTCGTGATGGCAGCAATGACCCCCGCTTGAATGCCTCCCAGGAAAATTGTGGTATTTCGTGATTTATATGTTGTCTTGCTCTTTTTCAGCCGCATGCTCTTAACTTTGCGATAGTTCTGCGGAGTGAAGGCTTGAGCATGGACAGTTAAAGAGAAACTAGTACTTCAAAGTGGTACCATGATTATAACATTGCTTTCGTTAGGCATAGCGCTGCCATACTGTCAGGGAAACAAGTGAGAACATCATATGTAACACCATTTGGGTTGTCCTGTATCTGTTTTAGCTTAAAAGCTACGTTTTCTTTGACGATGCTCGCCCTGTTCTTTAAAAGAACGTGAAAATTCTTCGACGAGCCCAAATGGTTACTGCATGCCACGATACATAGGCATGTTTGCTGGACATCTGGAAAACGGGGTGGGGGGGGGGGGGGGAGGCCACGAACCAGCGCTTTATGTGCAAAGCTTCCCACAATGTTCTACTACACGCCAAACTAAAGTGTTACTACTGTCACGGATTTGGATGTTGTATGCATGGGTGGGTCTTGAAAATGCTCTGATTTTAGTGGACGATTTATGTGATTCCTTATCGGCGCCTCGCGGTGGCGCCGAGCTTTTGGGCGCCTGATGGCCACGTGGGTTGTCAGCACGCACAAGTGGCGTTAGCGCATATAACGCACAGCTGTTGTCGGGTCCCTTTTGCGTTATTGTGACACTCGGTAAGTGCACTTTCCCGTTCATGGGCCCTCGCATGAAGTGTTTGTTAACGCTCAGTTGATCTCGGTCCGTCCACAAGTCATAAGTTTTCGTTCATTTTTGAATGCGGTCTGAAAAGCGTGTTTTCTGTGTGGGTGTGATGTATTCTCTGTGGGTGCTCTCGCTGTGTTTATCGCAAGCTTTATACGCTCCTTTTTCTACCGAACACGGCGGTAGCCCTTTTCTGTGTAGCTCCCGCGGGTATCTTACGAGTGCTGTCAGCTTTCTTCCTCAGAACCTCAGGGTCTCAGAACGTGAGCGACGGGTCTGTTCGGATCCAGTCTCAAATGAACTCGTGTAATATGTATACATTTGTATAACTTGAAAAAACAGAGTTCTGCAAGTGGGACCTGCAGATTGCACTTGCGCTTGCAGACGCAAGATTGCACTTGCGATTTGCCCCTATTATCGTGAAACATGTATCAACATCACTCGAACACTGCTTCAAAACGACAATTACATACGGTTGGGAACGCTCAGCCGGAAAACATCACAAGTCTCGTCCCCCCCCCCCCCCCCCCCCCACACACACTCTTAGGACCATTGCTGAGCTCGGCCCGTGCCTGGGCGGATGCCGCCCGCCGGGTGTGGGCCTAGCGCCGGCGCTAACCGGCGCCGCCGTCTCCTCCGCAGAGGCAGCAGTCGGCCCAGTCGCGCCACGCCGGCCATCCTGACGCGCGCCAAGCGCCGCCGTCCGGAACACAGTCCGCCTCCGGCCATGGAGGTGCAGCTCGGCGCGCAGGTGAGTCCGCCCTGGTGCCGGCTGCAGTCACTGTCGGTTACAGCCTCTGGTGCCAGCGGCAGTCGCTGATGCCGGCTGCAATCGCTGGTGCCAGCTGCGGTCACTCGGTTACAGCCTCTGGTCCCGGCTGCAGTCGCTGGTGTCGGCTGCGATCATTGTCAGTTACAGCCTCTGGTGCCGGCGGTAGTCGCTGGTGCCGGCTGCAGTCGCTGGTGTCGGCTGCAGTCACTGATTGACTGTCACTGCAGTCGCTGATAACAGACTTATGGACATCTATCTACGGTGGATGCCAATCAAATTTTCCTGTTTGTTGGTCCGAGGCATTTAGCATTAACGCCCAGCTTCTTCTGCTAGTTTGTAGTCTGAAATATCAGGAGTGTTTTCCTTTTTATGTGAACCATGCATAAGTGTTACGAAACAAATGTTAATGCATATACTTTTTATAATTAACTGAAGCAGAGCAGCGTTTCGTAGACCCCCCCCCCCCCCCTGTAACTGTTATGACAATACAATGGAACGAAGGGGTCTCCATCTGTCATATGGTCAATACCATGCGATGACACCAAGGTAGAAGCGCAACCTTTTGTTTCCTGCGGTGGTTTCTTCAATTTGGCCGTCTTATGCATTCCTGTGCATCACCTGATCCAGGTTGAAATTTCTCCGTGGTGCATTCTTGAAACTCGCGTGGTCGCCATGGACGGCACTGGGGGTCCACACCTTGCGTTAATGTCCGATGCGTCTGGGCCCATTTGCTCGCCCCCCGGGCATCCCTGGCTCACCCCACCCCGATGGCGGCACTCGGTCCGAGAGCCAGCGACCTCTTCACTGGGTCGCTGGCTGCGTCGCCATGGACTCTGACACGACGGGTCTGGACTGACCCAGCACAGATGCGGCGCACAGTGCTCTGACGAACCTCGCCAGAGGAGCGCCGCACTGGCCCCAGAGCGCGCGTGATCCAGGGTGGCGTGCCAGTCACTACCACAGAAGCCTAGCGCTGATCCCAGCGCTCCGTGCCCGGGCTCCTGTGCCCGGATCACGCCACCGGGGTCCCACCTATGTCCTGCCGCCCGGTCCCCCCGCTCTGGTCCGTTCTCCGGAGTCCCTCCCCCTCCCAGCCGCCTCAGTTCCGTCGCCCTGGTCCCGGCTGCGTACTGACGCTGTGCTGTGGTCAGCAATTAGGCGGGGGCCGTGGTCCCGGCTGCGTACTGACGCTGTACTGTGGTCAGCAATTAGGCGAGGTGCGTTCTGACGCTGTGCCGTGGCCGGCCAGTTGGGCGGGGGCCGTGGTCCCGGCTGCTACTGACGCCGTGCCGTGGTCAGCAGTTGGGTGGGGGCCGTGATCCCGGCTGCGTACTGACGCCGTGCCGTGAGTCAGCAGTTGGGGCGGGGGCCGTGATCCCGGCTGTACTGACGCCGTGCCGTGGTCAGCAAGTTAGGCGGGGGCCGTCGTCCCGGCTTGCGTACTGCCGCTGTGCCGTGGTCAGCAGTTGGGCGAGGGCCGTGGTCCCGGCTGCTACTGACGCCGTGCCGTGGCCGGCAGTTGGGCGAGGCCGAGTGGGTCTCGCCGGCGGCAGCCAAACCAGCACGGCCTCCAGCACCCGCCTGCAGCGCGGTCCGGCTCGGAGGACATGCACATCGGACACAAGCCAGGCATTCCTGGCCGGCCTTCGACAGCCAGTGGAAGCGCCAGCGCGCCTTGTACCCCGCCTCCCGCCACATGGTCCCAAGTGAGTGCCGGCGGTGGTCGTACCGATACGGGATGTATGCTGGCCCTCGATGGGGGGGGGGGGGGGGCATGCTGCTTGGTGTAAGCTCGATGGGCATTGTCGCTAGGCTATGTTTTGCACCTTCTTTTGGAACACACTGCAGGGGTTGTTGTGAAGAAAAGCATGAAAGAAGTTGTGGTTTTCCGGGGACAATTTGCTCTCTTGAACGCCGTTGCGGACTGTTATGGATGTTGTTAACGGTTTTTTTCTTGCAGTGAAAGCAACTAATGTCTTTTCGTGCTAGGCAGTTCGCAACTGTGACCACGACTTTGTTCACGATTGTTTAGGTGTTCTCCCGGGGTACCGGTACGCGATGCCGGTTCCTCCGTCGTCCCTGTGGCCACCAACCCCCCGAGCCTCGTCGTCCCTGTGGCCACCAACCCCCCGCCCGTTGGCGGCTCGTGCGCCAGCTGACGGCTGCGGCGCGCGCCGGCAGGTTTCGCGAGCAGCAGGGTGATGCCGCCACAGGTGCGGCAGCGCGTGCCGCCACTGCCCGAGCTGCGCTGGACTGAGGTCGAGGACCTGTGGACCAGCATGCGCGCCAAGGATTACAGTTACCGGCGCGACGCGGCGCTCATGACGACACCACCCGGCGCTCAAGCCGCACATGCGCGCCATTCTCATCGACTGGCTCATCGAGGTGGGTGGCGCCGCCACACGTGCGCGCCACCAGCAAATGCACGCTGCTAGTGTTGGGCCAGATTTGTATGTTTTAGTGAGCAAAAAGTACAAATCTCGTTGGAGATATTTGGCCAATCGTAAGCCACAGCTGGCATACCAACTCTCCCAGAAGCTCTCAAATCTATTCGCGTAGCAGGACGCGTCAAGAGAAACGCAAACAAATGGTGCAGAACGATGCAGAGCACTTTTTGCCGGCTAAGAAAAGCCAGCGGCATGCGTTTGTCGAACGCCGCTTAACCTGCGGCTGGTCGTGGCGCCGCACGGCCGGCCGGCCGGTACCGCGCCGAGGTCTCACGCCGCCTCCGTCTGTCGGCGCGCCAGGTGTGCGAGGTGCACCGGCTACACCGCGAGACGTTCCACCTGGCTGTCGACTTCCTGGACCGCTACCTCAGCCGCACCACGTGACCTGCCCAAGTCGCAGCTCCAGCTCGGGGGGTGAGGCAGCTCCGCCGCCGCTGCGCGCACACGCCCGGCACCGGTGGCTCGCGAGATTGTTCCGATGGCGGAGATACAGTGGGGTGGCGTTTTGTGTGTACTGTGCACTCAGAGTGCTAACCAGTTGCTTCTTTCTACCTTTAGTATTATTTTTTGTACACTTAAACTCACTGTGCCCCTGTGGCAATTCAGGGATGTTGTGTGTTGATTTGTTTGAACCAAATGGAAGTAAAAACAATTTTCTGTGTATTTTTTACAAACGTTTGCAGTTACCAAGTGCTAATAATTGCTTTGCTGTAACAATTATCTCGAATATTTCCCTATTTTATCTTCAGTGGTGCAACACGGCTTTGTGTTATCCTTATATGCGCGGCGTTAAGCTTGCCTGAGGCTATTGCATCATGACAGAGCATGTTGGCGGGCATACGCTACGAAGTACGGTAGCGACGCGGCCGCAGTGCAGTGATGCCTGCCTTAGCACGCGCCCGGGTGCCCGGTTGGATACCCTTCGCTCGGGTGGGGAGGCCAATTTGACCCCCCCCCTGAGATCTCGAGAACCAAAAAAGCTAGAGACACCAAATTCACAGAGTGTGTTGGCCTGTACATGAACTCTCTTAGGTCAAAGTTTGATGTTCCTAGTCATCACCTTTGGGTCAAATAAGGTCAAACAAGATCACATTCCAGAATGGTCTTCAAAGGGCCCCTAGAACCTAAGCAGCCGTTCTAAGAAAAAATTTACACGCTCACTCAAGGTCTCTGCCCTTTGCTCAGGTGGCCAGTTGGGTACCAGTTTCGCTCGGGTGGAGGGGGCCAGTTTGACCCCCCTGAGATCTCGGGAACCAAGAGAGCTAAAGACACCAAATTCACAGGGTGTGTTGACGTATACGTGAACTCACTTAGGTCAGAGTTTTAAGTTCCTAGGTCATGACCTTCATGTCAGACAAGGTCCAACAAGGTCGAGGGTCCAGATTGGTTTCCAAAGGGACCCTAGAACCTGAGCAACTGTTTTGAGCAAAGTTTCGGACGCTCGGTTATGATCAGTGACCTTGTTTGGCCTATTAGAGGTCATGATGACCAAAATGATATAAGCCTGTTTTGAGTTTTGCATTTGGATAAGCGACGTAGATTACGCTGCTATATTCTTAAAAACAAAATGCTCACGTGGGTCATTTTGGGTCAGTGACCTGTTCCGACCTATAAGAAGTCCATGGAATGTGTATAATGTGGTTCCTGCTATAAATCTATTCGAAATGAGTACCAGAAACCAGCCCGTACAGCAAGCCCGAGAGAAATACAACAGGCTGGTTTTTACCCTGGTCTGACCTTTATGCCTGACCCTAGGTCAATTCTATGTGTTTATTCAATTGCTGTGTTGCCTAAGAAAGTATCTCAGAGATGTCTGGCTTCGTCCAAAACTCCATTGTTTGATCGGATTGAACGATTCCCTGGAACGTACCTTCGTTGAAACCATGGCCTGACTTTGACCCGCCATAGGTCAGCGACCTTACAAGTTACATCTAAATTTTTGATGTCAGACGATCCGATATTCAATTGTCTACAGCTATGCACAAGTTGGCGCGGCTGCGCCGCGCCGTTCGGAAATCAACCCGGGAAAACCGGGGAGAGGGGGGGGGGGGGGGGTCAATTTGACCCCTCCCTCACCCGAGCGCGTGTTAATTATTGGGGCTTGGTTTGGAACGTGGGCTTACACTGGTGAGATGAACAAGATGGCTGTGTTTACCGGTGCGCCCCTCTGCAAACGGTTTCACTCCGCATGCCTTCTCCGGCTTCGTTCACGGGCGTCTCACCATCTTCCCGTGGCAGCTTGGCCTGTGGCGGCCTCTTTCTGTAGGGGCTCAAGGTCTCTGGCGCCCTCTGTCGCCCCGTGGAGAACGACCCGCGTTTGACGCCCGCTCAATGGCTCAACTCGCCACCTCTGGTGCCCTCTGTCGCCCCGCGGCGCCCTGCCTGCCTGAGGCGCCTCCTCGCTGGCTGGTGCTCCGTCCCTGCGGCGTCCTTGCTGAGGCCAGTGGCTTTCTCTCGCTCCCGCCCTTGCGCGCCCCCTCCCGCTGCCCACATCCGGGATGGCCTCGTGTCCCGCGTCACGCGTGAGCTGACGCCGCCGCCTCCCCCACCCGGCAGGCATCACGTGCCTGATGATCGCCTCCAAGCTGGAGGAGATCTACCCGCCGAAGGTGGCCGACTTCGCGTATGTCACCGACGGCGCCTGCACGTCCGAGGACATTCAGGACAAGGAGCTGGTCATCATGAAGGTGAGCTGTGCTGGCTGAGCGGGGTGACGGCGGAGTGGACCGTTATAGCTCAGCAAAACACGTGGCCAGCAGAGGGACTAATATGATGTTATGATCACACTGGTTGCTGTTATTCTGAGTGGGTCGAGTGTGCAGTGTGACTTAATAAAGTGATGTGGGTATTATGCAAGCTAATTAATTTTCCCTGCCTTTTGATCTGCAAGGAGCAGAGGTAAGTCTGAATCATGCATGTTGAGTGCATGTTGTTGTTAGGTCCGCCAACGCAATGTCTTGTCCTGTCAATGTCAATGTCAACACTTTCCACCAGGCTGCTTTTAGTGCAAATGTTTCTGCGCTTGTGGATTTTTGGCCCAATGTTGTTTCTGGGTGATGCACTTTCACCGCCACTGTTACCACTGCATGAGGTAACACATGTGCTCCTGTTTCCTACAGATTTTGAATTGGTCTTTATCACCAATTACTCCACAGCATTGGCTGGGAACATATTTACAGCTTACAAATATGGAAGAGAACAGATTTGGTAAGTTTCGGACCCTTCAGGCCACGGTCATGTCGCAGTGTGGTTGCTCGTTTTGGTGCATCTTTTTCGTGACGGGTAACACTCATATGTGCTTTCCCTGTTCTTCTTTAAGTGAACTAGATCCACTAACGAAAAGTAAATGACCTAGTATCTAAGGTGGCAATGTTCGTCCGCTGTGTTCCATGAGGTTGTCTAGGGTCCTTCCAGACGATTAAAGCAGTAACAGTCGAAAAAAGGCAAGAGAAAAAAGCTTTCGGGAGGAACAGCTGACAGCTGTCTAGCGAAGAAGGCACACAATTGTTTTGCAAATCAGCTCTGTCGAAAAGCGGTGGGGCCGAACTAAAGCCAAAGCATCGTAGCTCGTTGTCCACGTTTGAGTTTTGAGAGGTCACTACATATCTGAGATTACCTGCGAATTGAGTAGCATCACCGACGGTTTTGTGGTCTCCATTTTAGGCATTTTTCATGCCTGTGTTAAACCATTCATGGAAAATTTACATTGCCCTCCGATTTGGACTCCCGCGGGACATTGGCGAAGGCATTTCAGTCTCCATGCTACCTTTTGCGGGGGCGACACGGTGGCCTGTACCCCCGACAGCCGCCTTGAGCCGCCCGCTGCCGCCGTGGTAGCGTCTGACGTCACGGCTCGGTGCTGGCATCCATCACACACCCCCCCCCCCCCGTTTTTCAGGCGAGGCTGTGACGGCTGAGGAGTTCACGTGCGCACAGTTCTCGAGCCTGCAGTTCGTGCAGGTGTGCCAGCTGCTGGACCTGGCCGTCATGGACGTGGGCTCGCTGGCCTTCAACTACGGCGTACTGGCTGCGTCGGCCTTCTTCCACTTCACCAGGAACAGGGAGCTGACCGTGCGGATATCAGGTGCGTGTGGGGAAGGGATGAGGCGGCCAAGACGATGGCCGACGTCGCACCGCTACTGCGGCTATGCTGGCGAACGTGGCCTGCTGACTCCCATCGGCCTGGCGTGGCGCGGCCGCAGCTGCAGTTCCGGCTGCGGCCGCGGCTGTGGCTGGAGCTGGCTGTGGCTGTAGCTGTGGCTGTGGTTTTGGATGTGGCTGGGGCTGGAGCTGGAGCTGGAGCTGCAGCTGGCGGCTGGGGCTGTGACTGTGGCTGTAGCTACGGCTGTGGATTGTCAGGACCAATGAGCCGATTTTTAGG
>NW_023597008.1:174919-205553 GCF_011947565.3 Pollicipes pollicipes
GTTGACCGTTGCTGGTGCTCAGGAGCGATGGAGATGGAGTATTGGGAGAATGGCCACGAAGCCGTAGGCGCGGACGAGTCTGCCCATGTCGCATTGGTGTGCGTGGGCGGCCCGCCACCCCGCCTTTGAAGCATCGGCAGATGCTTCAAAGGTCGGTGGCAGCAGTGATTCTGCTGGTTCCGTCCATTTGCTAATGTTCCGTTTCATTGTAGGCTAGTTCTATAGGTAATTCGGTGACAATGGCACAGCTGAACAGTGAACTGTCACGGAAGGTGGCGGTTGTCCCTATCGGAAGACGACTCCGCCCCTGTTGCGCTGTAAGCACGAGATCCGAGCGTCACACACCATCTCCCAAGTAATGTAAATATATATTAAACGTTTAATAACTTGCCCGAGTGCAATTTGGCACCGAATATGCTCGGTCGGAAGATGAAAATACATTCAACACACGCTCCATGATACAGGATTCCATCTTAACACAATAATACAAACCAGCCACGCGCAGTATGTTACGCACAGTGCAGCGAGACGTAGAGTTCACGTGCAGCAAGTGGTCGCGCCGCGCTCCCGGCGAACGGCACGACACACCGTCAACACGCGATCGTAAATGCAGAATCCGTCTGGAAAACGCCGCGCGACGCTGCCTGCCGCCACCGCGTGGAACAGAAGGAAGCGCGGAGAGGCGGCGGCGGCGTGCGGAGCCCCGGCAGCCCGCCGGCTGGCCCCTGGTTTGTACACGCCGACTGGCGGACACGGCCTGATATGGTGCGCGCCCGCCCCGGCGTGGAATCAGAGCCGGGGACGGGGCGGGCCTAGTTGAGCATCAGCCTGGCGCAAGAGCGGACAACACATCGCGCACAGCGTTATTGCTAGCGCCTCGGCAGCGAGCCAATCAACAACGAGCACGATCACACCCACGCGCCGGCGCGGCCGACGCCACGCGCACACCAAAATGATTATCAAAGCGAGTAACTCACGACTAGTCTGCTGGTCAAAGGTCACGGCCTCTAAAAACGCAGCCGCTCGGGGAAGCGATCCGGCATCCTCCGGGCTGCCCGGAGCCAGCGTAAACAACGAACCGTTGACGACAGGGGGGCCGCGCCCACACCACACCGAAGTCAGACGTCAATAAACGGTCAGCTGCCGGCCGCAGCAGCGGCGCCAGCGCCGCGCGCCGAAGGAAGACAATATGGCGGACAGATATGAGTGGGCAGGCCGGGCCGGCCGAGTGATATGTTGCGGTGGGTCGGGGGCTCGGGAGCGGTCGCTCACGTGAGCCCCAGTCGCTCCACCTTGGCCGACAGGCAGGTGTGCAGCGCGAACACGAACGGCTTCGGCGACGAGCCGAACTCCACCTCCTGCGGCGGACAGGCGCGTCACACTGTGCCCTGGCCGCCCCCGGCGCAGTGCACGGTATGGCATGGGCAATAGCATTGCCTGCATGTCGGCAAAGCAAAGCGCATCGATTGCCTGACCAGCACCAACGCGGAAGGTGCAATATGGTGACCCACGCCGTCGCTGCTGATAATATTTGAGCTTTATGGGCGCTTCAACCACCGTAAACGGCCTCAAAATTGCGCTTTCAAACGGTCACAATGCTGTAAATTGTTGCTAACTGCGCAGACGCCCAATTCTGGTGAGGATTCCCACTATTGAAAGATCAGGGCCCCATGGAATTAAGAATGAGAAGCCTCACCAAACTGCCCCTATCTTAAAACGAAACAGACACAAGTGGCCCGAAGTAATTGGAACAGACTGAAGACCGCATGAAAATGTACATATAAGCGGCATATAAAATATTAAGCAAATATAAGCGGTCATGCAAGTTTCTATTGCCATGCTGGGGCATTGGATCCTGGAAATCTTACAACTGGAAAGCTTTACCAATAAAGGTCAAGAGATAAGGGCCTGAACCAGGCAACCATTTCCACTTCCTTTGAATGCGTAATCCCATTTTTGCCTGACTGCGTGTTCTGTGACAACGGAGCGTAATATCACGACGCCAGCGCCCCCTTTCCCCCCCCCCCCCCCGTTCCACCCTCCCCTCCCCTCGGCTACATACCATGACCTCATTCTTGCCGAAGTTGAGCAGGACGGTGGAGCGGTTGTCGTCGCTGAGTCGACCAGCTTGTCGAAGCTGTAGTGCCAGAGGGCGGCGGCAGCGCCGGCCGGGTCGGCCGCCGGCCGCAGCGTCAGCCCGTCCTCGAACTGCATCGTGAGGCGTGCGTCTTGGCCCTTCCACCGACAGTCTGTGTACCAGGACAGGACCGCGTCACCACTGCATCGTGAGACGCGTCTTGGCCCTTCCACCGACAGTCTGTGTACCAGGACAGGACCGCGTCAGCATTGCATCGTGAGACGCGCATCTTGGCCCTTCCACCGACAGTCTGTGTACCAGGACAGGACCGCGTCACCACTGCATCGTGAGACGCGCATCTTGGCCCTTCCACCGACAGTCTGCTACCAGGACAGGACCGCGTCAGCACTGCATCATGAGACGCGCATCTTGGCCCTTCCACCGACAGTCTCTGTAACCAGGACAGGACCGCGTCACCACTGCATCGTGAGACGCGCATCTTGGCCCTTCCACCGACAGTCTGTGTACCGGGACAGGACCGCGTCAGCACTGCATCGTGAGACGCGCATCTTGGCCCTTCCACCGACAGTCTGTGTACCAGGACAGGACCGCGTCACCACTGCATCGTGAGACGCGCATCTTGGCCCTTCCACCGACCAGTCTGCGTACCAGGACAGGACCGTGTCACCACTGCACTGTGAGACACGCGTCTTCGCCCTTCCACCGACAGTCTGTGTACCAGGACAGGACCGCGTCAGCACTGCATCATGAGACGCGCGTCTTGGCCTTTCCACCGACAGTCTGCGTACCAGGACAGGACCCGCGTCAGCACTGCATCATGAGACGTGCGTCTCGGCCCTTCCACCGACAGTCTGCGTACCAGGACAGGACCGCGTCAGCACTGCACTGTGAGACACGCGTCTTGGCCCTTCCACCGACAGTCTGGCGTACCAGGACAGGACCGCGTCAACACTGCACTGTGAGACACGCGTCTTGGCCCTTCCACCGACAGTCTGTGTACCAGGACAGGACCGCGTCACCACTGCATCGGGAGACGCGCGTCTTGGCCCTTCCACCGACAGTCTGCGTACCAGGACAGGACCGCGTCAGCACTGCATCATGAGGCGTGCGTCTTGGCCCTTCCACCGATCAGTCTGCGTACCAGGACAGGAACGCGTCAGCATGCCTTCCGTCAGACGCGCGTCCTGGCCCTTCCACCGACAGTCTTTGTACCAGGCAGGACCCGCGCCAGCGTGCCGGCGACCTGAGCACGGCCACCGGACTCTCCGACACACCGGATATCTGGCACCGATAGGCAAACATCCCTCCCGTGAGGTGTGGTCACCTGCCTGCCTTTTTTCTGTACCGTTACCCAAGACGGGCAACCAGGAGTGTCCCTCCCTCCATCCCAGCGACGCAATAAACCGCGCGTTGACACCAGAAAACTAAAATCCGGGTCGCGGCACCCCCAGCTAGGAAGACGAAGCAAACATAAGAAGCATGCGAAGAGGTGGTGCAGACCCGGCCATGAATTGTGTTACGCAATAGGCAAGGACAAATCATACCACTGAGAAGGCCAAAGTCATGGCCAAAGTCAAGCAAATGACAGGCCGCTATAACCACCCCAATAAGCTGCAGCCACTCAATTCAGTGTTAGTAAAGGTTGTACAGTCACACAGCCTTGACGAGAAAACCGATGGTATTTCGGCTCACTTCCAATGGTTGAAACAGGCACACAATATGCTACCAGCCAAAGGAAAAATGCCAATACGCCAATGGAAAAATGATGTCGCACTGCCAGCAAGATCCTCACACACGCTCGTCACGCCACCTGGCTCTGCGACTCCAGACAGTACACCAAGACATCGGGGAGGCCCCCCCCCCCCCCCATAGCCCCTCCACCCACACCCCACACCCACACCCACACCCCCACCCCCATCCCCCCTCCAACAGCGGACGAGCAGAGAACGCTGTCAGGCAAAGCCGTGTCTGGTAAAAATACCGTCAGCCAAACACCCCCAGATGCCAGAAGCCTCTGTCGGCGCTACACTGCCGTCTCGAAGAGAGGACGGCACGTGCCGCGTCCGTCACTTCGACACCCATTCCCAATGAGCGAGACGCAGCGGGCGACACCTAACGCGAACCTCGCCCTGAGAACGGCATCACGGCCAGTGCGGCCTGTTCTTAAAGCACTATACAGCTTTCAACTCCTGTGCCACAGAACGCGCCACGTTTCCTGAACCATTCAACACACGCTGGGACCCCCGAATCGCCAGCGTTCCGCCCACTGCCCAGCTCCGCCACGCCCGGGTGGCGGCGCGACGGCGGCGGCGTCTCACCGAACTGGATCTGCTGCCAGGTCGGCGACGGCCCGCGTGCGTGGCCTGCACAGACGGTTGCGGCTCCAGCTGGCCAGATTCGCGCGGCGTCTCCACGCGCCACTGCACGCTGGTCACGCCGTGGCGCGTGCCGGTGCGCGTCGTGAACGGATGTGGCTCGGCTGGCGAGGGCGGCGCGTCGCCCGGCGTCAGCCGGTAGCGCACGAACCTGCCGACGCCGCCGCGCGCGTCACGCGTCATGTGTCACCGTGTCACGGCCGGGCGGCTGAGCACGTGCCAGCGCCGCTCCAGCGACGCCCACGTGCCACTGGTTCTTTACTCCGGTGACACAGATCAGACACTCAACAAATCTCGTCCGGTGCTTCTGCTGTTCTAGCTGAGAGGCGGCGGCGCGTCTCACTCGTGACCACAAGTCAAGGGTCTCCGGGGGGCTGGCAACCGCCGGCGACCTCGGGCGACCGCACGCCGTCTCACCGGGTCATGATGAGCGGGTAGGCGGCCTGCGGCGCCGCCCACGCCTCCAGCGTCCACGGCACCTTGGCGAACATGAGCACACTCTCGCTCGGTGACGGCGGCGAACCGCTGCTCCCACGGCCGATTGTCGAGCGACTGGTCCTGCCGCGGGCACGCGGCCGTCGACGGTGAGGCCGGGTCACGGCCGCTGGGTCGCGCCCCTCTCAGCGCACGCCACAGCGCGACAATACGGACGGCGAACGGCTGCCAGACACAGCACTCAGACATCAGGCGCCGCTTTGGGCATGAGGGTACGCACACCTTAAGGGTTAGTGGCGTTCAGTCAGCATTGGTGTTGTCTTTTCCGATCACAACAGCCACATTCTTCCCCAAACTCACTCACGTTCGGAGGTCAGACCCCACCGAGCCCTGCGGTTGTCGCAGCCACAGCTTAAGCAAGCCATCGCACGTCGTGAACGCGGCCGCGACAGGCAGACACACCGCGCTGACGGCGAGAAGCCATCGAGCACGGTCGCGGGCCGGCGCCTACCTGCTCGGTTGAAGCGGACGCAGACCCAGCCCATGTGCAGCACGCCGCTGCCGTCCAGGATGTCACGCACGCGCTCGTTGGTCGTCTCCATCGCCTGGGGACGCAGGCGGACGGGACGGTCGGGACCGGACGCGGAGCGCCCGGGCCTGCACGACCGGCGCGGGAATGCGACGACTTGACGCGGTCTCTCCCATGCGTGTCTGATCATAAGCCGGCACAAGCCGTGTGACTGCAGGCAAGCTCACCGACCGTGACCCCCGGTGCTCCAGTGGCAGGGCGCCGTCCTGCCACCACGTGAGGTGACCGACTAGTTCGGGGCATCCAGCTTCAGCACAGCACGAGATCGCGAGGTGGGAGGCTGCTGGCGGGCACCATCCAGCTTCGGCACAGCACGAGATCGCGAGGTGGGAGGCTGCTGGCGGGCACCATCCAGCTTCGGCACAGCACGAGATCGCGAGGTGGGAGGCTGCTGGCGGGCACGTGGCAAGCCGTGCTCCTCCAGCCGCCACAAGTGGGGTTCTAGCTGACAGACTGGCGAGCATCTAACACAGCTACAGACCGCCGCTGGGAACACAAACCAACTCAGACCCTGAGCACCTGACAGAGCATTCACCATGACGGGCCACACCGCTCACCCCCTGTCAGCCTGCCGACAGGGAGTCGCCCACATCCCCCACACCGAGCACACGCACGGAAGCGACGCTGCCGCTCCTGAGTATCCGTGCCGAGCGCCGCTCCGAAGCACCGGCCCCACCTGCCGCGCGAGGGCGCTGAGCGAAGAGTGGAGCGTGTTGAACCAGCAGGTGGCCTGGCCGGCGTCCTGGAAGCGCAGGATGCACGAGTGCAGCAGGTCCTGCGAGTGAATCTCGAAACTGTTCGGCTCTGTGGAGATAGAGAGGAGGACGGCGTGGCTCAGTCTGCCCTGGTGTTGTCGAACAGTGATCAGTTACCCGGCTTCTCAGGTCAAGCTCGGCGACACAATTCACGATTCAACCCAATAAACAAAGACCAAACGCTTACTGAAGTCGACGAGAGAAAACTCAGGGGCAAAACAGACTCGACAGCATTCCTGGCCGGTTAAAACTCGGCAATTCAGCTTGCACTTGATCGTTACCATCGACGAAGCCCGAACAATCACATCATCATCGGCGCTCCCGACGCTCGCAACCTCCCACCTGAGACACCTCTTCCAGCGCGCACCAGGCGGCGCCGCCAGCCGGCCCGCTCGTCGCGTCCGCGCGCGCGCGCCGCGCGGGCAGCTCACCCTGACAGCGGATGTTGCGGCCCAGCTGGCACAGCTGGAGCCGCACCAGCTTGGTGTCGGGGCTGCGCTCGGCTGGTCGCTCAGCCGGCGAGCCAGCGCCCTCGGCCAGGTACTCGCGCTCCACGTCCCAGCCCAGCTGCCCGGTCAGCGTCGCCTTGCGGAAGTAGCGCTTCACCTCGCGCAGGTACTTGACTGAAACGTAGAACGACGGGACGACTGGAGGGGGCGGGCCGACAGAGCAGACAGAGGCGGATCCAGGAGCGCAGAAAAGGGAGGATGGGAAGGGGAGGGCGCAAGCTCAAACCGGGCCGTGCGGGCGCGGCCGCTGTCGGGGGTCCGCCGGCCGGCCCGGCGACGGCCGGCCGGGACCGGCCGACAGCGGCGGGCGGCTCCTGGCCGGTCCCGACGGCCGAGACACGCGCATGCCAGCTAACCACGACAGGCCAACCGAGGAGCATACAGCCAGGCCAGCCATCAGGCAAGCAAGCAGCCAGGCCACAGACCGGTCGGAGCGCCGCAACGCAAACAGCGAGCGACTGGGCAGTCACCGACCCACTGCAAAACCCCCAAATCAAACCAATGATGCAACCAAATAATCAGGCATTTGAGGCTAGTCACAAGCATTTGCTGCCAAGTCAAATATGCAGATAACTCACTCCACGTGTCATTGGGAGCGTACACACACCCCGCGTCCCGTCGCATGCAAAATAAAACACAGCGGAGCAACATGTCAAATGTCCACTTTCAAAAATCCTTATCAGAGGCACCAGCAAGAAACCGACATCAGGAGAGAAAATGGGACCGCGGGCCCGGGAAAAGCTCACTGCGGAAGAGCACAAAACAACTCAAAACACGAGACAAACATTTTCAAACATTACAAATGAAAGCCCGAGTGAGACTGGGACGAGGTGGGCGGGGGCGAGAGACGCCGGGCGCCGGGCGCGTCCTCTCCGAAGCTCAGGAGCACACCGGCCGACGGCCGGCCGAGCCGTACCTTCCAGCACCACCCGCTTGCCGAGCGCTGAGGGTCTGAACGGCGGCGTCGTGCGTCGCCTCGCGCAGGTCTCGCCGTTCACGAACAGGATGGCGTCGCCCACGTACAGCTGCTCCGTCTGGTCGGCCGCCATGCCTGACGGCGGCGGGGAGGTCAGCAACCCGCCCTGACAAGTCGGGCATCCGGTGTCCGCCGGCCCCGACGGTCCGGCGTTCCGTCGGCCCGACGGCCCAGGGTTCGCCGGCCCGACGCCCAGGGTCCGCCGGCCCCGACGGCCAGGGTCCGCCGGCCCCGACAGCCCAGGGTCCGCCGGCCCCCGACAGCCCAGGGTCCGCCAGCCCCGACGGCCCAGGGTCCGCCAGCCCCGAACGGCCCAGGGCGCCGGCCCCGCCGCCAGGGTCCGCCGGCCCCGACGGCCCAGGGTCCGCCGGCCCCCGACGGCCCAGGGTCCGCCAGCCCCGACGGCCCAGGGTCCGCCGGCCCCGACGGCCCAGGGTCCGCGGCCCCGACGGCCCAGGTCCGCCGCCCCGACGGCCCAGGTCCGCCGGCCTCGACGGCCCAGGTCCGCCGGCCTCGACGGCCCAGGGTCCGCCAGCCCCGACGGCCAAACGTCCGCCGGCTCCGACGGCCCAGCGTCCGCTGGCCCCGACGGCCCAGTGTCAGCCGGGCCCCACAGCCCGGCATCGGTTCGTCTTAGTACAACGGCCTGCCGTGTCAGGTGACCACAAGGCGCCGTCGTCACTGGGGCTTCACAACGCACTCAGCTCCTGAGGCTGGACGGCGGCGCCTGCCTCTCACCCTCCGATCGCACAGCGTCATGCCTCCCGTTCAACAGCAGACTCAAAGCGGGACAAATGCAAACTATTGCGCGGTAAGCACGGCACCAGCAGCCGTCACGCCGCATTAAGACTTTAAGCCCCCTCTGACTTCCAAAGACACGCTGACACGGCGATCAGCACCACCGTGCCGAGCAAACGCATCATAGCCTCAGCGCTCGCGTCGTTGCAACCCACCTTGAATATTTTGGAGATGAGTATGGGCATCTTGTTCTCCTTGCCGCCCTTGATGGAGATGCCCAGTCCGCTGTTCTCCTGCTTATTGACGACGACCGTACGCTTGTGGTTGGCCACGGCGTCGGGCACGTCGTCGGTGGGCGAGCTGTCGTTGTTGTTCACCGAGTTGTCGTGCACGTCGTCCAGCGTGAGGCTCAGGTAGTCGCCCTCCAGACAGGCGTTGGCGCCATACCACTGGTCCTGGATCAGCACCTGGCGACGCCGGGCCGACACGGCGCACGTGCGTGAGCGGGGGCACCGGGCTGCCATCCTGAAGCTGGGAACAGGATGAGGGAAGGACGGCCGGGGCACTTATGTCGGTCACTAGCTGGCAGGGACAGCGTCTGTGCGTCGCAGCGCGCTGCTCTCGCGTCTCATCTGCCAGTCCTGGTCGGGGATGCGTCCCCTGGCGGCAGCCGTTCTGCAGCTGCGACCGTGTGATGCCGGTGATTCTGATGAGGTCTTCACCGTACTCACTCCCCGGCCGGGCTATTCGGCATGTACGCGCTTTTGCGCGCAATCCAATTTCCAGGCGATAATCTTGATACCTAACTAGCCAATTAGCCAGACTTCTGCTCCGCATTCGATGGTCCGTGACCAACGTGACTAAGGTGAGTTAATAAGACTAGTGGGTGCTGTGTGCTGCGACAATGTCACACGTGGTGAGAGGGTCGTTCCTATGAGATTGGAGAGCACAGTTGTTCCCAAAGACGAGGCCTTGCTCAGGTCATGTGTCAAAATCATACATCTTGAAACAGGCTGTCATAGTCACTGTCACTACTGTTCTCAATGCTAGGTTTGGCATTCTGTCCTCTATACTGTTGGTATGTGAAGAATTATGTGCCCCAAGGACACCAGGGCGGCGCTTTTTGTGGAGTGAGATGGGTGAGGTGATACACACGTGGCTGTTACCATCATGCAGATGATGCACTAACATAAGTGAATGCGGCCCGTCGCCCTTTACGCATTTTCGCCACATGTAAAGGAGTTATGCATTGGAATACTCCCTTGTCATGAGTTTGGCAGGCGGAGATACACACAAAGATGTCTGCGCACTAGATATCAACCTGTATTTGAGTGTTCTAAAAACATCACAGCACAACAAGCTTGCTTCCATGGTGTGCTTGCACGGTGTGTAATTTTCCGCATTTTGCCACGCCTTTTGATGTACTGAGAGCTGCCGTTTGATCGAAAAAGAGACTGAACTCTTGCCCTTCCATGCGGAACGGCCGCTGAACGTTAACCCATCCATCTGTCTCTGAGCAGATGGGAGCGGAGCACTGAGACTTTGTCTCAACGGGATGTGCCGATGTGTAATGAATGCTAAGTGATGGAAGCATCGTTTGGCCATTACGACGCCGAGGTTTGCAATTACGCCGCTTTTTTAGAAAACACCTGCATAAGACGCGTCGAAAAAGCCGCGAAAGTTATCTTCAATGCGCTGTGTTGCCAGGATCGCCTATCTGAGCACACGCATGTGGGTGGGTCGCGTTCGCGTACTCTATGCACCATCATTTGACCGTCCACCTGTAGCGAGAGGGCGTGGGCTACCACGTGGAGTCTTTTTCCTTGTGTCAGTTTGCTAAGAAGGTATATTTTATGTGAGAGTAGGCGCTGTATGAGCATGGCGCTGTCGGCATGCCACCCATCGTTTTAAGGCAAAACATTCAACGCGTTTTCGTTTACAAAACATGGATATGGTACTCACCTTCAATGCTTCGAAAATCTCTCAAACACGTGCCCATGCCTGGGAATCCCGAACGCCAGCAACGCCCAGAAAGACGCAATAAAAGACAGACTGCAAAACCGCAATCGATTTGATTGCCTGCAGCGGCGTATGCAGAATTTCACAAACAAGGGGGAGGGCGTGGTTCAAAAACGCCCACTAAAAACCGTTAAGCTCGCCAGGGATGTGAAATGTTTTGCAAGCAGCAAAACAACACCGCATATTCTCGATCTAGTTAGTTGTAGGTTTCTGGCTAAGCGTGATTGTTAGCATTTAGTAGCACACATCAAAACACGCCATGTGTTTGCTAATGGGGTAGGGGGAACGTGTCTGGGGAGCCACCATGTACATACGCCCCCAAGTGTCTGTGTTTGTACATGTCAGGTCGCTCTTGCCCAGGTAAATGACAGATTTATAGCTTTGAGCCATGTTAAATAGTTCTGTAAAGTGTCAGCAGTCAGATTAGATGTGGTGACAACATTGGTTACCCACTGTGGTTGTTTGATTCCACTGCAAATCGAGACAAAGTTCAATTCTGCTCTACCTATAGGAGTGCCAGTAACTGGGTGTGATGACGCAATATTCTGTCCAGAAGGGATGCAGCTGGAGCCCCAGGTGAGCAATGCTGCGGGGGTGAACACATTTGTGTGGTGAAAATGCTGCTGATCACTACACCCTACAAAGTGCCTCAAAATCTGGCCAACATGTACAAGAAAAGGCATTGACTTAAACTGTTGCCTTACATCTCTCTGTGCCCTCATGGAGAAGTACATGCTATCACATAACACACTGGAGATAAAATGTATGATGCAGTGATGCTTTTTGGCACACTGATATTGTAGATAAAAGAACATTACATAGAAATCTAACTGGATGCTTTGGCATCATCCAGAAAGTTTGGTTTGCTATCCAGGGGTGAAAGTCTAATGAAATCCATTTCCTAGTGGTTCCCCAGTACTGATCAGGGGTCACAACTTTGATCCCTGATCCCACAACTTGTGATTCACACATGATCAACAGCTGAGGAGGAATGAAAGCATGTGGCAGTTAATGGCTAGCACAGTCAACATACTGTGATGCATTAATGATTTGGCCCATAATCAGATATTATCATGATCCTCTCAGAATACACATCAACAAAAACAATGCATTGACTATCATTTGTTGCTTGTTTCCTCACCTCCAAAGAACTGTAGGGCTGGTATGATATTTTTGAGTTCAGTGTATCACTCCTGTTCATTGATGATATGGTATCTGACTTATTGATGCCCTCCATTTTCTGATGGCCGTTTGGTTCCATGGAAGCAGATTCTGCAACAGATGCAGCAGCAAATCAGATGCAGACAATGGATGACTGACAAATGATGCAGTTTCAAGCAGTAAATCATAACAGAGCAGATAATCAACTGATCAACCATACCTTTTCATCCAATCCTGAGCAGCATGCTGATGGAATTAACATAACATGCGAGTGATATGGTGATGGCGATGGTATGGTGATGTTGGTGGTGATTCCCAATCGCCATAAGGTAATGTAAGAAGTGATAAATACTTATCCATTCCTCTTGTGTAAACTTGGAATGTTCAACTAAATGCACCAAACCTGGCACACTGGCACAAATATATGACTAAGATTGTGCTTTGCCAGTAGCTGCCTAATAAATTACTTCACTTGATTTACAAAGAGCACCCAAGGTCATCAGGTTTATTTTAAAACATACCTTGTGTGACATTTTGGTTGTTAATTCAAGCAATGTATGAGCCTGAACTGTGATTATAATATTGTTTTGGCAAAGCATTATGCTGTTCATGTTCCTGAAGTAAAAAAACTGACTTCACAGTGAGAACTAGGTATTTTTACTCAGGCTCCGGCAGACCTATGGCTGCTGTCTTGCTAATCGCTGATATAGTGAAAACGGACCCACCCACCCCACCAACCGGCAGACAACAGGCGTGACATCAAATAAAAAATACACATCGCTTTCAAACCACACTAACGATCAACTCACCTAACCGCCCACCCAACTATTCCGACACAGCGCACTCCATGGCAAATCGAGTGCGAACACCCAATCAAATATGGATAAAAAACATATAATGAAACCAGCTGCGATTCTAGCGCAGGTCTGTCAAAATGTATCAGCTGACTGTTAGTGCGTTACTAAAACACTGTAAAGTAAGAGTTTCACCAATCTGCAAGTGGTAAGCTGTGGTTGGCCGCTCATGTGTCCTGCTGAGAGAAACAAACGTCTCTTGAATCATAAAGTGTAAAAAAATATTTTTGAAGTTATTTTTTGGAATTCCATTCATGTAGTGCCAGCATAAATCATTTTGGTGTGCGACCTCTCAGTTTCACTGATATGCCGAATTATAATGAGGACACCTTAATAACTTGACCTCGAGACGAGAAGCGCCAGAAATTTGGAGCCAGACACAACTGCAAAAGCGTGGAGTTCCTTTTTGAGTCGGCGTGAGGTTGCGGGCCGTAGGTGCAAGGGGGATATCAACAGCAGTTCCGGAGGCGGCAATCGCCGAATAGGTATCTACATATCTATCTTTCTTTTAGGGAGCTATTTACCGATCCGTTGTGTCGGCAAGGCTGCTTTCACTACAAGGAAGTGGTTCACCGCTTTCTAATTGACTCATGGGAGTTTATGCATCGGGAGAGGTCTAGGTACCTGTCGGCATGAAAAGGGATCCAAGAATAAAACCCCAGAAATTCTGTTTGGAAATTCAGCTTAATGCTCTCATTCTTGGTTAAAGCCTTGTTACCTCAATTCATGATAATGTGTCATGATTGCAGTCTTCTCAATTTTCCTGGATAAATCCCATTTGAAACATGTACAATTATGTGTATTGTAATATGTATGAATTTGGTGTATCAAACATGTAAGAATTTCATGTCATGCTGTCTGCAGTTAGTGTTAAGTCAATAATGCATTATGTTAGTACATTAGCTAGCAGTCCTGGGTTTGGCAAGCATCAGGAGATGGGGTCTTGTTTGGAACGCATCAGGAGTTGGTAATTTCAGTGCCAGCAGGTTGTTGGTGAGGGATGCCTCCCTAAGCAGTGGCTGCCTACTTGATATGTGGGTAGCAATGACAGATCCAAGATTTGCGTGTCAAACTTGGGAAGGTTCCAGTCCAGTAGTTGAAGTTTGAAAGATATGCTGATTTTCAAAAACTTGTCCAATTCTGGATATTCTTAGTGGAAGGCATGTTCAGTAACATGCAAACATTAGCCTAGAGTCTTCTGAAGTTCCTTAAAAGTCTAGGCATGTGTCGTTTCTTCTTCTGCCCAAATCTGGCCATCTTGGGAGTTTGCTGATGGGCTACCCTCACCTCCCCCCCCCCTTCCCTCTCCTGAAGACACCGGTAGTGGGAAGGTCTGTTATTGGTCCTATGGCATTGCATTGAGAAAAATAGGTCAAAGTTATGTAACTCTCTAGCTAAAATAGGACCCTGCTCATTACAGTGCCAGTGTCAACACCTGTCTCTCCACTGGCTTTTAGAACAGTCTGCTCTGTGGGTGTTGAATGGTGCAAGGATCAAGTTTATTATGTTACTTTAACATATTAATGGGTGGAGATTGTGCCACTTTTGGTTGTGTGATCAAAATATATTTTCCAGCTTGAGATGGGACAGAAATTCACCTTTTGTACATACTTGCAACAGTTGTGGTTTGCGTAGTCATCCAGGCACAAAGCATGGTCAGGCACTTGAGGGTTTTTTGTTGTCTCTGTGACCTGCCAGTGCTGAGCTAGTGTTGAAGTACCCATGGATTGATGCAATTTCTATACATTGAGGTATGTTGTGCACCACAGTTCACAAAATTTGAGGTTCCATTTTTGTTCTTTGCTGGTAGAAAATGTAGAACAATTTCATGTTTCTTCTTGGTATACCAGTATCATTTAATGCTAGACTTGATACATTTCCTCAAAATTTGCCTGGTAGACTGGAGTGTTTAGGTGTAGTATGAAGCACTTCCAGCTTGTAAACCAAGGTATGCATGCACACCAGTTGCCTGTGAGGGTGGTGGAGAAGAAAGGAGGCATCAGGGGTGCATCATGAGCCCAAAGGCATGAAATCTAGTCCAAAATTGCTAAAGATGTCAAGCATGGCACACCTGTTGTGTTTAGGGAAGATAGATAAGATTGCACCTTATTTAGAATCATGGTCTTGTGTTTGGGTGGACCTAAAGGCACCTTCAGGTGCACATGTTGTTTGTCAATATGCCTGCCCGTAAGCCTCCTACCACACCGTCATATGGATTGCATGCAGTGGTATGAAGCACACTTGTGGTAAATGCTGATAAAGACTTTAGTGAGTTGATAGTTACTTCCTTCCTCCTGCCCCTATCCCCTGTTTTCATTCTTTTCTGGTTGAAGCATTTGCAGAAAGCCAATGGTAATAATGAGTATAGTGTTTGACTACACCTGAAAGGTTAAGTCTTCTTCTTCATTTTTTTAGGTTTCACTTCTTCCAAAACTGCAAACAGTGGTGCATCACTGTATTAGTAAATATGACCAACATTCGCACCACAATGGATGTGCCACTTGTCAGCATTTATCTAACTGAACATGATTGTTTCACATTTTGTTTGGTTTATCCCCTCCCACTCACTGAGTAAGGCCAGCTATGAATGTATGATCTGAATCTCTATCCACTAAATTTTTGGGTTTAGTTTATTTCTACAATTTCTGTGAAGAAGTCCAAAGAATATTATTGCAGCTCAACCTGCTGTTTAAGTGTGCTAGAACACCACATCCTTCACCACTTCATCATGATTTCCACCGAAGCGAAAACCAAGGTAGCAAATGTGATCGTTATGTGGTGTTTCTAGCGATGCAGTGTAATGTTTACTTATTGAGAGCATACAGGGGTGGTGTCACTGGGGATGGGGAACTGTCCCCCTCTATTTCCAGATAGCAGGGGACAGTCCCCTTGGCCACCATCCTAACAATCTTTTGGTAGTAGAAATATATTTTGTACATAGTTTCACTAAGGACTCCCTGTTCTCAATTTTTATCATGATGAAGCTCCACATGTCAGTTGAATTACATTGCTACAAGTGCTACTGTTATGCCACTGGTAATGCCAAGAAATCCTAAAATGCTGAGAAAATGGATCAGCACTATTACATGTGTTGCTCAACTTTGATGTGTTTTGTTGTTAAACCCCCTCACAGTTATGTAGCACAAACTTCAAAACATGTGAGGAAACAGTATGGCAAAATATAAACTGAATGCTGCAAACATATGTATGGGACATGGGGAATTTTCATGTGGGATTGAGTATGCTGTGAGGTATTTTGGATCATTTTCCATGCCCTGCAATACACCTAATGTTCATTTTATGATGCATTGTGGCTGGAACCGTAACCTCACGCGCCCGGGATGTGCACCAGTGCAAAGTCATGCACACTTTTCTGAGTGCAAATTGAAAAATTTCACATTTTTGGTGGGCAGCAAAGAATTTGTCACAAAAAATGAGGAGTATGTTGATACTGTTTTTCTCAAATTATCATTAGTCAAAGTTGAATTGCATTCACCTTTACCTACACATAGTGAAATAGGAGCGGAATGGTATCACATGGTGAAAACATAACATTTTGTTGCAAGTTTTTATAGAATATGCCTTAAGACTTTATTTCTGAAATCAACTTCAGCCAACCTGGATATTTTAATACGTTCACCTCTTTGCTGTGGCCAGATCGTGGTCAGCCAGGTATTGAATCTTTTCTAATTACTGAACTGACTGCTGCATGGTTCAATGTCATCAGTCATAGCCACCCTCCTCACATGCTGACAAACATAGCTCTGTATCGGAGATGGAACCTTGTCCCTCTTCTGTTTTTTCTTAAGATTTGGTTTGATTAACAAGCGACGTGGGATCCTTTTGCATGAATGGAATTCTGAAACCAGAGCCCATGCCAAGCAGTGCTTGTTGCGTTAGCCCAGGCCCCTACCACCCGATCGTCAAGTTTCAGATGCGCATCAGAATGGTGGGGTAAAAGTGTACTGGGCCGCAATGTTCGGCACGGTCCGTCCTGCCCTCTGACGTCATGTGACCTTTAGCGCGGCTGCTGCCACCGGCCGTAGGCCATCACAGTCAAGGGCAAATAGCGAGCGCCTAAAGCGACTCGAAGCCACCCCGCCACGGGTGGGTGGAAGGCAGGCGCTTAAACCATCCGTGCTATCGGGACATCGTTTGACTGTGATTACGACTGTGACTGTGACTGTGACTGTGCGGCTATCGAGGCTGTGACCTCATGCGCGCTGTTCCGTCCCCGGTGCGTTAGCGCCAGACGTATACGCGCAGTGCCCCCCCCCCCCCCCCCCCCCCCTCTCCCCGCTAACCGGAGCCGCGTCCCGCCTCAGGCGATGGCGACGCTCAAGTACGCGGTGGCCTGAGCGCGGCCGACCCGGACTGCCAGCCGGTGCTGGTGCTGGGCCAGATCCGGCACCTGGCCAGGCTCGCCTGGGACGACGTCAAGGTCAAGCTGGCCCCCCGGGTCACCGAGGAGGTACGCCGCGCGGCCGGACACGCGCCGGGCCCCGCCTGGCGGAGCGCGCCGCCCGCGAGCGACGACGCGGCCGGGACGCGTTCACAGCTCGTTGCTGGAGTTGCCTTTTGGACGTGGTTTTTAAACTGTTGCAAAAGAATGCGCTCCCAGCCGTACTTCGGCCTACTTGTTGCACTCTTCTGTGATGGTGGGATCCAAGCAAGACCCATCTATCGGGTCTGGCGTCATTACGACGCCAGCCTTCTTCGTGGCCTGTCCCAGCTGGGGACTGGCCCATAGTAGGGAGGCCTTCATATTGTCCAAGGTACAGAATGTCCAAAGTACAGAATGTTGCAGGCGCGGCCGTCTGCGCATGCGCGCACCCCGTAACGTTGTGCGGTCCTCTCAAGCCGCTGGGCCGGGGCCGGGTGGGGCGATGACGGTCGCGCCGCGTCGCCGCCAGGTGTGGCAGCGCGCCGTCTCGGAGCTGTTCCCGTCGCCGACCGACTCGATCCACCTCTACCTGAACCTGGCCACGCTGGCGGCGCTGCCGGGCAAGTGTGCGCGCCACAACACGCCGTCGCGCGCGCACAGCGTCACCCGGCTGGTGCGCTCCCTGGTGGCCGGCTCCGACCTCACCATAGTGGTGAGTGGCAGCGGCCAAACAGCAAGCAAACCCGACGCTTGAAAACGTCCAATTACACTGATCAGGGTTCGTGGTCGGGCGTCACTGTTATGCTGTATGACCGGTGAGGCCGGCTGGAAAAGGAGTGTCGCTTGCACTCACTGAGCACAGAAAAGTGTTTTATCATCGAGAATGGTGCCCTCCCTTCTTTTCAGGGTGAGAGGCAGGCGGCGCGTTATAGGCTCAGCAGCTGAGTGCGTCGTAAAATCCCAATAACAACAGCATATCGTTGAGGGCTGCACTCGGTAGGTACGTCCGCAAGCCGTTCAGTGGCAGATCGGTGTTGACCAGGCGTCAGCGGCGTGCAGCCCTGTCCTGCCGCACCAGCACCCCGGTCGCGCTGGCGTCTGCAGCTGCTGGGCGGTGCCGTGTGCCTCCTGCGCTGACTCTGCCCCTGGTCCTGGCGTCTGCAGCTGGTGTGTGAGCGCGCCGACATGCTGGCCTCGGCGTGCGCGGTGGCGCGCGCCTTCCCGCTCTACTCGCGCAAGTCGGGCCCGCAGCCGGAGCCGACCATCACCGTCGAGTTCATCATCGCTGACGGCGAGCAGGCGACCGCCGAAGAGGTAAGCTGACCGGCGCAGGGCTGGCGGACCGGCCGGACAGACCGCTGGTCCGGCCGGACAGGTCGCCGGCCGGACAGACCGCCAGCCGGGCAGGCCGCCGGCCGGGCAGGCCGCCGGCCGGGCAAGTCGCCGGCCGGACAGGTCGCCGGCCGGACAGGCCGCCAGCCGGATAGGCCGCCGGCCGGATAGGTCGCCGCCCTTGCAGCTGACTCCTGAGACGGACGGAGGGGATGGCCAGTCGATGAGCGGGTGTAGGGGCTTCAAGTGGACCATTGGGATGGACGTTCGCGGCGTATTTCAGCTTCGGTGATCAGTCGATGGGTGACCCGGTCCTTTGCAGGGTACTTGATGTGATGGAATGTGGATATGGTACGAAACGACTGTCTTCACAGATGGTGCTCCAACGCAGCTGTGGCTGATGCGCCTGAAACTTGCTATTCACATCTGGGCTGCCACGAATGTGCGGCGGCATTGCGACGTGCCCCCCTTACGCTCGTAGCCGTGATGGAATTCACAGTTCGGTTGTGGTGAAAGGGCAGATGCGCGAAAGCACTGGGGTTTCGCAAAGACCCACCCCACCCCACCCCCACCCCACCCCCACCCCACCCCCATCCTCACCCCCACCCCCTCAGGCTTGGACTGCGGCCACCTTGTCCTGTACATGGGGCAGAGCTGCTAGCCTTAGATCGGATAATGTCCCGAACTCTGCATCAGATCAGGGCATAGAGCACGTGACTGAAACACTATGTCACTGTTGATACATTGGCAATGCAAGGTGTTGGCTTGTGACGCGTTTTCGCGTATACTGCAGGACCTAAGCCGTCGTACCGGAATTCCTCCTGTCCCCGGTGTCTGGTGTGCCGCAGTGTGCAGCCAGGCGCCCCTGTCACCCCCGCGCCTGGTCTCATTCGCAGGTGCAGCTGCTGCAGGACGCGGCCCGCGGCATCCGTCTGACCGCCCGCATCGTCGACACGCCCTGTAACGAGATGCACACGGACGCCTTCGTGGAGGTTCGTGACCTGTGGGGGACGGAAGGCAGGGACTGACGAGGTCGTCGCCGCACGTGGAGAGCGGTGGCGCGAGAGGGGCGCAGAAGAGCGTCCGTGACGGGTCAATTGATGGCTCCTGGGAGGAGAGCAGTGGTGCCCGCCTTCCGTTATGTTACGTGTTGCTGTAGCAGGCGTGTTTCAGCGCGCTGCTGGCATATGTACAACGGCTGCGAAGTTCTGCACGTCATGCATCAGACCGTTACAATGCTCGGGCGTGGGCCTCGGATTCGACCAGCCTCGGTCTCCGGCGACCGGCGGCCGAGGCTAGCCCTGACCCTGACCCTGATCCTGACACTGGTCCGGGCCCTGTTCCTGACACTGATCCTGACCTTGATGCCCTGACCCTGACCGTTACCCTGACGCCCAGGTCTTGACCCTGACCCCTGACCCTGACCCTGGCCTGGCCCTGACACTGATCCTGACCCAGACCCTTGCCCTGACACTGATCCTGATCCTGATCCCGATCCTGATCCTGATCCTGATCCTGACCCTGGCCCTGGTCCTGACGCTGGTCCCGACCCTGGCCCTGTCCCTGACCATGACCCTGGCCCTGGCCCTGATCTCGACCCTGGTCCTGACCATGGTCTTGACCCTGGTCTTGATCATGATCCTGGCCCTGGCCCTGGCCCTGACCATGGCCATGACTCTGATCCTGACCCTGTTCTTGACCTTGACCGTCCGCAGGAGGTGAGGCAGGTGGGCGAAGAGCTGGGTACGCCGCTCACGCTCATCAGAGGCGAGGAGCTCAAGGCCAGGGGCTTCGGCGGCATCTACGGCGTCGGTGAGCACTGGCCGTGCGCTGCAGTGGTGGCGGGTCCCTTGCGGCAGACACGGTGGCGAGGGGCTCACTGCTAGGGCGAGAGGGACAGGGGCTCCTATTGCGGCATGCGTGAGACATGGGACGGGGGTGTGTACTGGTGGGGAGTTGGCCCGCGTCCATGATACTCTCGAAAACACGGCGCCATGGAAGTATGTTCATTAGGTACGCGTGCTGGGCCATTAAAGACATCTGTCCTACGTTACACAGGCCCGTTCCCCATCTCAGAGTGATGTGGTCATTAGCGACTCGGCACGTTAAAGATTCGCCAGTGTGTTGTGAGCTGGTGCAAGCAGCAAATTGAAAAAACATTGACTGACTGACTTACTAACTGACTGACAGCAGCAAAAAAGCGGATCACTTGTTGCCAGCATGCCTGCTATGTGTGACGGGGGTCCTTTAGTCTCCGCCATGGCCGTCGTTGTATGTTTTCATGGTATTCAATGACTGTGACGTCCCCCGAACAGTTCGCGACAGTCTCTAACAGAGGTCGGACCGCGTCCGTCGGCGACAGTACCACAGCTTGTCACGAGCCGCTCGTGACTGCGCCGTCGCCTGCCGTGGTCGTGCGTGACGGTGGCGACACGACGCCGCGTGACAGGTGCTGACCTTGGCCCACCCCCTGCCCCCGTGTGTGCCAGGCAAGGCGGCGGTGCATCCGCCGGCGCTGGCCGTGCTCAGCCACACCCCCGGCCGGGGCCACACACGGCATCGCCTGGGTCGGCAAGGGCATCGTCTACGACACGGGCGGACTCTCCATGAAGACCAAGGTCGGCTGCGGGCGCCGCCTGCCGCGACACCTGTGCTACCTGTCCGGCAGCTGGCTCCGGCCGAGACTGGGCGCTGCAGATGTGCTCGGCTAACGCCCGTTTGCGTGGGTCGCTGCCACTGCACAGGACATGGGCGGCTTCGTTAATGAATTGTTTAAATTCCTGGGGCAGCAGAGTAGCGCCGTCGCTGTGAACATGGCGACTCTCGCCATCACGCACGCCACGCGCAGCACGCGTATGTGTGCGCCACGTGCACGCGCGTGTGCGCCCAAAGCAGTCTGAAAAGTAGTGTTTGTTAGAAAATAGGAACCGGCATCAGGGGATGACGTGAACTATGTACCTGGCTGGTGTATCTCTGCGCCACGTGTGGCGCTGGCGCGTTTCCGTGTCCGGCCTTGATGCCACCATGCCGCGCATGCCGCCACGTCTGCCGGCCCGCAGACCCACCATGCCGGGCATGAAGCGCGACCTGGGCGGCGCGGCGGCGATCCTGGGCGCCTTCCTGGTGGCCGTCAAGTCGGGCTTCACGCAGAACCTGCACGCCGTGTTCTGCGTGGCCGGAGAACGCCGTCGGGCCGACTGCCACGCGGCCGGACGACATCCACACGCTCTACTCGGGCAGGTCGGTCCCGCGCGCGCGGGCCGCGGCGGGCGGCCGCCGGTCGTGCCAAGTCCGGCGGGCTGCGCTCCTAGGTCAGGTGCGCCAGGTGCACGCACGCTCGACCTGCCGAGCTGTGCACGACTGGCAAGCGATGGCGCAGTCATCGACGGCTGGCGAGTCGGGACTGCGCTATCATCCAGTGGCTGGCCTTTTGGCCGCCCGGCTCCGCCGCCCCGGACTGAGGCCGTGCGAGTTTGCAGTCCCTGTTGCGGGGCGTGTGTTGCTGTCGCCCTGGGCGCGAACCACGGGCTGTGTAACCCCTGACGCCAATCGTCTTGCGTTCCAGAACGGTGGAGATCAACAACACGGACGCCGAGGGTCGGCTAGTGCTAGGTGAGCTCCGTCGGCGCGTCGTTGGTGCTGTCCTGCCGTGCTGGTCGAACCGCCAGCAGCGCAGTGGACCTCACGAAAGTCCCCATGGCAACGTCGCTAACGGCTGCTCGCCTTGCTCCGCCCCGCCGCGTTGTGTGTGGTTCGCCGCTTGGTTGTTGAACGATGAGAGGGGCCCCTGCCCTGGCCTGACCACTCGTCCGTCGCGTTGCCGTCCAGAGCCGAGCGGCACCGCGCGGCGCCGCGCGTGGGTCGGCCGTATGCGTGGTCGGGCGCCGCTGGCGCCGCCTGGCGAGAGCGCCGTCCGGCGCCGCGCCGCTGCCGGCGTCGGGTGCTCGGCGCCGCCGCGCGCCGGCGGCTCGGGGGCGGTGGCGCACGCTGTCCGTGACGTGGCGCCGCCCTCCTCTTCAGCCGACGGCGTGGCGTACGCCAACAAGGACCTCAAGTGTACAACCATCCTGGACATGGCCACGCTGACGGGGGCGCAGGTGAAGCGCGCCGCCGCCCGCGGGGGCCGGGGGCGGCCGCGGTGCTGGCGGCCACCGGTCGGGGCGCAGGTGAGCGCGCCGCCGCCCGCGGGGGGCCGGGAGCGGCCGCGGTGCTGGCGGCCACCGGTCGGCGCGCGGGAACGCGTGGCGCGAGGGAGGCGGACGTCTCGTGTGCGGGGTGGCATTTGCAGGCCACCTTTCTGACGTTGTCGCCGTTAGATGTGGCAGTTAGAGCGAATCGCGCTGTTCTGTCGAACGTGTTGAGCGCCATCAGTGTCCCTGTTTGTCGTCCCCAACGCTGCTTTGCCCGTACCGAGACTTCGAAAACCGGGCTCGTTTGATGGGATTGTTTGCACCTGAGCGTCCCCACGACTGCACACCAAGAGCTCCCGTCCTGTTATAGCCGGGTACGCTGCCAGTCGTCTAGCTGGCGACGGTGACGCGACACCTGACCTGACCTGACCTGACTGCCGCAGGGCACGGCGACGGGCAAGTACCACGGCGCGCTGCTGACCAACCAGGAGTGCTGGGAGGTGCTGGGCGCGGCGGCCGGCCGCGCCACCGGGGACCTCCTGTTCCCGTGCCCTACACGCCCGAGCTGCACTTCAGCGAGTTCGCCTCCAGCGTGGCCGACCATGAAGAACTCGGCCGCGGTGAGTTCCGACAGCGACGGCGCGGAGGGCCGGTGTTGCCCGGCTCAGGACGGGGCCGCCAGACGGTCTCTTAGCTCCGGTCCTTGTTCTGCGCCCTGACCTGACCTGACCTGACCTGATGGCGGCGGTGCTCTGTTTGCTGCTGGCAAGCTTGGAGGCGCTTTGTGCGAGAGGCTGACGCGCCGTTTCAGCTGGTGGTTGCATTAATTGTGATTTTTTATAGTTAAGTGTGAAGTGGACTGCACAGCCTTCCCTGCTTCCTGTCTGTCCTAAGGCGTCATACATGATATCGTAAAGGTGCCAAATTGCGTGTGAGATGAAGGCAACTGCTGTTGAACGAAAAATTGCACAGCCTTAAGATTCAAGCACTCATCAACATCACATTGATACCGCGGGGTACGGTGCCAGCCATTGGCACGAGCACCACCTGCCCGTGGGGCGGATTCCCCGAGCGGTTCGGTGGTGTGGCGGCTGTGGCCAGCACATTGCCGTCGCTACCGGCGGCTTCGCTCGCGCGACTGTCCGCACATCCAACGTCGTCTCCGTTCCAGGACCGCAGCAACGCGCTGGTCTCGTGCGCCGGCCTCTTCATTCGGCGCCAACCTGGGGCTTCGACTTCCCGGGCTCCTGGATCCACGTGGACATGGGCGTCGCCGGTGCATTCGGTACGCTCCCGGGACGGGAAGTGGCGCTCGGTCACTGCCGGAGGGCGGCGGCCAGGCTCGGCTGCCGCTGCTCCGGTGGAGCCGGGCGGTTCTGGCGCGGCGGCCTTTCCCGCGGGCCGGTGGACAGACCCGCGAATGGCCTGTGATGAGGCCCGCGAGGGACGGGTCTGCTGGGACCGGGGTGCTGCGCGACTGGTCATGTGGCTGACACGCATGGCGGTGACTGAACTCCACTGGCTTGCTCTGGTGTTCTCGTTACCACTGTATGATTGAGCCTTGCTGAGACGTTGGAGGCCAGGTGGCTGATGGCGGGCTCTGTCCGCCACAGTTCTTCCGACTCTTGCTACCAATCCAGCAGCTATCCAGATTCCTCGTTATTTCACTACAAGCTGTTGCCACCCTGTCGTTAAGCTGAGAGCCACTCCCGCCGGCCGCGAGGTGACCCGTCTGAGCCCTGCTGTGACCCCTGGCTGACGGAGCGCGCGCCGCTCCGGCAGGGCGACCGCGCCACCGGCTACGGCGTGGCCCTGCTCTGCGTGCTGTTCGGCTCCCACTCGACCCACCGGCTGCTGCAGCAGCTGGCACCGCCGGCGCCGGCCGCCGCCGCCGCCGTCGCCGCCGCCGCCGACCTCCGACGGCACCACCAACTCCAGCAAGAAGATGCGGCTGGAGCAGCGGCGGCCGTGAGGCCGACGCGCCGCGCCCCGCCCGCGCCGCTGCCGCCGGAGCCCGTCCCCGTCCCCGTCCGCCGTCCCCTGCCCTCTCGCCGCTGGTGCCGCAGCGTCGGCCGCCGATCAAAGCGCGCGTCGCCCGTCCCGCAGTCGGTCTGAGTGAGACCGCGCCGTCCGCGCGGTGCGTCGATAACCCCTCCGGATAGAGCAGCGGCGCGCGCCGTGGAGGGGCGCGCGCCCTCTGTTGCCCGCCGTCACGCCTCTGTTGTACCTCAGTTCCACGTCCCGCTCACCGTCGTACAAGCGCAGTTTATGATTAGGTGCCTAATTGCCCGCGCGCCGCCCGGGCGCCATTAACCGACCGGCCCGCGTGTGCCGCTGATTCGGCATCGCACGGCTGGTTCCTGCAGATATCTCCGAAGTTACTCTGTTGACGCGTCGCCTCGCAGCCCCGACTGACTTCACGCCGAGACGCGTCAGTGTTTTTGTGGCTCGGATCAATGGGAGTGTGTGTCGGCCGCGCCGGGCGCTCGCGCGCCAGGCAAGGCTATGCTGTCGTACAACGTACCGACTCAGGCGGGTAATATGGAAAAACACCGAGTTAACCAGCCGCCTGTTTTGCTACCAGGGAATCGCCCGTGGCCACCTAGCACGCATCCATGATCTTAAATCGGAACTGTAACGTAATGATTTAACGTGACGTAGCGGGACCGTAATGATACGAGCTCAAAGCAGATCTCAGGAGCTGAGGAGAGGTTGGGCCGTTTTCTGCATGCTTCTCGCGTCTGGGAGCTGCAGCCCCGTGTGACGGGCTGTGCGTGGCGCCGTTGGGGAGAACATCCAGGACCAGACATGTATTTCTGGGAGCGTCAGAGGGACCGCACGAGAGCGCGCGCTAGGCCGGACCCGGTGGCCTCCCGGAGCCGGGCACGGCGGCCGCCCGGAGCCGAACACGGCGGCCCGGAGCCGGCGGCGGCCCGCAGCGTCGAGTCCGGGACCGCTGCCAAACGCCAGCCGGGTCCGGGCAGACTGCGGCGTCCGACGCGTCAACGGATGGTGCTGCTCACTTGGGCATTGGCAAGGGTTACACACGTCTTCCGGCCGGTCCGGCCAGCCGTACACTTTCCATTAGAATGACTGGGTGGCAACGTCTAAGTGTGAAGAAGCATCCGTGCGTCATCGTTCACAGGTGCAGAGGGAACGCACTTGGTTAACTGAGGGGTGAACCATGCTTGGGTAAGCGGAAACAGAAAAGAAACAAAAAAAAGATGATTATATTCTGTTAATTTTAAGTGAACAGGGCTACTGGCCTGGTCAGAGATGACCAAATAGATAACCATGCGGTCATAATCGTGAAGACACCTGCGGCAGCTTCGTCAGCGTGGGCCGTTAGAGCAGCGTGCGGATATCGGCACGGGGGGAGGGGTCAAGATGGGGTCGACACCGGCCCCGGCCATGGCCTCAGGGAGGTGGCGCTGCTGCTGCTGGAGGTCTGATGCCGTTCTCCAGAGGCCGGCGGCGCAACATTTGCAGTTGGAGCGTGGGGAGAGGTGTGCTGTGAAATGTTCGGCACGATGCTGCCCCTGGCGTGGTTCCGGTTCGGTTGGATAGCGGCCCCTCGTCAAAGTCAGGCGGGAGCAGGAGATTCAATTCAAGAATCAATTCAATAATTCAGTCGATTCAGGAGATAAGGCCGCGGGATGCTGGTGCAGGGGCAAGGGAGGCGGAACAGGCCCAGGCAGGCGGGCAGCAGCCCAAGTTGCGGGATACGTTCGCCAGCAGCGCACGTTCAGGTCGGGTGCGTGAGCAGTTCCAGTTCAGGGAATCAGGTGGAGGGCATCTCCAATGTCAGCCTATCAGATTGGGAGGTAGGTGCTATGTGTATGGGGATCAATTCCGGTTTATTTGGGGAGCGAGGTCATCTCATTTAGGGGCCGCCGCTGGTTAGCTGGGGGGGGGGGGGGCAGCTCCGGTTTTGTGCAGCAGCTCCGATTCATGTGAGGAGCGACTCCGGTCCCGGGGGTGGTCGGCGGGGGCGGGTCACTCAGTAGGTCTCGTTCTCGTGGGTGAGCAGGTCCCGAGCCGACTCAGACTTCTTCGGGTTCTCGCCGCCGAAGCCGGGCGGCCGGCCCATGTTCTGAGTCCTGCGACGGAGCACGTGACGTCACACGGTGCGGGACGGGACGCGTGACGTCATACGGCGCGGGACGGGGTGCGTGACGTCATACGGTGCGGGCCGGCCTGCCGGCCTCGCAGACTACCACACATCGGACGGCAAGGCCTGAGGGAGTCACGGCCACGGGCCCCCACCGCCGGCGCAGTGACGGATAGCACAGCTCGAGTGAAGTGAACAGTGAGAACGTCCGCATTCGAGTGGCGTGAACGACCCGGGTCACTGCATCGCCAACTTGTTGGCGATGAGGGCCCGATGTTGACCGCATAGGCGGTCAACATCGGGCCCTCTTGCATTGGCGGTCGGTGTTGGTGCAGTTCTAGGGGAGGCAAGCATGGATTTGTTAGGCTGGTGTCCTTCCATGATCCCACGGAATTGCTCTGGTCGCTTGGTATTATTTTGATGGAAAAAACCCTGATTTTTCATTCGGTTGTTATAAGAGTGAAAGCGATCCTATTTACGGGTTAGGTGCCAGTGTGGCCAGAAAAAGCAGAAGTGTGCCGGTGGCATGTACGACAGCATGTAGATACATACTTCGGCGTATTTCACCTTGTGTTAGCTAGCAGCCATGAAAGTAAGCACGAACTGATCTAGCGATGAGTGGATGTCTGAGCCGGACCACATCCCTTGACTCCGCTCGGTGGCCTGCACGAGGAGCCCGCAACCCATTGAGATGATGCCCCGGGGTCGGCCCGGGAGTTACCTCTGCTTTGTGACGGGCTTGGCCTTCGATCTGCAGCAGCAGCACTTGGTGTCCTCGTCGCAGCACTGACCGTCCCACCTGGCGTACCACATGAGCAGGCCGAACAGCACGATCACGCCGATCACGCCGCACCACAGCTTCACCTGGCGACACAGACGGCGCCTTCACCCGGTGATACAGGCAGCGCTTACCTGGTGACACAGACGGCACGATCACGCCGATCACGCCGCACCACAGCTTCATCTGGTGATACAGGCAGCGCCTTCACCTGATGACACAGGCAGCACGATCATCCCGACCACGCGCACCACAGCTTCACCTGGTGACCAACAGCGCGTTGGCATGGTGACAGACGGCACGATTTCGCCGATAACGCTGCACCACGGCTTCACCTGGTGACACAAACAGCGCTTTCACCTGGTGACAGACAGCACGATTACGCCGATCACACCACGATCACGGTTTTGCCTGGTTTCGACACAAACAGCAACTGCACGCGGTGGCACAGACATCACCCTCCCACGTGCTCAAACGAAAGTTTCAATAGGTGGCAAGGACTGAGGCGTCACAATGATGATGCAGGCAGCCGCTTCATCTGGTTGCATAGACGGCTTCTTTAGCCAGCAATACGACACAAATTCACTGGGTAATCCAGATAGCATCGGGACCATCTTCACAGCAGCACAGGGCGACCGACCTGCCGCATGATCTCCTCCTCCTGTTCCATTTCGCCGCAGCAGGAGGGCTTGGCATCCTCCGTGCAGCACTTCTTGTCATCTTTGCACGTGTACAGGTTGTTGGGATCCTCCCAGTCGATGGTGTCGTCCACGCGACACTGCAGACCGGCCGCTGCAGGCGGGCGTTCGGGTCAGGCCGGCATCATGGGGAGCAGGAGCGTCAGTGTGCGGCGGACGCCGCCCGCCAGCTCCGCAATCTATACAGTGAACTGGCTGATGGACTGGGCCACATGGGCGTTCTGTGACGTAATGATCCATGCGCTAGGGCGACGGTGGATTGGGGGTGGCGGTGGCCGGGTTGTACTGGCCTTCGTTAGTCCGGTCGTTATATGACCGTGAATGTCACCTCGGGTTATTGGGCGTGTCGTCTTTCCTGCAAACCACGCGCCTACCATGCACCGAGTAGCGCGAGAACTCGAAGGCGTGTAGACGCCCCTCCCCTCCCCCCATCCATTCCGCTTCGCATTTTCCAACGGTGAGCATAACATTGCGCACCGTCGGGAGGTACTTTTCGACGGGGCGCCAACCGCTCCGCCGACGACCAGGAGTCTGGCGTGATGAGAGTCTGGGAGTAGAATTACGCGGACCGTATCAATGAGAGGCGCATGTACGCCGCTCTTCATGTTTTTGTCCGTTGGGTGGCAGTTTGTTGGCAAACAACGCACAGCGGGGCAGCAATATCGGAGCTGATGCTGTCGTCTGTCGGTAGGGCGGCCCATTCTGGCAGAAGGGGAGGGTTTGAGCAGACACCACCGCTGAGAAGAAGCTGACGGCGGGCGGGCCGAGGGCGTCTCACGCTGGCGAAAGGGGAGGGTTCGAGCAGACACCACTGTCTTTCCGCAGAGGAGGACGGCTCGGCGGCGGCCGGCGAGTGAGGATTCGAGCAGAGGAGGACGGCTCGCGGCGGCGGCCGGCGAGGACGACTTACCGAGGTGGCAGAGCAGCGTCAGGAGTACGGCCACGGGGACGCGCTCCATGGCTGGCGGCGGGACGGCGGACGCGCGTATGGCGGCGGGGGACCTCCGACACCGGTGTTACGGAGTGTCATGGCGACGATGGCCGGACACCGGCGGCCCGCACGTAACCAGCCGGGCACAATCAATGTCGACATGGTGACCGGCCGACACGGTCGGACCGCCACTGCGCCGTTCAGCTCGCGCCGGCTGATGCCGACACGCGGCACGGCTTAGCACGGGCTCATGCGGCCGCCCAATTCAAGCAGCCGAAGCATGAGTCCAGGGACCGTCGCCGCGCGACGCGGTAAAGGCACGCGAAAAGGTCGTGCCCGGCGTTCCGCCGTGCACAGTTCACAAACTTTAGCATGTTTCATCTGAGGCCGCTTGGAACCGTAGGGTCGATGGAGAGGGTGACAAGACCAAATCAACAGCAGAGCTGATGGAGGAGAACTTGGACGTACCGGAAATGTGGCGTTTCCAGGACTGGTGACGTATTCGCCTAATTTGCCTGACGACGCTCTTTTGTGGCGTTTGGCGTTACTTTTGTTTTGGTGAGCGGGAAATACCAATGCAGGCGGCACAGACTGTGTGGACTGTATCACACAAGTGACGCATGGTCGCCAGAGCATAAACATGCGGCATGCGCACATCACTTACGATTTGAGAACTGCGTGAGTGTGGTGTGTGACCTCTTGCAATACCCGAACTCACGTCTGACTCAAGGGCGCAAGGCAATACCCGAACTCACGTCTGACTCAAGGGCGCAAGGCAATACCCGAACTCACGTCTGACTTCAGGGCGCGCGGGCAATACCCGAGCTCACGTCTGACTCCAGGGCGCGGGGCAATACCCGAGCTCACGTCTGACTTCGGGGCGCGGGGCAATACCCGAACTCAGTCTGACTTCAGAGCGCGGGGCAATGCCTGAACTCACGTCTGACTCCAGGGTGCGGGACAATACCCGAACTCACGTCTGACTTCAGGGCGGGGCAATCGGCATTGGTGCGCGGAGGCGGTTGATGGTGACCCACCCCGCTCGTCCGCACGCGAGCCTGCAACCGATCCCTGTATCTGCGTCAACACAAGCCCCGGAGCAGCACCCCACCGACGCCTGGTGCCTTGTGTTCAGTCTGGTGTGGTTTATGCTCGGTGACGAAAGACAGAGAGCTTGTCGTTTCGGTGGTGCTGATGCTCCGTATTGTGGCAGCACTGACATTTGGCCGCGACACGCAATTTGGATAATGCGAACTGTCGTGAAGCGAACAGGTCACAGTTTGAAACTTTCAGTGCAATGGAAATGGTAGATAATCTATATATGTTACGCCACATACAAAGCTTAACCGTTTAACTCCAGTTTTCAGACAATTCCCGTGCATTGTCGAATGACGTCTATCCAGACGGTCCTATGCTGATCTGTCTCGACCACGACGCAAGCAACATTATATATATATATATATATATATATATATATATAATATAATATATGTGTGTGTGTGTGTGTGTGTGTGTGTGTGTGTGTGTGTGCGTGGTGGTGCGTGCGTGCGCGCGTGCGTGCGTGCGTGTGTGTGTGTGTATACACATATATACCGGAGTCGTCCACGCAGCCGGCCCGTGCAGGGCCAGGACAGCAGGAGACGGGCGCTTCTTTCGTCCCGCGCCGTGCCAGAACCAGCCGCTTCGACAGCAGGGGCCACCGCAGCCGCGCGGATCCCCACGCAGCAAACACACGCCCAACGTTTCTAAAATATATGTGTA
>NW_023597009.1:0-23217 GCF_011947565.3 Pollicipes pollicipes
TCAATTACTGGGGACGCTAAGCCCTCGCATTGGCCGCTTGCTCCGCTGCGCGGCAACTTAACATCTCGTGCGCTCTGCATGGATCACGCTGAAGCGACTCTTGCGAGGCAGCGCGGTTCTTGTGTTTCGAACGATGGCGTGCAGTACCATTTTGTGTCTTTTCAAAAAGGACCCATAGAGAAGCGTAACGCAGCGGCGAAGTATGTGAAGTTGGTGAGCACGTATCGGAGGAGTCATTGAAACGCCTGGGCATTTGTGGTGCGGTGTCATGGACCGACTCTTCGCACCGCAATGTTCACCGCAAGGACATTCAGAGTTACGCACGGAAGCTAAACGCGTTTCAGTGCACCGAGGGTGAACAGTGAACGTCCGAGGCTTTGGTTGGCACCCAGTCGTCTGTGGTGTGCGTGCCGTGGGTCGTGGCTCATAGTCAGCCAACAGTGGGCTGTAGTTTGCGGCCCGTGGTCTGCGGCCAGCGGTCTGCGGCCAGTGGTCTGTGGCCCGTGGTCTGTGGTTCGCGTTCTGTGACCCGTGGTCTGTGCGTCGTGGCTGGTTACTCATAGTTGGTGGTCCATCCTATTCCACGTTCCTTAGCACATTTTCCGTGATCGGTGGTGTCTGATCTTTTCGTCACTTGCTCATGATTGGTGATCGGCTGTCCCTTGTCCGTATTTTGTGGTCCTTTGTCCCTTGTCCGTATTTCGTGGTCCGTTATCCATCGTTCGTTATCCATGTACGTTTCCCGTGGTTCGTTGCAGGTGTTCTGTGGCCAATCTGCCGTGATATGTTGTCTGCGGCCCCTTGTCCACAATCCGCAGCCCGCGGTCCCCGGTCCGCGGTCCTCGGTGCCCGGTCCGCGGTCCCCGTCCGTGGTCCGCTGTTCTCGGTCCGCGGTCCCCGGTCCCCGGTCCGTGGTCCGCGGTTCTCGGTCCGTTGTCCGGATCCCTCGGAGCGCTCTCCTTGTCGGACCACCCTAGTTGTTTTTGTTTATGTTTTTGTGCTTTTGCGCATTTAGCCTGTGCTCTGTGCTACGCGACCAGTTGCTCTGCGGTCCGTGACCGACGGTGGCGGCGGCGGCGCAATCGGACGTGACCCGGTGCGGCCGGCCTGTATATACCGCCGGGACGGCCGGGTGATGAGACGGCCTCCCCGGCCGCGCCCGGGTCTTTTATCCGGCCGGCCGGCGTCAGGTGTGATCAAGGTGATGAGTGTGCGAAGAGCGGCCCGTGCCCCGCGGCGGGCCGCCCTCATCCGATCAATACGGATTCAGAGCCGGCCGCTCGTCCTGCGCGGAGCCGGGCAGGGTGCCGGGAGACTTGCCGCACACGGAGGACGGTGCGGGTCCGGACAGGGTACCAGGCGACCTGCCGCACACGGAGGACGGTGCGGGTCCGGACGGGGTACCGAGCGACCTGCCGCACGCGGAGGACGGTGCGGGTCCGGACAGGGTACCGGGCGACCTGCCGCGCACGGAGGACGGTGCGGGTCCGGACGGGGTACCGAGCGACCTGCCGCACGCCGAGGACGGTGTGGGTCCGGACAGGGTACCGGGCGACCTGCCGCACACGGAGGACGGTGCGGGTCCGGACAGGGTACCGGGCGACCTGCCGCACACGGGGGACGGTGCGGGTCCGGACAGCGTGCCGGGCGACCTGCCGCACACGGAGGACGGTGCGGGTCCGGACAGTGTACCCAGGCGAACCTAACCGCACACGGAGGACGGTGCGGTCCGGACAGGGTACCGGGCGATCTACCGCACACGGAGGACGGTGCGGGTCCGGACAGGGTACCGCGGTGGTCGCAACACGCGTGGGAGGGGGCCGGACAGTGGCTGCTCGGTGAAGGTGATCACTAATGGCTCATTCACGACGGCGTTTAACAGTGCCTCCCAGCGGACGTGAGGACGTCGATTCGAAGGAGGCCCTGCCGAACTACAGACGTGTGGGACGTTAGTCTGGACTGGAGACGCCGAGGGCTGGTCCAGTCCGGAGATGAGCGGAACGGTGGCCTGTCATGGGACTTTGGGATACGCCCATTGCAGTACCGTCACGGTTAACCCAAGCCGGCCGGTGCATGCGTGGTGGTGGTGATTGTTGGTCACAAGGCAAACGAATCGACTATGTCAATAAGGATGTCTGACACGCGTTCCCATTCGCCTTGTCTCCCCTGGCGTCTTTACAACAAAAGAATTGTCGCTTCACTGCGCCACGCTCTTCATCCGCCTCTTGGCGAGACCCTCACCCCCGCCGTCTGCGTGTCCGGCAGCTGCTGCGTCAGGAGCCAGAGCGCCGCGTCGCCTCGCTGGAGCGCATCAGAACACTGCCCTACCTGCAGTACGTCGACTTCGACGCGGTTTACAGCAAGCAGATACCGGTGCCCTTTATACCGCCGGTAAGGACCTGACGCTGGCGCCGCTGGCAGGGTGGTGTGGTGTGGTGTGGTCTGGTCTGGTCTGGTCCGATCTGGACTGGACTGGACTGGACTGGACTAGTCTTACAAACCTCGTTCTCAAAGTTGACCTGGTACGGTGTGGCATGATGGGTCATGGTCTTCTCTGGCCTGGATATGGCCTCTGGGCTGGTATTTCACGATACATGGTGGTAGTGATTCCTAACCAGCGGCAAATCTGGTTAAGACTTCCCGGTGTAGACTTGTCTTCTGGCTTTGTATCGTGCGGCGTAATACCGCCTGACCTGGTTAGGACTTCCTGTTGCGGCCTAATCAGGCGTAATTTTAGCGGCGCGATGTGGCATGAGGAGGCGTCGCCTGGTATCTTCACGTTTAATCTACACCAATCTTAGCGGGCGCGATCTCTCCCGTTTGTTCTCTCATGATCTGATCTGACGGTAGAGTTTCTGGTGGGGCCTGTGCGGTCCGGACTGTTCTCATTCTGTCCGCTCTGCTAGTGTCGCGTCGTTACGTGGAATAGGAGGTGAACAGGATACCCGCAGGACGGTACAGTGGGTACGAATGAGGCCACATGGGCTCAGACCTATGTACATGCATTGTCTTGCGTGACCAATACGGCGGGAATTCCAAATAAGCTGGCTTCGTATTGCATCCAGCTGTTATTTTTCCGGGCCCGGGGATTATTCCAGCCGCGCATGCCCAAAGAAAACCCGAAAACATAACTAAAAACCCAATGTTTTTGTGCCTGTCGAGGCTGCGTCGCGACTGCTGGTACCTTTGGTTCTTGTGATGCCTTATAGCAATGGGTCGAGAAAGATACGTGAATTCGCGTAGATGCTTTGCGAGTCACACAGCGGTCTCGTGGCCGACAAATTCCTGCAACACAAACATCAGCAGCTCCAGCCATCTAAAGCATACGTCTAAAAACAACGTACCCAAACACACCGCGGGGACTACCCAGCTGAGCCACGAAGGCAAAAGCGAGATGACCTGAACTTGACTGTGAGTCCACCGAAAGAGAGGACTGCTTCAGTCACGGCTATTCACGCCATTTTTGTGGGTAGTGCACAGGTTTGTGTTGGGCGCTGCGTGCTGGCTGTATGAGTTTTCAGTCAGTTGAGCCTTCACCCCTTTCTTGTGGTGGCCGCACCCCTGGGCTAAGCAACCGTCAGATAAGAAACGGCGTATTTGGCTTTTATGTTTGACGTTAAAATGCGACCTATCGCGAATTCAACGAAGCCAGTTTCATTTTCACGCTTCCGCTCGTTTTTGTCACCTCAGCGGAAACTCATTTTAAAAGGCAAACGAGAGTCCATAAGCTGTTGGACGCAAGCACGATGTCGGCGAGAGAATATTTGCTGGAGGTCGACGCCTGCTGGTGACCTGCGGGGTGACCTGCTGGTGACACGCCGGATGACCTGCCCGGACCCCAACTCTGTGTGCGGCCTCCGTCGATGCACTCGCCAGCCAGAGGGAGGTGGGGGGGGGGGGGGGGGGCGTGTCGTCCGGTGTTTGTACGGGGGGGGGGGGCGTGTCGTCCGGTGTTTGAGCGCCGCGAGTCGTAGGGTCTGCAGCTGCGGAGCTGGGGTTCCTCTGGAACATGTTCTGTCAACACGTCGCAGGGGACGATTGATAACGCCAAAGCGCTTCCGGCGTTAGCAAAAGGCAGACGCTTCCCAGCGCTGTATTTGGATCGAGGTGCCCAGCGCAGACTTGACAGAGCTGACAGCTGTGATGGATCGTTTGGGCCGTGATGACAATCGAGCTTTGTCGTTTATCAACGTTCAGTCGAGTCTCATGTCGCGACTGAGCGATTACGGCGTACATAAATGATGTCTCGGTCGAATGCGCGAAGATTAAGACTCGGTGGCAGGTGGGCCCACCGCAACATAGCCTTGCACGGAACAAGACGCACGGTAAAAAGTGTGGTGTGCTATTGGGGAGGTCGCAGTTGGGGAGTCCCCAGACCCTCAACTTTAAAAGGAATACAGTTCAAATTCGGAGAGAACCCTGTTTCTTTGGTGTATTTGGGGATAGGTCCCACCATTTTTCTCGCTCAGACGCTTAACTTATCTTAGGGGACTGCACCCCTGCGCACGATGAAAAGCAGACACCAAGCGACGTTGAGCTACATGATGTGAATCTAGTGCTAATATCAATGTATTATTTGGAAGATTTTCCTTTTATCTAGCAAGAACTTTCACTCAATTAGACGCGCTTTAACGCAAAATTTGAACAGCTGTTTTGCGTTTGTAGCACCAATAAGGCGTAATGAAATACTCCCCTTTCTGATGTAATTCGCACACATGCGTCAGCTGGTAAGATGATGCTGAACTAGTTCGCCTTCTATTCGTCTTTAATGCACATAGGATGCTACCTTGATGGCTGGGTGACTCAGAAAGCATAACAGAACATGAAAACCGCTAAGGGTGTTTTGAAAGCTTGAAATTTCATGCGGCTGATAGATGTGGGAATAAGAGGGGACAAGGTCTCGGTCTAATACGATCCTCGGAAGTCCCCACTGGGTATTTTATGCCGATGGATTCATGCCGCCTTCCTCACGTGCTGACTCATTTTTCGAGAAGTAGTTCATCAACGCTGCGATGTTCAGCTCGTGGATTTGGACGTGCCAGCTGCTCTGAGAACGGTGGAAAAGCCGTGTGGGTTCTCAGCGGGCTCGCGCCGAACCCCTGGGGATAAGCCCTCCCAAACTTGCCCACTGTTTATACAGCTCAGTGCCGACGGCCAGATCCACAAATTTTGGTTCGCTTCCGCGACAACAGAATAAGGCCACCAGAGTGCGCCAAGCTTACTGACGATTTTGTCGATCCCCTGCTGCGGCAAGCACATGGTCGTCGCCACACAAATATAGGTAGGTTGTCAAATATGACGCACAAAATCCTGGCAGGCCAAAACTATGATAGGCTTCTGTACTGCTCACATTCAGCACTGTTCTACCGTGCGGAGCCGGTGCAACACAGCACCAAGGGCGGAGTGCAACATGTATTAATGAGCTCAATTGTGTTACTTCTCTGCAAATATAAGACCGTTCTTCCACTACTACGTAACTGTACTCGTGCATGGATGCATCACATACCCCATGGAAGTCCACTGTGCTGGCGTGCCTCCTTACCTTTGTTTTCTGTGGAGTTTATTCGCTTCCCTCTTCATGGACCGGTTGTCATATTCGATTAACCCGACTGAAGTTGCAAATGTCTTCAGCGTGATAGTAGACAAGTTGCTTCGCCAATACGCATATTCAGAGACATTTTAAACATTGGTTACACTCACTTACTTACGTGATACCCATTCTCGATAGCCAGCCATTCCTTTGGCCATATTTGCTGTGGTTTAGCGTTTAGGCATTTAAGCAGAACAAATATCTTAAATCCATTCGAGCCGCGTGGTTCGTCTTTTTTCTGCAAATTGGATGCCCAAATGAGGGTCATTTAAGTCTTCACTTTGGGATGCCTCGACCGGGCCTACGCCACGCACGCCATCCGATCACGTGACCCTGATTTCACTACGAATCCACCCGGTCCGGATGCCGGCGCATCCCATAAACTTCACGAAAGGTCGTAACCGAGCTCCTGGGACAACCCAGCCACCTCTCCACACCAGACGTGACATTCAGACACGTGGCCGGCACGTGACGGTGGGTGCCGTGCTTCCTTCCGTCAGGCGGGACGACGCGACACGGAAATGCCAATCCAAAGGTCCCGTTGGCGGAACGAGCCTGTTGGGTCCGTCGTACATCCTCATTTCTATTCGGTGCACTACGCTGGGGCTCCTGCAAGAGGCGGGGCGGATCTCTGAAGTTCACGGAGTCTTTGAAAGTTCGGAGCGGCGGATGTCTTGTGACTATAATGCACCGTTTTTCCGTCGCCTTATCGCCGCGTTCGATGGGCCGAGCTGAGCAAACATTTTTTGCAGCGCTGTATCGAACGCCAACCTTGGAAAGTTGTAGATGTGCTTTGATTGAGATACATCCTTCAAGAACGAAGCAGGAAAGTTCAGAAATTTGCTGACAGCACCATGTCATCGCGTGGAATGTTCGTGTACCTGGTAAACATCCCGCAGCGCACCGATGCTTGCTTCCTTTGCTGCCTTGCCTTCCGCGCCTGTCTTTGTTTTTTTTTTGCGTAATTCAAGGAGTGGGCTTCGATTCATATTATTTTCTAAGTTTTTTTTACAAAAATGTAGGAAAGAGTCCACTTTTACACGGATGCAATTTTTTCATTCTTCCTCGTGGCAGCGTCGCCATGGAGGCTGCAGCTGGGTAACTTGAGGCCACATTTTCAATATGTTGTCCTGAATTGAGGGGTAACTATAGACATCGGGGTGAGCCAATTATATTTCTTTTTTTGTGCGTCAAGTGTGCAGTGCTTGCTGTGCGGGCCATGACCCCCACCATCCGATGGCGCAATTCCAGGCAACGGCAGAAATTAGCAGCGAAAGCCTAACGCGCCGCAATGCTCGGCACGGTCCGTCCTGCCATCCGACGTCAACTGACCCTTTGCGCGGCCGCTGTGACCGGTCGTAACCCATACCTGTCGAGGTCAAACAGCGAGCGCCCGAAGCGACTCGAACCCACCCCGCCACGGATGGTGAATCAGGACACAGACTCTCTAACGAACTGAGCCCCCAGGACGGCCAGGCGCCCCTCGCGACTAAGCGTGATATTTATGTCACTGATTCGTTGGAATAAGATTTCGTAAGACAACAGAGTTGGGAAAGAATTCTGTATTTTTGTGCGGCATCATAGTTGGGGTTATGGGACAGCTCGGAGATAAAATGAGAAACCATATAAGCGACAATTTTGTCGAAACAAATTTTAACCAAGGTCCGTGCTGAACATAGATTATGACTAGCATTCTTAAACCACTGCCTCACTATCTTAATACATCTTCAACAGATCCATTTTGCCTCGGTCCGTTATCCAAATAGCGCGAAAAGACCTTTGCCGTGTCGTGCGACTCCACGGCTGTGGGCCGCCCCGTAACCAAGCTGACACTATCAAGCCAACGGCGAAATGGCCCTCGTTGGTGAGCCAAATATGAACCAAATATTCTGGGAGGCGAACTTACCACTATGCGTTACGGCACGTCACAAATGTGGTCGGCAGAACTTCAGCGCTCTGCCGAAGTTGGGCTTCCTGCAGGACGATCGGTGTCTGCGCGGCAATACGCGTTCTTCTTGCCAGCATTTTACGCATTGCAGTCAACGGGCTCTAGAAAGGCGATGTCTGCGAATTTCCTCTTTGCCAGCTATTTTGCCAAAAGGCATCACCTGTGATAAAAACGTAAGACGTTTTGTTGAGCTCGGATCAGCACATGGCACCATGAATTTGAACAGTGGTATCGTTTGACAGCCTTACGCCTTTCGGGAAAATAATACGAAAAAAGTTGAGCCTTTTCCAGAATCGTGTGCCAATGTGCTTTAAAGTAGGCAGGTAGCTGAGTTCTACCATTGGAGGCGATTCATTGATTCGAAATTAAATCAGACTTTCATGTTTCAATTGTTCCAGGTTTCAGGCGAATCGCTGTCTGCAGCATACAATGATACTATTTAATAATGCACAGTCCTACACATCTCAATCAGACATGCTCTGTAGAATGCTCGTTTGTCGCTTTGCTACGCTGATGAAAAAAATAGTACACATGCAATGTATACGGCCTGCGTAATATGACATACATTCATTCAACGCAAAATCGCCAGCGTCTCATGCAGTGCAACAGCAATTTTATAAAAAGCATGCATGTGGTTGTTGTATCCATAGCAGATGCATTTTCTACACTACTGTTACAGCAAACTCTTTTATACCATCGTATCTGCTGAGCATCTTTATGTATCCGATTAAAGCAGTAAATTGCTTTTAGCTTCAATCTCATACGGCTATTGATCAATGTGATCGTTTATTATATTATGAGTTGTTGAGCACATTTGGATCGACAAAATTTGGCACATTTGGATCGGCACATTTGACAAAAATCGTGACTTATATAGAGCAACACTTTACACGGGAGACTTTGCGGCCTAAATCCAAGGACAAAAAATAAAATTGGAGTAGACAGTGTGATTTGACGATATGGCTTGGCCCCTAAACCCCGTCACTGGATCCGTTAATGTAGCCGGATGTTTTCCACACATAGAAAGTAAGCATATATGTTGTCGTACAGAGAAGAGCACATACCAACACTGCAACATCTATCCTCGTAATATGACGTCATGTTTGCTCTCGCCGTCAGATGACACGTAACAGCTGGGCGGATAAACGATGCAATAAGCTTAACACAGCCACGGTCATAAGACACGCAAAGGTCTGAGAGGTGTTTAACTGAAAAGCTCCCGAGCGCCGGAATGACCGGATTCCTTCATGACTAGCCCTGTCTCCGTTCCCCACAACCAAAGCTCCGTGCCGCCGTGCATGCCCGCCATGAAGGTGTGTCGTCATTGTCCTAAGGTGGCCCCTAGAGGGTCGCCTTTGCTTTCAGATCAGTAGGGGGCACGTGCCTCCAGTGTCCCCCCTCCCCTCTTTCCGGATCCTTTCTGATGTCTGCTATGCTGCTTAATTTAGGGACTTATTTTTAAATGAAACAAATATTAAAAACAGAAGTAGTCTTTCACCAAATTAAAATGGGCTAAATCTGTTTAGAAAACAAATTGTTTAGGAGGGAAGTTCGTCGGGACCTCGGCTCTGTTCCGCCTCCCCAATCATTTACAGAAATTGGCACCCCTGGCTCAAGGTTACTCAATCTACGTATAACATCCTGTATCATTCTCCCGTTCGGGATTTTTTCAGTTGACGATTACCGGCAAATACACCTCCGTTACATCGTACATTGTAAGAACATCATTCCATTGGCAGTCGCCCTGACGGTGGTTACCGGAAAAAACTGCGAGATATCCCCTCAAGTGTGCGCTTTACTGGGTCGCAGAGAAACTCGCTGAACTGCGATCCGACCTACGAGCTGGAGGAGATGATCATCGAGTCCAGACCGCTGCACAAGAAGAAGAAGCGCCTCCTGAAGCAGCGGTCCGTGCGGGAGGGCCTGGGTCAGCAGGCGGAACAGGTGAGCGCCGGTAACGGTGAGAGCGCCGGGCGCAGTTGGTGCATGTTGCCAGTAGCGGGAGCGGCGGGCGCGGCGGTCATTTGGTGCATGTTGCCAGTAGCGGGAGCGGCGGGCGCGGCGGTCAGTTGGTGCATGTTGCCAGTAGCGGGAGCGGCGGGCGCGGCGGTCAGTTGGTGCATGTTGCCAGTAGCGAGAGCGGCGGGCGCGGCGGTCAGTTGGTGCATGTTGCCAGTAGCGGGGGCGGCGGGCGCGGCGGTCATTTGGTGCATGTTGCCAGTAGCGGGAGCGGCGGGCGTGGCGGTCAGTTGGTGCATGTTGCCAGTAGCGGGAGCGGCGGGCGCGGCGGTCAGTTGGTGCATGTTGCCAGTAGCGGGCGCGGCGGGCGCGGCGGTCAGTTGGTGTGTGTGCCGGTAGCAGGAGTAGCGAGGGCGGCGGTTATTTGGTGCGTGTTGCTAGTAGAGAAAGTAGCTGAGGCGGCAGTCAGTTGGTGCGTGTCGTCAGCAGCGGGAGGGGCTGGATCAGCGCCTGCCAGCAAAAAGGAGAGACCGGGGCGGCCGTCCGGGCTGATGAGTGTTGTCAGCAGTCAAAGTTTTTGAGGTAGTGGGCAGCGCTGGTGAGCGTCGCCAACGATGAGAGGACCTGGGGCAACAGTTACAGCCGGCGAGCGCCGCCAACGGCTGTGGGAGGCAAGCTGGCAGAGGTCGTGTCATCAACAGCCTCGCGTTTCGTTCTGCACTCTTAGGCTGGTAACCAGTTTATCCGTGTGAGTTGTGCATGGTTGTGTGGACACGCGATGTCTCGTTGCTCTTCAGGAGGGCATTTTGGATGATCGTTTCTTAGACCTGTCGGCCGTTTTACTATTCGTTTCGAATTGGTCTTATGCAGATACTACAGTTTCCCAAGGTGTCGTCCTAGTCGATTATGCTATTATTCGCGCTTGATATTCGCATTACCTATTAAGTTGCGTTGCGTTTCGTGTGTTAAAATGATGCTAACGATAAGCGCGATGGTCATCCGTATTTCTGGACTGAGCTTGGTATAACCGCCACCCATACGTCCAGCATTGCTCCGACATAGCATGTTCATCCATCACAAGGGCACGTCCAGCTGCGGTTCAGCAGTGACTCTCGTTCTCGTGTGACCACCCGCCGCATGCCCGGCAGACGGAGGACCCGCTTCAGCAGCGGCTGCAGACGGTGGCCGGTGACTTCTTCGTCTACGACCGCGAGAAGGAGCTGGCGCAGCGGCAGCGCGACCGACTGGAGGAGGCCTGGGAGCGCGAGCTGGCCGAGAGCATGCAGCAGTCGTCGCCCATCTCGCAGGTGGACAGCGCGGTCATCGAGCGAATCCGCGCCGACCTGCTGAGCGAAGGGCGTCGTCTGACCGAGGCCGAGCGCGCCGCCGGCAGCAGGACCGTGCAGGCGTTGCAGGACATGCAACTGGGACGGCCGGCGGCCGCCGAGGCGACGGCGTCCGCCAGCAGTCACATCAGCACGCCCGCGCGCCGCCGCACCCGCCTCCAGCACCAGATGACCGTCACCTAGACGGGTCACCGGCCCGGGGAACTAAGGGGGTTGGGGGGGGGGTGGGGTTGGAGTACAGCGGGCTGCGTGGTGTCGGGTGTTGGGGGACGGATTGGGGTTGGTGAGACAATGTGTTGAAGTGACCTATCTGATGGGGACACTGCGTGCCGTGGGCTCGTGGGCTGCGTTTGGTCACTGGACGGAATGTGTGGTGCTGAAGTGACGGAGTCCCCCACGCGAAACAGCGGGGAGCACCCGTTCGTGTATGGAGTTGGTACCACCTGCGTACCTTCATAACGTGTACCCTATGCTGCTCTGTGGGTCACATCAGGTGACCTGGTGTGTTTCTGAACGATGTCGTGCCTTCCGGGCTCTATCATTAGCGTGCAAGCCGAATCGGTTCCTTTTAAAATAACTCAGCCCTGTTCGGAATTAAAAAGCGACCTGTGACTGTTCTGGTCCCCTGGTGGATGCCTGTGAAGACTTTCAGACTCGCTGCACCACGCAGAAGCTCGTGATCTATGAAGCGGTGTGGCAAGCTGTGTTTCCCGTCGAGCGACGGGAACGATAGCCAAAAGCCCCGAGTAGCCTGTACAAGCTGTTGGGCCGGTGAGTCGTTTTATTCTTGTTAGAAATAGACCTGGTACCGGAAACGACGATACCCGCCTACTGAACAGAACGGTGTTGACTGAGTTGACGCGGTCGGCGTCCGACAACAACACTCCTAGATGAAGACTGGCATTTGAAGACAGCTGCGCTAACCACAAAACCCTTGATGCATCTTCTATTTGCAGCTTGCGTCCAAGCAGGGGCCTGAGACGGCTTTGGTGTTTTCTTGCTACTAAATGATTCTTCATTTGAAATATGAATTTAGAAAAGGCTGCATTTATGTTATATGTTATGCATTACGTGTGATCACTGCTCAGCGTGAGCCCTGATCCCAAAAATCCGTACATTCGGAAGGTTCGGATTAAATCATTAAAAGAAAACTATAGTTATAAAACACTCTTTGTTGGCGTGTTTTTTGCATTATTCGTGGTTGAGCATTTGAGCGTCTTTGTTTTAATAGTCAGTGTTCATCAGCCTATCAAAACGCCTCCGCGTCGGCCCATTGAGCACGAACGCACTTTTCAAAATTCAATAATGGCCCACACCTGCTGATATCTCGCCAACGGCGTGTTAGCCGCTGAACGCGGGAAAATGAGGCCGTCATCTCTAGCTGCTAGACCACACTGGATGGGTGGGACATTAACCTGATGTGAGACAGCAATCTAAATGTTCGTCAATTCTCAACAAAACATGGCAGACAGCACGTGCTTGAGATTTGAATTGCGTTTATTATTCCTTTTCCTGCTCTTTTCAAATTGATCCTAAAAGTGAAACACCCTGTAGATGGAACTGCATCAACAGACCTTGGTTGTGGATGATTGAAAAGAAACTGATGAAATCCGGCACTGAGCTGAGCTGCATATGTCACAGCCAGCGCTATCGTCTGGCTGGCCCACCAATGCAGGGTAAATTCTATTGCCGATCTTGGGTCGTGGTTCAGGCCCTGAAGATAGCAAGGGTGTAGTTTTGCAAAATAAGCTGTGGGGGAGGGGAAATGAGCAGTGATAAAGGTCTCAACCTCCACAAAATGCGCCAGAAAATGTTTTTTTTTTCCCGAACGTGGCCCACTTTCTTCCCAGAGTGTGGGGGAGGAAAGGGCATGCACACGTGGGTTTTCACAGGTTTAACACAGGGAGCTAGAATCGTTTTTGAACTAGGGTGGGAGTGAAAAATTCCGTCGCACAAAGACTGTGCGGGAGTGAAAAAATTACTTCACAAAAATGGAACTTATGAGCTCGTGACTGATGACTTAGCAAACAAAGATATTTATTTCAAGTTGGCATGGACGTTATGTCAGAAACCTGATAAAACTGTTTCGATTTTTAACATCTTAGGCCATTTAAGTGAAACAGAATACATCAAAGCATAGTAATTTCATGACAATGTAATGAGCATAACAAATTATTAACACCCATAATTTGATGCAGCACTTTGCACTTCCCTTCCACAGCACTTTTAACACAAAACAAAGCAAGGAAATTCAATAACAAAATAACAACAGAAAATTCAACAAGCATACAACACTCAAACAAAAAAAACTTGGACTCCTACACATCAGCCCATCACTACGTCAAACACAATAGACACGCCCCTGGCTTCTGTTAAGATGGGGTCAGGGAAAACAAACATCTTGTCACTGCTTCTTACAAAACACCAATGTTTATTTCCATGAAAGAAGCCTTACTATGCCTAACCTAAAGAGGCCTTACTTCATCTCATCCTGTCCAACCTACTTGCATCACAGCAGCAGCTGTGAGTTACTGATTCTTGCACAATTCCTATTGCCACTTGCCATGCACTTCCAATTTAACCTAACTCAGTGTAGCCTATATTGAACATCATCTCAACCCACCTATCTGTTGACAGCAGCACTTGTAATAAAAACATGATAAAGCTAATTTTTGGCTTGTCTCAACTTGTATTTGTATTCAGCTCGTTTGTATATGCTTGTTGACATCAGACAAAGTTGACAACATACAAATAAAAACACTTTAAATCACTTTGAGCAACATATTTTGATTGCCATGGTTAACCTATGTCAGGAGCAAAAATAGATATGCCACACAGAACAAGCCCTCTTCTCCAAAAGTGACATCAATTTTAGATGACCATGCCAGTATTGCTGCTTGTCTTTTCAGCTGCAGCAGAGGCATCTATTTAGGCTTGTTTATTCATATTTAATGACAAAGGTTGAGATGTTGGCTTCACATTTTAAATGGGATGATCTGATTATTTGTTACATACTAATATTTAACTCATATTATAACTGCTATGCAGCTTCGAGTATCTCTGTGTTAAAAATATAGTGCATTTAAACAGTACTGTCATTTGCCAGTCAGCAAACCATGACCACTGAAGAAAACATCTAGTTAAAGCAGCCATGAGGGACCACTTCAAGAAGTTTGTGGCAAATAATCGAGAGTATGGAACATTGCGTGCCTTGTGGCATTATAGTTTGTCTTAAAACACAACTCGATGGATTAAAACAGAAAATGGCTAACTCTGGTTACAAATCATGTGTTGAAAGCAGGTAAGGTAAACAATCACTTGGTCCACAGGAGACTTTCAGAGACTGGATTCTTCCTGCTCCCCCACAACAAAAAGTCAGTACCTTTTGCATGGTCTGCTGGCAGACAGAGTTATCTCACTTACCCCCCAAACATAAATATAAGTTGTGCCCACCAACCTACGAGATTAAAATGGGAAACAAGTAAGAGGTGTGCATGATAAACATCTCCAGAGTGCAGAATTTCGCCATCAAACACTTTTGTATTAGCTGCGTCAGGTTTGCCCCGAGGCCCTGTGTGGCAGCATTACGATAGCCTTGTTAGGTAGCCTGGTGAGTACAACACTCGAAAGGCTTAGATTTATAATTATTGAGCACCGCCATGAACCAAGAAAACGGTTAACCGAAGGTTTAACGGGGCAAAAATGGCGGCAAAAGTAAGTTCCGTGCTTCAGATTGTCTCCTTCATTCCCTGTGAATTGTTCACTCTTGGGTGCATATCAAACAAGCTTGGGCGACTGGCGAATTAATCCAATTTATGTATGAAATACGTGCAAATTTCCAGTTGGAGCATCTTGCAGAGAAATTGGTCAACATTTTAAGCAGGTGGCCAGCGCGTCATGGCAGTCCGTAGCATGGGGCCGGGGCATCGTTGTGCTCATCCCAGGCTCACGATGTTTATTGTCATGAAAAAGCAAAGCCAACAGCTACTCCAGCACGTGCTCCGCAAGGCTGTAGAGATGACCGTATAGGTCAACGGTATCGCATGACTGGACTCAGATGCTGTTGTTTTTGTACACACTTAGCGGGCCTCACTTGGGGAGACTGTCCAGAGGCGGATCCAGGGGAGGCACGGGGCCATGCCCCTTCCCTCCTGCCTCCCCCCCCCCCCCCCCCCCTCTTGGACCCCGAAGGGCTCCATAGGCTGCCAAGGGGCCATATCCGGCCGAACAGACGGAGTTGTTTAACACAAAACCCAACGAACTTGGATGTCTTCTGGCCTCCAGGCGGCCGGTAGCAGTCGCAAGCGAAAGCGAAGGTCACACGAGTAAACACAAATAATTATTCGTTCATTGAGAGGGTGGTGATTGAGCGATTGAGAGGTTCCTTACGCTGTCTGGAAGGTTCTTTATGCCAACAGAGGGTTCGCTGCTTCCGGGGGATTCTATATGTCAACAGTCAGGGCCAATCCGATCGTTTAGGAGCCTTCTGCATTGCCCTTGATTTCTTTGCATTTGCTGTCAACCTGCTGGGTTATTCTCGGTTGCTCAGGGCCCCTTACGCTGGTCTCGGTCAATGTATCAACACGCTCGCAATATGCAGCACACTCGCAATATGCTACATGGGCATAGGTACTTTCAGATTATCTTTCACTTGATAAGGGTCCTACCCTCTTGTCGGGCCCAGCTGTTAGCCTCTTGGGCACACTCGGTCGTTCGGCGGCTCTCCACATTGGGTCTTGGGTACTTCCTATTTGAATGGAGGGCCCTTCGCACTTTCGGGGGTCCATCTGTTAACTTGCTCGGGCACACTGGATTGTTCGGGGGTTTTGCACATGGGGTTTTGGTACCTGAATGTAAGGTCCTACGCTCCCGTCGGAGGTCATCTGATGGCCTGCTCGGGTGTACTCGATCGTTCGGGGAGCCCTCCACATTGTGCCGTTGATATTTCTTATTTGAATGGAGGGCCCTACGCTCTTGTCGGGGTTCCAATCTGATAGCCTGCTTGAGTAACCTTTGTGTTTCGGGGTCCCTCCACACTGGATTTTGGGTACTTCTTGTTTGAATGGAGGGCCCCACGCTCCTGTCGAGGTCCCATTTGTCAAGCTGCTCAGGCACGCTCGATCATTCCGGGGCCCTCCATATTGCGTCTTGGGTACTTCTTAATTGAATGGGGGGCCCTATGTTCTTATCGGGGCCATGAAGGTTCTCGGGCAAGTGGCGGATCCAGGGAGGGGGCGGGGGCGGTAAGGACCATGCCCCCGCTTGTGCTCCGATGCGATCTGTGACTTCCGAAGAGGCCCATAACCTGCCGAACAGACGCAGTTTTCAAACACAAAACACAACGAAATTGGACGTTTTGGGGGCTCCAGACAGCCTAGACAGTTGCAAGCGAAAGTGAATAGCCCAGGAGCAGACAAAGGTAATTCTTTGGTGATTGAGTGAGTGATTGGAGGGGAAAATTTTGAAGCCCAACAAGTTCTCCAAAGGCGATACCTCCTACTGGTGCCCTATATATCCCCTCGCCGAGTCAATCCGATCACTAAGGAGACTTCCACGTTGCCCTTGATCTCTTTGCACTCTCTTATAGGGCCCTACGCTGCTGTTGTGGCCCTATCTGTGAATATGCGTGGGCACGCTTGATCGATCACTGGCCCTCAGTGGGATCTGCCCATTCGCCCGAAAAGGCTCTATGCGCTTTTGCCGGGGCGCCAAATGCCGGGGTACACTCAGCTGCTCACGGTCCCTTCATACTGGTCTTGCGGTCTTTCTACTTGCGCGGAGGGCCTTGTGCTGTTGCTGAGCCCATTTACGTAAGGCACCGAGCCAATCCATGCTCATAGTCTCTCTTCATTGATCAAAGACACTTTCCTTTTAATGTCATTGGGTCCTGGGTGCTCTCTTTTTGAATGGAGGGCCCTATGCTCTTGTCGGGGGCTCTTCCGTTGACCTGTTCGGGCACACTCGATATTCTGGGCCATTTGCACCGGGTCTTAAGTATTCCCTATTTGAACGGAGGGCCTTACGCTCTTGTCGGGAGCTCTTTCTGTTAGCCTTTCCGGGCAGGACACTCCCGATCGTTTAGTGGAATGCAACAATTTTTCAACGGGGCCCAAACCTTAGGGGCCCCACAATGTTGCGTCCCCCCCCCATCCCCTGACCTTGATAAAATTCTTAATTCGCCCAGCAAAAATTTCTCCTCCGTATGTACTGCAAAAAACTTCGCAGCCTTGTATGTTTACATGCAATGCCACACAGAGCAAGCTTTGGTCGTGCTTCAGGAACAGGCTCGTACCCGGCTGCGTAGGTACACTGGGTGCCCGTGCATCCCCTAGGATTTGATAAACAACGCATTCTTCTTTGTGTTGCATCTCCAGCTCAATTAATGGTCGGTGGGCATTACCTTATTTGGGACGCTATGCCCGACACGGCATAACTAAGGGTGCAGGGGCCTCAGCTTATATAATTTTGGGGGCCTGAGCACCCCTAACTTGAGCTTCCCCCCCCCCCATGCTCTTCTGAGCCCTCTCAATGCACATGAGCGAAGAGGGAATACTGGACCAAATAAATACAGAAATACATTGTCAGGTGACCCAGACGGGAGAGTAAGTCTCTAAATTTAAACACCAGGACTCAATATATAGGGCCCCGAACAAACCAGTGTGGTCGAAGCGGCGAACAGATGGGGTCCCCGACAAGTGCGTAGGTCCCTCCATTCAGATAGGAAGTACCGAGGACACAATGTAGAGGGCCCCGGATATTCGAGTGTGCCCGAGCAGGCTAACAGATGGGGCTCCGGCAAGAGCGTAGGGCCTTCCGTTAAGATATGAATTACCCACGGCACGATGTAGAGGACCCCGAATAACTGAGTGCGCCAGAGCAGGTTAACAGATAGGGCCTCTCAAAAGAGCGGAGGGCATTCCATTAGAAAAGGAAATACCCAAAACCAGATATAGAGGTCCCCATGATGGAATGGGCCCGAGCATCTTTTCAGATGGGGGCCCCGACAGGAGCTTAAGGCCCTCCATTCAATTAAAAAGTACCTAAAACCCCGTGTGGAGGGCCCTGAAAGATGGAGTGTACCCGAAGAGGTTACCAGATGACCCCGGTAGGGGCAGAGGGCCTTAAATTCAAACACCAAGAAGCAATGTGCACGGCCCACCAGTAATCCAGTGTGGCCGAGGAGGCAAACAGAGGGGGCCCCGACAAGTGCGTAGGGCCCATTCAAATAGCACGTGTCCAAGGCCCTATATAGCCCCCCATCCCCCCCCCGAACGATCGAATGTGCCCGAGCTGGTTATCAGGTAGCCCCCCCCCCCCCACAGAAGCGTAGGGCACCCCCCCCCCATTCAATACAGAAGTACCCACAACAAAAACACAGTGTAGACGGTCCTCGAACGACTGAGTGTGCCCAAGCAGGCTATCAGAGGGACCCCCGACAAGAGTGTAGGGCCCTAAGCAAGTGGCAGAGAATTGGAAACACCCTAGACCAATGGAGAGGACCCAGGGGCATATCGCAATTGCGTTGGTAGGTTAACCGATACCCACGTAAAGGGCCCCTGAGCAACTATTGATCAGAATATAACTGGTTCATAGTGATTTGATGGATTTCGTGATCGTCTGCTGCCTATTACGCATAGAGCCGACTTTTCGCACGGGATTCTGCTTATTTACACTTGCTTCCATCTCAGGCTGGCAATCCGCGTATGTTTGACACGTACAACCATCTGAAAGATTTTTGGAGGGTGTGTAAGCCCAGTGCGTAGCTACCCTCCATTTTGGAGGGTGTTTAAGCCCGGTGCGTAGCCGCCCTCCGTTTTGGAGGGTGTATACACGCAGCCATTTCAGAAAGTGATGCCTCAGCGAGAGGGGTTTCCCCATTATAACCAGCGTGTATCCCACGGTTGGATTTTAATAGCATAGCCAGAAATGCGTAGGATAAATTGTTGGCAGTTTCTTATTTGGCATGATCTTATTTTTGAAATATTTGAGAATTTATGGATGACTCCCTCCATACCTTGACCTTGCTTGCTGATTTGTGTCACATACTACAATTTTGAGCAATGTTCGATTAAAAACATATTGTAATTCACAACAACTATCATAATTGCATCTTGTTTGCATAGCATGCCATTAATTCTGTCCCATCTTTGTATTACCAACCAAAGCACTATGTTTACTGCCAGGACAGGTTATGGCATTACATTAACAAAGGAACGAAACATCACTATATCCGGTGTCAGTAATACATTTGTGACCACGTTATGAGTTTGTGTATTTTGGACGACTAGATACGCGCCCAGATCCACAGCGTGTTGTGAAGGGGCGTGGGAGGAGGATGCCGAAGTGGGCAGTATATTGGGAACCGGATAGCATCAGCGCCTCTTTATAATTTGTCGAGTACTGCCGGAACAGGTGATACCGCGGGTACCTTGCCTTACTTGGCGTTACCGGGTACGGGAATCAAAAGCCATTTGGGCTGTTGAAACTGCTCCTGTCGAATTCCTAACTCGTGGAACTAAATCAAACCTGGTGTGAGAATGAAGTTACAATGGCATAGTTCCTTTTCTGCAGCATGAGTTTGGCTATTGAGGGGGAAGGGGGCCAACTGGTTGGCATGCTCCCCCCAAAAAAAATTCACAGTGGGATTGTGTCCCTTGTAGCTTTCCTCATATAATGCATATTTAATGTGTATTGCATTGAAAATGCAAATTTCAGGTTAGGCTGTTTCTTTCACATTCCAGTTTGACTGGTGCAGTCTATTAATTTTCACAGTTCACTCCATATATTTCAACTAATAGATGGTCAGTGTGGAAAGGAATTGTGGTGTTGTAAAGTTAATTTCAGGAAAGATGCTCTGCAAGCATTTTCAGAAAGCAATAGTATGAATGTCAGTGCAATTTGGCATGGCCTGAGTTTGACATATGTGAGTTCAAGGCTCAGCTCACCAATGTTGTTATGTGTTGGCATATGGTGCAGTGGGTGGATTTTGTGTTGACTGGCCTGGGACTCCTGAGCCCTCGCTATGCCAGGCGTTTTTTCACTTGAGATGGATCCTGGCAGAAACTTAAAAATCTTGTTTTTTTATGTTTTGGTATATTTACCACCAATCCACAAGCAATGCAGGTATCAAAGTAAAAGAAAGCCTCAAGGTCTTGGTGGTTGTACACAAGTAGGCATTGCTTTCTTTGAAGCCAGGATCTCATGCGATAATATATTAGTGAATCATCTTGCCTGATGATCATCTGGTTACATGATGACAGTAACTCTCCTCTGAATGCTGCTCTTCTGCTATTTATGGCCTTTCACTCAAGCTATCTTCTGAATATTCAGTTTATATTCATTATTATTTAATGCTCAGCATTACCTCCATCTTGAACCTATGTTTGTGACATTGGGATTGTCCTGCAAGCAGGTTTATGCTTAAGAACACTTTGTGGAATCAGCCCTGACCTAGACTCAGTGGCATTAAGAATGAGTTGCTTGTGATGAGATCATTCTGGTAGAATTAGTTTAGGAATTAGCATGCCCTACAGCATTCATGAAAGTCTAAGTGGGGTCTATATATTGGCACTTGTGGACACTGGTGAGAATGGGTAAGAGCCTTGTATTGTCAATCTTTCATATATATTTTGAATTCCTTAAAATATAAAACAAAATGTATGTTAAGAAAATAATATGCTGATCTTTATATCAATGTATTTCTGTTTTCTTTTATATTTGTATGTAACAAAATATATTTCTGTGAGGTTTGGATGTGACAAAGTGATAAGGTATTTCATTTTCCTGCACCATTGGAGATCTCAGGGTACACATGCATCTCATCCCATTTGTGTTGCTGGTTCCTGTTGTTTGCATTGTTTGTGGATCCTCTCTGGATGAGGCATGCACATAGTGGATTTTATTTTTAATGAAGTCACCCAATGTTACTGTGGATGCTCATAGTGCAGGGTGAATATCATAGGCTCTGATGGGTAAATGTTTAGTGTGCAATGCAATGACATTGACATTAATCCTCTGCTCTCTCCCAATTGATATAATCCACTGTGATAACCTCAGCAATCTCAGCAGGTATGGTTGTCTTCCAGAGTCTTTCACTCACTCTTCTCTTGCCTCCAGATTGCCATCCATTATGGCAGAAGGTGGGGAGCCAAGCCGGCGGCAGGGGACCTTCAAGAGCTGGATCAGCTTATGGCAGAACAGGACAAGGTACATGCTAATCTTTTGTTCCAAGCTTTAATATGGAGGGCCAGAATTGTATGTGGGTAAAGGCTGCTTTAGTGGCATTGTGTTAGTTGTGTGGTGTGTGAACATGTTTGTGTTATGTGTGTAAAAATATGATGCTGACATCATAAGACAGTTTGCTGCTTTTGAAGTACATCTGGAGAAGAGCTTGACTGAAATCATGTAAATTTGATTGTAATCATAAAATGGAACTTTACTGGAAATCCCGTAACTTCATTCAGAATACCACAGAAGGCTTTCACTAACATTTTGGTCAGACTACAGCTCGCACTGCCAAGGGCCTTCCAACACAGCGCAAAGCCAGTCAGTGGGTGCCAATTGTCAGGTAGGTACTCCCCACCCAGTTGCTGCCTGAGCCTGGCATGTTGATTGTTCCTTTTGGCATGATCCAAAGCTCACGCTTATGACGCTGTTGAGCGTGGCCTGAATGCGAGACCCTGCCGCGGCCCGACTGGTTCGGTCGACATCGCCGGTGCTGCCGCTGGCGTTGTCGCGCGCGCTGCCTCGTCAGCAGTCTCCTCGCCCCTGAACTTAGCTCCGTAGAAACTTTGCTCTGGTGGGCGTCCTGCAAATGTGGGATTGGCTGTCATTTGTCGTTGATGACCGAACCCTCAGGAACTGTCGGAAAATAGCATCCTGGAATCAGCCCAGGCTTTCTCCCTCTATTCGCAACCTTCGGGATAAGGAACTGGCCGTTCTGGCAAAAGGATGTCCATCTTCTAAACGAGATGAAGCTCTTAGCATACAGCTAAGTAGCTTATCAAAGAGCGCCAGAATTTTCCTTCTTACTGTCACACCCAGCTAGGCAACTGGTAGAGCACCTTGCTCCTTCCTCGCGACTCGACACAAATATGCCGGAACCGCTGCACGCCTTGCAAGAACCACAGACCAACAACGCTCGCAACCTCCTTCCGTGACAACGCAACAAATCTCCGCCGGCCCCAGCCCCGCCTGGCTGCTCCGATTCCTACCCGGCCACTGACCCTCCTCCCCCCCCCGCCGAAGCTGTGCGCCTGCGGGAACGGCTTGCGCCAGTGGCACCGCTACTCGGACGACTACAGGCCGTTGACTCTCCCCCCCCCCCTCTCCCTACAGAAGCTGAGCGCCTGCGAGGACGGCTTACGCCAGTGGCGCCGCTATTCGGACGACTACCGGGCCCTGCGCCAACGGCTGGCCTCGCTGCCCGACAAGCTGAGTCACGAGGTCACCGTGCCGCTCGGCCCGCTGGCGTTCGCGCCCGGCCGCCTGGTGCACACCAACGAGCTGCTGGTGCTTCTCGGTGACAACTGGTTCTGCAAGACGAGCGCCAGCGCCGCCTGCGGCATCGTCGACCGCCGGCTGGAGCGTGAGTGGACAGAGGGGAGAGCGGGGGTGGGGTGGAGGGAGTTAGCGGCAGAGCACGTTGGGTGGAGTGGGGAGACGATTGGTTGTCGCTGTGATAAGGCGTGGGCCTCCGTTCGTCTTCTGAGTGTCTTGGCCTGTCACTGTATTTTGCGAATACGTCGGATGAAGATAGAAGTGCCTTTCGCTGTGTCTACTTTTCGAGCCACGTCCGGTTAGAAACAGTCGTTGTCTCAGCCGCTGTGCCATGCTGCTCGCTCGCCTGTGCTGGTGCCTCTGACCTCTCCGTCTGACCTCCAAGCTGTCTGACTCTGATCTCGCCGTTAGCCTCCGACCTCTCTGACTTCTGACCCCTCCTGACCTTTGACCTGCACTGACCTCTGACCTCATCGTTTGACCTCTGACCCCCCCGACCTATGATGCCTCCGCCTGACCTCTGATTCATCCGCCTGACCTATGACCCTCCGCCTGACCTCTGACCCCTCCGCCTGACTTCTGACCCCTCTGCCTGACCTCTGACCTAGACTGCGACAAGACGCTATCGTCGTTGGAGAAGGAGCGTGACCTGTTCGCCGGCTGGCGGCAACAGGCGGCCGGCCTGCAGGAGGCCGCGGTCGGGGACGTGCGCGAGATCACGGAGCCGCTCGACGAGGAAGCCGAGCTGCAGTGGCGCCGTGAGTGGGAATGTGTGGCAGGCGCACGGACCGCGCCGGCGCCGGGCGCAGCTGGAGACACGCTGCTAAAGAGGACGCCGATGGTGGCACACCCGGTGTTCTGCGGGTTTCATGGGC
>NW_023597010.1:0-2500 GCF_011947565.3 Pollicipes pollicipes
AGGATGCTTGGTCGGCCCTAACCTCTTCAGTTCTTGGTGAACAATCTTCCACCTTACCTACCTCACGGACGCCTAATGTCCTATGCCGGCGGACACAAGCTGCTAGACTCCGCTCATCAGACCAACAATCTGTTTAGAAACCCCGACAGGAGAAAACCTCAAGTGATTCAAGCCTTCTTGAAATCAAACTCCCTTAAAATGGACTCACAAAGACAAACTTTCTCCTTCTTGGCACTCCAGAATGCCTGACAAAACTTAGTCTTTTCCCCCGTCACACTTGCGGGGCATAAATGAAGCCTTCGTCGTTCGTGAAGATGCTGGGTTGAAAGCGTTGAAAGTGCCCCCTCCTGGGAGATGAACATAATCCACGTTATCAAAAGTACAACTTCATCCTTTTCTGCTTGCATAAAATTCGTTAACATCTTACATCCAAGATTCGTTCACTTCTCTTTGAGTCCCATGTTTTCCCTCATCTTCCGTACTGCCTCCCAGTCTGGGGTGAGCCTGCATCGCGTTACCGCAACAGAGTGCAAGGGGTAATAAACTTTGGGGGCAGGATCGTCACCGATGCTTGTCGGTGAGATTCAATGGCGGCGACTGTTCAAGCGCTGGGCCGGCGCGGTGATAGTGACCTTGTCACCCGCCGTGACGGCCTCGTTGTGTTAAGGGCCCTTAAGGACTGGCGGACTCCGGTGGCGATCTGGTCCCTATTCATCCCCCCCCTTGCCCCCCGCCCTACGTACTTCGGCATGCCAGCGTGCCACCCGGGTGGCAGCAGCGGGCGTCCTTGATCTGCCCCGCTTGTCGGTGGCACGCAGGGGGTCCTCATACCGCGCGGCTTCATCTCGGAGGCCGCCTGCCGCCGACCATCACCGCCCGACCATCGACCATCACCGCCGACCATCACCGCCTGCCGCCGACCATCACCGAACACCGCCGACCATCACCGAACACCGCCGACCATCACCGCCTCTCACACCCACAATGGGTTTGGCACCAGGCGAGAGGATTTAGACGGTCCGTTGTGTGATCATTGCTTGCTTGTCGTGTGTAGCAGGTGTCGGCGATTTAGATTTTGTTTTTGGCGAAGTGTGTGAACAACTAGATGCTTGGCAACGTGCGAATGTGGTCGCGTTGTTGTCAGTTTCGATATTGCATTTGTACTCTCGCTTGTAATTGTATCGGATCAAACAATAACCCACTTTTTGAATGATTCGTCAATGCAATGAACTGAGCTGAACTTAATTGATGTTGAAATTGAATTGCGTTGAGAGGTCGATTTGATGCACCTGCCAAGTTGCCGACAGTTCACGAGAGGTATGATCGGACCCGTTCCGCAACACACCATTCAAGGTGCGTGAAATCACGCTTCATGTGTGGTGTTTCAATGTGTGCTACATTTATCGCCAGGTATTCAATATTTCGCATGATCTCATTCGGGAGAAACCTGGTCTGCGGAACGAGACTTCACCAGAGGACCTTGACTGACCACACAACTTCAGGTATATCAGGGGTGGCATGTGTCATTTGGTGTAGGGCATGATACAGCAAGTCATTTATCATATCTGATGTTTATCAGCAATTTAGTTAGGGGTTTCCCTCAACGGATCTGGACGCATGAACGGTCTTTCTGAGTCAGGGGCTAGGACATGCACTAAATTTCCTGGACTGACTTTGTCGCGCGTACGCTACGTTATCCGAGAGCCCAGTGTCCCCAGGACGCCCAACGGACGAGCTGACATTTTCTGCAGACATCTGACCTTTCTGGCGAGGCCTGTCGCCAACCGATTCAGAGTCATGGTGTATAATGTCAGGGTCATGGTATGTACTTGGCGGTCGACGCTTACCTGCCGACCTGCGAGATTCGAGAGGATATCTGCTGACCTGCGAGAGGAGATCTGCGGGATTCGGAGCAGAGCTCGTGCGTCGATCACACACCGATACTGTATCAGGAAATTTCATCGCTATATCCAAACACACCGACTCACTTGCCATGTACCAGAAGTTGATGAGTTTGATGGGCAGGAAATCCTTGTCTATGTGGTACCATTTCGTCGGCGCCGGGCCAGTGACCGCCGCGGCTTCCGCCTTTCCGTTTACCTCCGGAACACTCATTCTGAAAAGTTTTGAACTCGGTCGCAAAAAGGCTGTATCTCTCAGGCAGCGCCTGCCACGGCCAAATTAGGGATTCAATTCCATAAGATCAGGGATTCATTGTTTCCCGGGGTACCACACACCATCATCTCGTGTCGCTTCACCCAATTCACTTGCCAGAATAGATTGCATGTAGCCATGTTTGCGCTACCTGGCTGGGCACCTATTATGTTTGTCACTTCACATATGTAGTGGAATGGTAAATTATAGGGAAGATCACAAAATCATATACACTAGAAAAGAGTCAGGCATCCTAACGCCGATGATGCTCTGCCTTGGCCCGGCATCTGCTCCCCTCCCCCTCCCCCGCTTGAATACTCCCTTGCGTACGGGCAGCGTACGGGAC
>NW_023597010.1:7500-15855 GCF_011947565.3 Pollicipes pollicipes
TAGTGGTCCAAACGGCACCAAAATGCTACTCCTTCCTCTCGCGCACGTTGAAAAGGACGGGAAAGCATGGTATACCGTCATTGGTGTTAGAGTAATTAGCGGCCAAACGACAAAGTTGCCCTCTGTTGTACGAGATTGTTCCGTAAATTGCACCGCGCTGTCAAATAAACTTTGTAGTTGCAAAACTGAATCCAATACAAGGCCGCCTGCTTGCACTAACGGAGGAAGACCGCCGAATCTCACCTACACACGGCGCGATTCCCTCCCTGCCCCCCCCCCCTCCCACGTTTGAACGTGCATGCCTCTGTATAGGCTGTGTCTGTCTTCTCTATCGCCCTGTTTCCACGCTTGTCTGGCGGTTCCAATTTTTTAAGAGCAGGACTTTCCACCGAATCTAATCTACACACCGCTATCCATGGGGTTATGCCCTCACTCATCGGTGTCAGTTACTAAACAGTTCTTGGCATGCGTTTCATGCTGATGTACACATAATTTTCAAATGCTTTCTACCTAGAAAATTATCTATCAAACACAATTAAGCGCAATCTCATCAATCTAGCGCAAATCTAGGTCGCCGAACCACTTGGCCAGTTATGGCCACGTGATTCGGCACCCGAATCAGTGGCTATAACTGCCCAGTTCAGCAAGATCAAGCCGAACCACTTGGCCACTTGGCCACGTCCAGTATCTGTGATATAATTCCAAAGGTCGGTGGATGTAATTGACTGCGACCGAAAGAATCATCACAAAACTATCCTGGGAAATGGCAGACATTTAAACCGGCATAAGACACACCAAACCTATGAGTGTAGAGCTTTTATGCTGAGTTGCCGACCTTCGATTACCATGAGACACTGCTTAAACGACACCGAAAGCTTAAAGCTGGAGACATGACAAATTGTCAACATGACGAATGTCTGCTCTATGACGTAATAAAACAAGCGTCTCCTGGGAAGTTGATGGTCGATAACATAGGAACTCTGAACTCAAAATAACTTCTCCAAAATGTTCCCAGCCCTACCAGTCACCGTTCCTTTTGTCACATGGACAGTCATGGGTACGCCCAGCCTACGGAGACCTTCAGCCTGCTCTGCTCCCAGTAACCTAAGCGCAAACCAGGCCGTCCTGACCGCTTACCTGCGCCGCGCCGTGCCGTCGAGCCGCCCTGCCCCTGCGGCCCGAGACGCCGCTCTGCCAGCGCCGCTGTCTCGCCGCGTCGCCGCGCCACCGCACGCCGGCCGGCCGCGCCGGCACCTGCGGCGGACCACGCGTCCCCGCACGCCTCCCCTCCCCTCCCCGGCCGTGACGGCTCCAACCGAGCCTCACAGCGGTCTCACACGTCCGGGCAGCGTACAGCACCCTCGCTTCGTCACGTGTCGACACTGCATGCAGGCGCTGGGGCACGTGCAGGAGGCTGGAGGTATGCGGAGTGGTGGTTAGTAGGGCCAGTTCAGTCGCATTGAACTACCGACCGCCGAGAGGACCCATGCACTGCAGTTGGCTGGAGGGCCGCAACATTACGGTAGTCTTTCGACTGCATCATCTTCGGCGTTATATCCACCTGTCTCATACCCCACGATCAAAAGAGAAGAGTGCAAAGAACACGGACAATCTCAATGGCAAAGACGTCACCAACAAGTCTCTTCCGTGTCAACCATGGTTGCTCTACTTGTGCTCAGGATCCTCTGTGGTCGGCGTGATCTTAAGTTTAAAATAACGATGGCTTTACCTAGTGGACGGCCGCGGTTATCTTTTTGCATCGCCAAGCTAAGGGCTGATAAGCGGTTCCCGCCAACGTAACACACATGAGGGCAGCACATGCCATTGATATATAGCATAACTTAACACATAACATAACACATATAGCATAACTTAACACACGCTCAGGTGGGGGTCAAATTCCCCCCCCCCCCGAAGGTGTTGTCAGAATGGTTTTCGAACGGCACGACGCAGCGGCACCAAATTTTGCATAGCTGTAGACAATGGAATAGTGGATCGTTTGGCATCATAAATTTGGATGTATTTTGTAAGGTCGCTGACATATGGCAGGTCAAAGTCAGGCCATAGTTCAAGCGACGTCAATTTCTAGGGAATCGTTTAACATGATGCTACAACGGAGTGTTAGATGAAGCCATACATCTCTGAGACGCTTTCCTAGACAACACCAATATTGACCAAGCAAATTAATTTGGTGTAAGGTCAGGTATAAGGTCAGACCAAGATAAAAACCGACCTGTTTTATTATTCTAGAGTTTGCTGTATGGGATACTTTTTGGTGCTCATTTCTAGGCTCATACTAGGCTCATACAGGCTAGGCTCATACTGCCTAGCGTAATTTTTGTCGCTTGTTCAAATACAGAACTCAGAGCAGCCTTGTATGATTTTTGTCACCATGACCTTCAAAAATTTAAACAAGGTCACTAACCTTAACTGAGCATGTGACCTTCGGAGAAACGTGCCGGTGAAAGTGGTCGTGCAGTCGGCGGTGCGACAACAGCTCGCTGGAGATGTTTGCATGATGGTAATCGGCAACCTGTTTTGCTGCACTCCACGAAATACCAATATCATAAGCCACATGCTGTCCTTCAAACCCAGGTGTGGATTATTGTTCGCCCACACCGTGTGTCTTCGACCAGCGGTGACATGAGCACCTGTTGAGGACAACGCCGAGCGAGTGGGTGATGGTATCCACCATCAGGTGTTACCAGTGGTGACACGTGATAGCAGCAGCGGTGACACGCGAGGGCAGCGCCACTAATTTTTGAAAGGGGGAAGGGGTCGTAAAAATGTCATGATACTTGAATAAAAAGCGATATATGGGAAATCATACGTTTAGTTACTGACGCTCTCACGACAGAGCATCGCCATGCAAGTTGCGCATGCCCCATGCGCTTGACCATCGTAAAGCATGGGGGTGCGGGAACGGGGGGGGGGGGGGGAGGAGGCATGGCCTGAAGCCCACAACTTTCTGATAATTTTACCATTGGTTCTGTGGGCGTTGACTGGAATCTTATTACAGTTCTGCGGCTTCTTTCCAGCACAGTGCGTATTATTATCTAGACCAGTTGATCATATGATGTCAGTGTGTAAATGCGTGTCTGTACAGTGTAAAAGCTTTGCAAGGGGATATTTCGTGTATTTTTAAACCGCAGCTGGACTATGGCTTTGGCACCTCATCCGAAAGTGTTATTGTTTGCTTATGGAAACACAATAGCGCAGGGGTGGATCCAAAGGGGGGGGGGCACGGGGCCATGTCCCCCCCTCCTTGGGCCCCGAAAGGGCCCCTTGGCTCCGAAGGGGCCCATGGCCGGCCGAACAGCTGCAGTTTTTTATTACAAAACGCAACAAATCGGGTATCTCTGTACTTTCAGGCGACCAAGAACAGTTATAAGTGAAAGTGAAGAGCCTATGAGAGGTTAAAAAAAAATTTTCATTGGTCGGAAAAGTTGTGAACTGGAGATTTTAAGCCTCATGACACTGTCTAGGGGCCCCATGCCCCTTCCGGAGGACCTAAATGCCCACTTGCAGGATCATTTCGATCGTCAAGGAGCATTCCACGGTGCCTTTATTTCTTTGCATTTGCTCGGAGGGTCCTGCCCCGTTGTTGGGGCCCTTTCTGGTAACGAGCCGGGGCACCCTTGTTGATCTTGACCCTTCCACAGATTCTTTCCATTCGCCGGAAAGGCTGTGTGAGCTATAGCCGGGGTCCCATATCTTATCCTGCCGGGGCATTCTCGGTTGTGCAGGGGCCCTTAACATGGGTCTCAGTGACCCACCGACAGACTTGCGATATGCCTATGGGCCCTCTACATTGGTGTATGGCGCTTCCAATTCTCTATCACTTGCTTAGGGCCCTACGCTCTTGTCGGGGGCCCATCTGATCGCCTGCTTGGGCACACCCATTCGTTCGGGGACCCTCCACAATGGATCTTGGGTATTTCTTTCCTGAATGGGGGACCCCTACGTTCTTGTGGCGGGCCTTATTTGTTAACCTGCTTGGGCACACTCAGTCATTCGGGGGCCCTCTACATTGGGTATTTGGTGCTTCCTAGTTCAATGGAGGGCCCTACGCTCTTGACGGAGGCCCTATTTGTTAACCTGCTCTGACGCACTGGACCATTTGGGAGTTCTCTACATTGGATCTTGAATACTTCCTATTTGAATGGAGGGCCCTACGCTTTTTGGGAACCTTATCTGCTAACCTGCTCGGGCACACCCGATCATTTGGGGGTTCTCTATATTGGGTCTTGGATACTTCCTACTCGGTCGTTCAGAGCCCAGACCCTTGTATCCAGACCCCAGTACCCGTCGTGAGTAGTTCTTATTTGAATGGATGGCCTTATGTTTTTGGCGGGCCCCATCTATTCAGCTGCTCGGGCCTGTGTGGGATGCAGAAGGGGGGGGGGGGGTGGAGGCACGGGACCATCCCCCATGGACCATACCGAGGGTACCCAAAGGCTCCGAAGAGGCCCATGACCGGCCGAACGGACGCAGTTTTCTTACAACAAAGAACACAACAAAATTGGATGCCTTTTGGGCCTACATGCGACCAAAAAACCATTGTTAGCGAACGTAAAGAGTTCATACGTAAACGAGGTTTATTCTTCGCTGACCGAGAAGGTGTTGCATGGGGAAATTTGGGGGCTCATTACGCTGCCTAGAGGCATTGCGCTGTTGGTTGACTGACCCTGTATGTCAACTTGCTGGGTCAATTTGATCGCTGAGGAGGTTTCCACGTTGCCCTTGATCTCTTTGCACTTTCTTGTAGGGGTTAATGTGGTGTTGGGACACTATGTGCCTCCATGCCTGAGCTTTGTTGATCGATCAGGTTTTCCTCCACGGACTCGTTCCATGCGTCCGAAAGGCTCCATACACTTTTTCCGGGGCCCCATATGCCGGGGTACATACAGTTGCTCAAGGGCCCTTCATATAAGTCTCGGGTCCTTTCCACTTGCTTGGAGGGCCTTGTGCTCTTGTGTGCTCTCGCTAAGGCCCTTATAAGGTTAGGCACGGATACACTCGACACTCAGGGGCCCTCTTCTTTGATCGGGGGCTCTCTCCCTTGAGTCGCATTTGAGGAAGACCCTTCACTCCTATCGTGGCTCGTGTTGTTAACCTGCCCGCTCACTCCTGATTGCACAGGGTATTAATTTATGCTCTTGGATAATTCCCCTTTGCTCGGAGGGTTCCGTGCTATGGCCAGGGCCCTATATGTCAACGTGTCCGGGCACTACCGATCGTTTAGTGGCCACCACGCTGGTCTTGCGTTCTTTTTGCTTGCTCTGGGAGCCCTATACTTATTGCCGAAAGCCACTGCGTGGCCTCCTGTGGCACCCATGATTGCTCAGGTTCAGTTCATATGAGCCTTGGTGCCTTCGCCTTAGAGCAGCAATCGAATATGCGCCAATGAATTTTATACACGCGATTGCCGAACGTAAATTGACGTGCCGCCGACATCGTGTGTGTCATTTCATTCGCTACTAAGTGTGTGACACTTATTATACTGGTACATCATGTTCTTAGCATATTCTGCATGCTTTGATGTGCTGTATCCCTCAATAACAAAGGAAAAATCAGCATTGTCACCTGTCATCAGTTGATTCCACCGCTCAGCGGCTAGCCGTAAATACATAAGCCAGGAATCATGTCCCTGCTTGGTTTTGACGGTTGTTCGCAACCAACTCAAGTTTATTTTGCCTGCTGTTCCGAAACGCTTTGCCTCAAATTCACAGCATTTAAAATGATCCGTAGAAAATGAGTGAGCTCTATGTGTGTGCATGCGTAGCACGCCTATGCTTTATAGGGCTGTGCACGGTAAGACGGGTTTCCGTATTCATGAAATAAATGAAGAAGTATATATATATATATATATATATATATATATATATATATATATATATGGTGTCCTGGTGGAATCATATATATATATATATATATATATATATATATATATATATATATATACATATATGTACATATATATACATACATATATACATACATATGTATATACATATATACATATATATATATATATATATATATATATATATATATATATGTATGTATATATATATGCATATAAGTATACTATATACGACTTGTCTTAAAATGTAATGACCGAAATGCAACCTTATTTTTTGGGATGGGGCTCCAAACTCCAGGGGTGCCCCCCCCCCCCCGATATCTCATGGCCCCCCTTCAAGAAATCCTGGATCGCCCCTGCAATAGCAGAGGGCAAATCTGGCCATGCACTACGTTGGTGATAAAAGCATCCCAACGACACGCTGACTGACCATCACGAAGTGCGCATACTTCTTCCACGTTTGCACCATTTTCGTTTATGGTGCGGGTCCTCAGTCGTAGCCATCGTTGTCTGACAAAATGCGTCTTGGCTGGCACTCATGGTCCAATGACCTCCCGAACCGCCTTTAAATTCAAGGCAGGGAAGATCATTTGAATTGTTACCTGGCCAGTATCGGGAAGCATCACGGAGAGTCTTTTGGAGTATGTAGCTTGTACTATGTATGTCTGTAACAGCTAGCGTAGTCCTACGGACTGTGAGGGAAATTCAGCTTGGCAAATATGGGAAATGTGGGCTCTCAGTGAAATGTTGCGCAAAAACATTTTCTGCTGCAAGAGGGTTCGTAGGACAGGAGGACCGTCACCTGTTCGACACTAGACAGGAGCCCCCCCCCCCATGCTCCGGGGCGCCAACCTGGTGACACGAGGATCTGTTGAAGACAATGCCTGGTGAACGACTGGTGTCGCTGGCCATGGTCAGTCGCCTGGGTGTTTCTGTCGCTCCAATCGTAAGACGCCTGGTGTCGTTGGTCTATGGTCAGTCGCCTGGTGCCGCTCGCCATGGTCAGTCGCTCTGGTGTCGCTGGCCATGGTCAGTCGCCTGGTGCCGCTCGCCTATGGTCAGTCGCCTGGTGTCGCTGGCCATGGTTCAGTCGCCTGGATGTCGCTCGCAATCGTCAGACGCCTGGTGTCGTTGGTCATGGTCAGTCGCCTGGTGCCGCTCGCCATGGTCAGTCGCCTGGTGTCGCTGGCCATGGTCAGTCGCCTGGTGCCGCTCGCCATGGTCAGTCGCCTGGTGTCGCTGGCCATGGTCAGTCGCCTGGTGCCGCTCGCCATGGTCAGTCGCCTGGTGTCGCTGGCCATGGTCAGTCGCCTGGTGCCGCTCGCCATGGTCAGTCGCCTGGTGTCGCTGGCCATGGTCAGTCGCATGGTGTCGCTCGCCATGGTCAGTCGTCTGGTGTCGTTGGTCATGGTCAGTCGCCTGGTGTCGCCCGCAATCGTCAGTCGCCTGGTGTCGTTGGTCATGGTCGGTCGCCTGGTGTCGCCCGCAATCGTCAGTCGCCTGGGTGTCGTTGGTCATGGTCAGTCGCATGGTGTCGCTCGCCATGGTCAGTCGCCTGGCGTCGCTCGCGCTGTGGCGCTCTGGATGCCGATCGTCCCATGCGTGTATCGCCAGCACATGGGCCAGTTCCGCGGAGGTAACTATCTCGCACAGTCACAGCACCTCAGGCATTTTACGCTTGGTAGCGGTGGGTATCTGCAATGGGTGCGCGGTCATTGGAAGAAACAACGATCACATTTGTGACCACATTTGAAGGCAGCGAAAAGTTTGCCATGGACACGGTATGCAATGGTTGATTTTTGACATATCAGGAAACCCTTGACATCACAGGAAAGAAGACATATCGGTACCCGAGAATGCGAAAAATTATTGCATCTACCTGCGTATTAGTGGCATTTAAAACAAATGTTCGCCATCATTTTTGACCTTGAGGTTCCAAAACAATTTTTTTTTAAACCAGGTTAGCCGAGATATTTTTAAGCTCATCAATTGGCATTAGAGACCGGTGCGCATGTCTCCGAAATCCTTCTAATTCAAGACATGTCATCGTGTGCTTCAAGTACCTCTCCTAAACATCGTGTAGAATGGAAGACCAAAAGTGAGTCACAGAAGTGTTTCGAGGCCCAGGGCGAGGGCAGTGGATCAGTGGTATGTTAAAGACAATTTGTGTATCATCTGTTCCATGCAACGCCGTGGATGTATTTCATGTGAATCCGTGTCCCATGTTGCATGGTTGCTGTTAGGTCTTTTTGAAAATGATTTCCTTTGATACACATCTGCGTTTCTACAGATCTACGTCAGGGATTTTCGACTACCATTTTCATACACTGAAGCCCCGCTACAGTCCAGGACTTGCATGCAGGGAGCTAGAATCGCTTTTGAACTAGGGTGGGAGTGAAAAATTCCATCGCAATAAGACCGTGCGGGAGTGACAACATCAATTCACAAAAGATGGAGCTTATGAGCTCGTGACTGATGCCTCAGCAAAC
>NW_023597010.1:16675-41292 GCF_011947565.3 Pollicipes pollicipes
TCCTCTCTATCTCTCTCTCTCTCTCTCTCTCTCTCTCTCTCTCTCTATCTTCTCTCTCTCTCTCTCTCTCTCTCTCTCTCTCTCTCTCTCTCTCTCCCTCTTTCGCTGACTCATGGTGTTCCTCAAGGATGCTTGGTCGGCCCTAACCTCTTCAGTTCTTGGTGAACAATCTTCCACCTTACCTACCTCACGGACGCCTAATGTCCTATGCCGGCGACACACAGCTGCTAGACTCCGCTCATCTAGACCAACAATCTGTTTGGAAACCCCGACAGGAGAAAACCATCCAAGTGATTCAAGCCTTCTTGACATCAAACTCCCTTAAAATGAATCTCACCAAAGACAAACTTTCTCCTTCTTGGCTCTCCAGAATGCCTGACAAAACTTAGTCTTTTCCCCGTCACATTGCGGGGCATAAATGAAGCCTTCGTCGTTCGTGAAGATGCTGGGTTGAAAGCGTTGAAAGTGCCCCTCCTGGGAGATGAACATAATCCACGTTATCAAAAGTACAACTTCGTCCTTTTCTGCTTGCATAAAATTCGTTACCATCTTACATCCAAGATTCGTTCACTTCTCTTTGAGTCCCACGTTTTCCCTCATCTTCTGTACTGCCTCTCAGTCTGGGGTGAGCCTGCATCGCGTTACCTCAACAGAGTGCGAGGGGTAATAAACCTTGGGGCAGGGTCGTCACCGATGCTTGTCGGCGAGATTCAATGGCGGCGACTGTTCAAGCGCTGGGCCGGCGCGGTGATAGTGACCTTGTCACCCGCCGTGACGGCCTCGTTGTGTTAAGGGCCCTTAAGGACTGGCGGACTCCGGTGGCGATCTGGTCCCTATTCACCCCCCTCCCCTGCCCCCCGCCCTACGTACCTCGGCATGCCAGCGTGCCACCCGGGTGGCAGCAGCGGGCGTCCTTGATCTGCCCCGCTTGTCGGTGGCACGCAGGGGGTCCTCATACCGCGCGGCTTCATCTCGGAGCCGCCTGCCGCCGACCATCACCGCCCGACCATCGACCATCACCGCCGACCATCACCGCCTGCCGCCGACCATCACCGAACACCGCCGACCATCACCGAACACCGCCGACCATCACCGCCTCTCACACCCACAATGGGTTTGGCACCAGGCGAGAGGATTTAGACGGTCCCGTTGTGTGATCATTGCTTGCTTGTCGTGTAGCAGGTGTCGGCGATTTAGATTTTGTTTTTGGCGAAGTTGTGTGAACAACTAGATGCTTGGCAACGTGCGAATGTGGTCGCGTTGTTGTCAGTTTCGATATTGCATTTGTACTCTCGCTGTAATTGTATCGGATCAAACAATAACCCACTTTTTGGAATGATTCGTCAATGCAATGAACTGAGCTGAACTTAATTGATGTTGAAATTGAATTGCGTTGAGAGGTCGATTTGATGCACCTGCCAAGTTGCCGACAGTTTACGAGAGGTATGATCGGACCCGTTCCGCAACACACCATTCAAGGTGCGTGAAATCACGCTTCATGTGTGGTGTTTCAATGTGTGCTACATTTATCGCCAGGTATTCAATATTTCGCATGATCTCATTCGGGAGAAACCTGGTCTGCGGAACGAGACTTCACCAGAGGACCTTGACTGACCACACAACTTCAGGTATATCAGGGGTGGCATGTGTCATTTGGCGTAGGGCATGGTACAGCAAGTCATTTATCATATCTGATGTTTATCAACAATTTAGTTATGGGTTTCCCTCAACGGATCTGGACGCATGAACGGTCTTTCTGAGTCAGGGGCTAGGACATGCACTAAATTTCCTGGACTGACTTTGTCGCGCGTACGCTACGTTATCCGAGAGCCCAGTGTCCCAGGACGCCCAACGGACGAGCTGACATTTTCTGCAGACATCTGACCTTTCTGGCGAGGCCTGTCGCCAACCGATTCAGAGTCATGGTGTATAATGTCAGGGTCATGGTATGTACTTAGCGGTCGACGCTTACCTGCCGACCTGCGAGATTCGAGAGGATATCTGCTGACCTGCGAGAGGAGATCTGCGGGATTCGGAGCAGAGCTCGTGCGTCGATCACACACCGATACTGTATCAGGAAATTTCATCGCTATATCCAAACACACCGACTCACTTGCCATGTACCAGAAGTTGATGAGTTTGATGGGCAGGAAATCCTTGTCTATGTGGTACCATTTCGTCGGCGCCGGGCCAGTGACCGCCGCGGCTTCCGCCTTTCCGTTTACCTCCGGAACACTCATTCTGAAAAGTTTTGAACTCGGTCGCAAAAAGGCTGTATCTCTCAGGCAGCGCCTGCCACGGCCAAATTAGGGATTCAATTCCATAAGATTAGGGATTCATTGTTTCCCGGGGTACCACACACCATCATCTCGTGCCGCTTCACCCAATTCACTTGCCAGAATAGATTGCATGTAGCCATGTTTGCGCTACCTGGCTGGGCACCTATTATGTTTGTCACTTCACATATGTAGTGGAATGGTAAATTATAGGGAAGATCACAAAATCATATACACTAGAAAAGAGTCAGGCATCCTAACGCCGATGATGCTCTGCCTTGGCCCAGCATCTCCTCCCCTCCCCCTCCCCCGCTTGAATACTCCCTTGCGTACGGGCAGCGTACGGGACAGCAAGGGCAACACAGGCGACAGCGCAAAATACGCTACAGAGGACAATGCAGAATGCTTCACAGACCGGAGGACAGGGCGGAGGACGAAAGAAGAGTGGAAGGTAGGGCGGAACAGAAGACAGAAGATAAACCAGGCCAGGGAACCAGGCGTGGTGGAGTCTGAGGATATGGAAATACAGGCCGGAGGACTTTACGCGATAGACAGTTGGAGGGAAGAAGGCTGAGGTTGGACGACTGGACTATCAAAAGGCTGGAGAGCAGAGCAAAACTGTACCGATGTGAGCAGGAATGGACTTCAGTTCCTGATTTTAGGCATTATGGACCGACCTGGAACACGGTCATAGATGCTGCTTAAACATTGTCCAGCAAACGATGCACCGTGGCCCCAATTCCTTGATGGCCTTTTTGGTCGCTTCAGATTTTCCTCTGTCCGAGGGCGTCTTCCATGCTGATCGGCAGCTCGGGGAACGCTCGGATTTCCTTGACCTGACGTCTCACCCCTCGGACACAATAGGGCGTGACGTTGTTAACTTGATGTCTCCCCCACACCGACACAGTAGGGTGGGACGCTAGCTGCGGGACATGGTGAACTGACGATATTTTGGTGCGGAGAACCTTGTCATTAAATTTCTCAAAATATTCCCGCGAAACGTTGTGAATCTAGCCTGACCCAACCGACATACGCTCTCCTAAGCGCTGACATATGGTCGTATAAATGAAAGGCATTTATTTATCACATGCGCTCGGATGAATACCCTTCGCTCGAGTGGTAACCAATTTCACCCACCTGTCAGACAGATAGACAGATGGACAGTTTAATACACAGACAGCTAGATATCAAAAGCTAAGAGAGCTAGATACACTAAGTTAACAGGATGCATCGGCCTGCATGTGAACTGACTTGTGTCAAAACAAAGGTTCCTAGGTCTTAACCTCACGGTCAAATAAAGCCAAACAAAGTCAAACTCCAAATTGGCGTCAAAAGTGCCCCTAGACCTTCTCATGCAACCGCGTGAGCCTAGCGACCTGTTCTAAGCAAAAGGTCAGCTGTGCTCATTGAACGTCAGTGACTTTGTTTGACCTTTACAAGGTCATGGTGGCCAAAATAATTAAAGACTGCTTTGATTTCTGCGTTTGAAGAAGCGTCATGGGTTACGTATGTGGCATGTTCCTAAAACAAAATGTTGACCTAAGTAATTTCAGGTCAGTGACCTACTCTGACCTTTAAGAAGTACGTGGAAAATGTATGATGCGGTCCCTGTCAAGAATAAATTCAAAACGAGCGCCAAAACTTGTAACAAAGTGCAACAAAGTTTGCTACGCAACAACCATATGTGGTACGCTGTAGTACTACGCAAGTGCGTCACGTCAGGGATGTATTTGGTACGTTGTAGCACTACGCAAGTGCGTCACGTCAGGGATGTCATGCGGCATACTTAAGCGGACCCCGGCTCCCCGTATCTCCAGGAAGGTAGCATTACGGCTTAGGTGATACATCGATCTTCTACCCCGCTCATGCCGTCAGACCCTACTCATGTTACAAAGCGACGCCCTCGAGTTACGTTTTTGATGGTCATATGATCTCAACGTTTTGCACTATAAAGCAGAAAAAATGAAACGTTTATTGGTTGGTCTTGCTGGCTTCGTCTGGAAGCCGGGCGGCATGAGTAAAAACTGTCATCAATACAACCTTCGGCTTAATATATACAACCTTCGGCAATACAACCTTCCAGTCCCTAAGTGTGTTCCGCCATCATTAATGTATAACGAATGGGAACAATTTTATCAGCCGCCACAGGCCGATTTCCTTATCAATTTGAGAGAGAAAAGGACACTACACATGTGTGTGTGTGTGTGTGTGTGTGTGTGTGTGTGTGTGTGTGTGTGTGTGTGTGTGTGTGTGTGTGGTGTGTGTGTGTGTGTGTGTGTGCGTGTGCGTGTGCGTGTACGTGTGTGTGTGTGTGTGTGGTGTGTGTGTGTGACGACTCCCTGAATTATACAGCCAGCCTCAAACAATGTCCCGATACTCCTTTCGAATCAGTTGCATGCGACAGACTTTTTAGCTTCAAACTAGCATTGCTTTCGCATTATCTGCATCATTTCCATGACTTTCACGTTCTCCACGACCTCAATTGCATACAACAGGACATGCGCGCTGGTTTGTGGTTGCTGCAGCGACCTTGCTCAAGGAGCTCGGAGACTTCGTAAGCCATAAATCAGTTCTGATGGTATCATGCAGCATGGCATGCTCATAATCTTGACCAAGGACGGCGGACCAGTCCCACCGGTATGCTCTGGGGCTCGGACGGCGCTGAGGCGGAGGGGTGGGGGGGGGGGAGCCGCAGGGCTCGGACGGCCCCTGGGGGGGGATGCCGCAGGGCTCGGACGGCACTGGGGGGGGAGGGGGGCTGCAGGGCTCGGCCGGCACTGATGGGGAGCTACAGGGCTCGGACGGCGCTGAGGGGGGGGGGGGAGCTGCAGGGCTCGGACGGCACTGAGGGGGAGCTGCAGGGCTCGGACGGCCCTGAGGGGAGGAGAGCTGCAGAGCTCGGACGGCGCTGAGGGGGGGGGGGAGCCGCAGGGCTCGGACGGTGTGGAGGGGGAGCTGCAAGGCTCGGACGGTGCTCAGGGGGAGAGGGGAGCTGCAGGGCTTGGACGGCGCTGCACGCCGAGTCGGTGGACTATTCTTTTATTTATTACGTTACTTCATGTTATTGTTTATTTCGTTCATTACTATTTATTACCGTATTTCTTTACCATTACCTTATGTTGTCGGACTAAGTGCCCGTTCACTGCGCTCCATGTTACGCAAGTTGTTAAATGTATTTGTGCGGAACATTGTGCATATAGATAAGACAGCACTAACAGACTAGCAGAATAGCAGAAGACAGTGTAAATAGCCTCGCAGAATGACCAGAGCAGTGGAGAGGTAGATAGATTAATATTTCAGCTACATATACGGAATATTAGTCCTTCTACGTTTTCAGTCTTCTGGTTTTTCACAAGAAATAATATTAATTGTACTGTTTTATCCCTCAGCGCTGCATGTTACAGGCCATGCCTCCTGAATATGGCAGTTAAACCAGTACTTCCTGGCTTGTTGAAGGTCAACAATTGTCACAATAAGATAGTCCGACTCTCCATGCCGCGAAACCAAATGTTCAGGTCTTTGTTTCTGCATCTGGTAATGACAGACAACGCATCCAACGCAACCAACGTCTAACTCTTGATCTTCAGATGCGGAACATTCCTTAAGTTTGTGTTCTTAAGCTTGTGTTTGTTAAGCTTGTGTTCTGTTCTACTTCAAATATATAGTTTTCGTATAACACTCACTAATGCTCGCGTGATGACGTCATTTGGTTTGTACTGGTCAGGTTAGTACTGCTGGTGCGTCGCGACAGACCATGCCGAGACAGCTGAACGGCCGGGGAGCGGCCGAGCGGTCCCACTGTCTGCTGCAGACCTCGGACTCGCCCGCTACAGACCCCGGGCGGCGCGGCCGACCATCCCCGCTGCAGACCTTGGACCGGCCCGCCACAGACCTCGGGCGGCGCGCCGACCAGCCCCGCCGGCCCGCTGCGGCCCGTCGAGCCGCCCATCCAGATGTGACTGCCTTGAGTACGTCACAGACTGCACGCGGACTGCCGGGTGTGGAGACCATAGAACGTACTCCATTGACTCACCGATAAGGCAGCCGTGGCGTTAAGCCCTCTCGCGCACTGGGTGTTGGTCAGGGGTCGCTAGCTGTAGATCACGGGAAGGCAAAGACAGAGGTGTCTAACTCGACAGATAAACCTTTTGAAACGCGTAGGTGCCTGCACTGTGCTCGCAAGATATGTTGTTTGGCGTTTTCAAAACCGGATGCCACCCAGCTGCTGACCGCATCATTGGCCGTTTTCCAAATGCGCAAAGGCTTCATCCAAGTTGACATGCCAATAGGTTTTTTTTTTGACAAGATCTTGCTCCGCAAGACTATCAGTTCCCACAAAGGCATGTTTGGGGAGCCTCCCGGACGACTTGGTCACGCTGCTCGGAGCTGAGCGTGCCTGACAGACCCAGCTAGCAGAACAACGGACTGAGGATGACCCAGCCGTGCCGCCAATGACCAGCTGCTGCGTCCAACACGTCAGCCGGCTTCCCAGCGGCCTCACCCCTGGCCAGCAGGAGCGAGGTGCGACCCAAGGTCGCTGTGGGCAGCGACAGGCCGTCTCGCGGACCGCCGCAGGGCGTCGGCCGACTGAAGCGCCGCACGCCATGCTATAGCTCATGCTTCCTCAACACGGCCGTTGAACCAGGCCTTCTCAGCTTACTGAATGCTGATTACTATCAGAAGAAAATCTCCTAGCTCGCAATGCCGAAAAGCCAAAATTTCAGGTCTTTCCTGCCCATGCATTGTAATATTACATAACCCAGCGAAAGCACCATTGCGGGTGATTACCCTAGTACTGATAATCCAGTATGAGGCGATTTGTATTCAGATACTTGCTGGAACATCACGGGAAGCCCACGTGAAGAAAATCATGCTGCAAAGCAGGGCGGCATTCTGCGTGCTGTCAGGGGTCTGAGCCCCTCCAATGCTGACTTGAGCTCCCCAGCTACCTCTGTGGGGCCCCTCATCGTTTTCTACCAACAAGAGAATACTAGGCTATGCAATAGCAAGAAGCGTAAGAAAGTGCTCTTGACTATTTGTATGCTACGCATCTAGACATGGCATTGGTAGTATCAACTGTATTTTGTACCAAACAGTATCCTGTCGCATCCTAATGTTTTTTTTTCATTCCATGTCGTTCCTATGGTAGGTCAGTTTGCCAATGTTCGACGAGTTTTCCGTATGAAAACGCATAGACTGAGATACAGAACAATTGGCTGGAGCATATGACAGCTTTTTGAAGTACAAGGTAGCCTAGTAAAAGTTAATGTGTGTTGCTGCACCGCGCGTAGTGGTCCAAACGGCACCAAAATGCTACTCCTTCCTCTCGCGCACGTTGAAAAGGACGGGAAAGCGTGGTATACCGTCATTGGTGTTAGAGTAATTAGCGGCCAAACGACAAAGTTGCCCTCTGTTGTACGAGATTGTTCCGTAAATTGCACCGCGCTGTCAAATAAACTTTGTAGTTGCAAAACTGAATCCAATACAAGGCCGCCTACTTACACTAACGGAGGAAGACCGCCGAATCTCACCTACACACGGCGCGATTCCCTCCCTGCCCCCCCCCCCCCCCTCCCACGTTTGAACGTGCATGCCTCTGTATAGGCTGTGTCTGTCTTCTCTATCGTCCTGTTTCCATGCTTGTCTGGCGGTTCCAATTTTTTAAGAGCAGGACTTTCCACCGAATCTAATCTACACACCGCTATCCATGCGGTTATGCCCTCACTCATCGGTGTCAGTTACTGAACAGTTCTTGGCATGCGTTTCATGCTGATGTACACATAATTTTCAAATACTTTCTACCTAGAAAATTATCTATCAAACACAATTCAGCGCAATCTCATCAATCTAGCGCAAATCTTGGTCGCCGAACCACTTGGCCAGTTATGGCCACGTGATTCGGCACCCGAATCAGTGGCTATAACTGCCCAGTTCAGCAAGATCAAGCCGAACCACTTGGCCACTTGGCCACGTCCAGTATCTGTGATATAATTCCAAAGGTCGGTGGATGTAATTGACTGCGACCGAAAGAATCATCACAAAACTATCCTGGGAAATGGCAGACATTTAAACCGGCATAAGACACACCAAAACCTATGAGTGTAGAGCTTTTATGCTGAGTTGCCGACCTTCGATTACCATGAGACACTGCTTAAACGACACCGAAAGCTTAAAGCTGGAGACATGACAAATTGTCAACATGACGAATGTCTGCTCTATGACGTAATAAAACAAGCGTCTCCTGGGAAGTTGATGGTCGATAACATAGGAACTCTGAACTCAAAATAACTTCTCCAAAATGTTCCCAGCCCTACCAGTCACCGTTCCTTTTGTCACATGGACAGTCATGGGTACGCCCAGCCTACAGAGACCTTCAGCCTGCTCTGCTCCCAGTAACCTAAGCGCAAACCAGGCCGTCCTGACCGCTTACCTGCGCCGCGCCGTGCCGTCGAGCCGCCCTGCCCCTGCGGTCCGAGACGCCGCTCTGCCAGCGCCGCTGTCTCGCCGCGTCGCCGCGCCACCGCACGCCGGCCGGCCGCGCCGGCACCTGTGGCGGACCACGCGTCCCCGCACGCCTCCCCTCCCCTCCCCGGCCGTGACGGCTCCACCCGAGCCTCACAGCGGTCTCACACGTCCGGGCAGCGTACAGCACCCTCGCTTCGTCACGCGTCGACACTGCATGCAGGCGCGGGGACACGTGCAGGAGGCTGGAGGTATGCGGAGTGGTGGTTAGTAGGGCCAGTTCAGTCGCATTGAACTACCGACCGCCGAGAGGACCCATGCACTGCAGTTGGCTGGAGGGCCGCAACATTACGGTAGTCTTTCGACCTGCATCATCTTCGGCGTTATATCCACCTGTCTCATACCCCACGATCAAAAGAGAAGAGTGCAAAGAACACGGACAATCTCAATGGCAAAGACGTCACCAACAAGTCTCTTCCGTGTCAACCATGGTTGCTCTACTTGTGCTCAGGATCCTCTGTGGTCGGCGTGATCTTAAGTTTAAAATGACGATGGCTTTACCTAGTGGACGGCCGCGGTTATCTTTTTGCATCGCCAAGCTAAGGGCTGATAAGCGGTTCCCGCCAACGTAACACACATGAAGGCAGTACATGCCATTGATATATAGCATAACTTAACACATAACATAACACATATAGCATAACTTAACACACGCTCAGGAGGGGGTCAAATTCCCCCCCCCCCCGAAGGTGTTGTCAGAATGGTTTTCGAACGGCACGACGCAGCGGCACCAAATTTTGCATAGCTGTAGACAATGGAATAGTGGATCGTTTGGCACCATAAATTTGGATGTATTTTGTAAGGTCGCTGACATATGGCAGGTCAAAGTCAGGCCATAGTTCAAGCGACGTCAATTTCTAGGGAATCGTTTAACATGATGCTACAACGGAGTGTTAGATGAAGCCATACATCTCTGAGACGCTTTCCTAGACAACACCAATATTGACCAAGCAAATTAATTTGGTGTAAGGTCAGGTATAAGGTCAGACCAAGATAAAAACCGACCTGTTTTATTATTCTAGAGTTTGCTGTATGGGATACTTTTTGGTGCTCATTTCTAGGCTCATACTAGGCTCATACAGGCTAGGCTCATACTGCCTAGCGTAATTTTTGTCGCTTGTTCAAATGCAGAACTCAGAGCAGCCTTGTATGATTTTTTTCACCATGACCTTCAAAAGTTTAAACAAGGTCACTAACCTTAACTGAGCATGTGACCTTCGGAGAAACGTGCCGGTGAAAGTGGTCGTGCAGTCGGCGGTGCGACAACAGCTCGCTGGAGATGTTTGCATGATGGTAATCGGCAACCTGTTTTGCTGCACTCCACGAAATACCAATATCATAAGCCACATGCTGTCCTTCAAACCCAGGTGTGGATTATTGTTCGCCCACACCGTGTGTCTTCGACCAGCGGTGACATGAGCACCTGTTGAGGACAACGCCGAGCGAGTGGGTGATGGTATCCACCATCAGGTGTTACCAGTGGTGACACGTGATAGCAGCAGCGGTGACACGCGAGGGCAGCGCCACTAATTTTTGAAAGGGGGAAGGGGTCGTAAAAATGTCATGATACTTGAATAAAAAGCGATATATGGGAAATCATACGTTTAGTTACTGACGCTCTCACGACAGAGCATCGCCAAGCAAGTTGCGCATGCCCCATGCGCTTGACCATCGTAAAGCATGGGGGTGCGGGAACGGGGGGGGGGGGGGGAGGAGGCAGGGCCTGAAGCCCACAACTTTCTGATAATTTTACCATTGGTTCTGTGGGCGTTGACTGGAATCTTATTACAGTTCTGCGGCTTCTTTCCAGCACAGTGCGTACTTATTATCTAGACCAGTTGATCATATGATGTCAGTGTGTAAATGCGTGTCTGTACAGTGTAAAAGCTTTGCAAGGGGATATTTCGTGTATTTTTAAACCGCAGCTGGACTATGGCTTGGACACCTGATCCGAAAGTGTTATTGTTTGCTTATGGAAACTACAATAGCGCAGGGGTGGATCCAAAGGGGGGGGGGCACGGGGCCATGTCCCCCCTCCTTGGGCCCCGAAAGGGCCCCTTGGCTCCGAAGGGGCCCATGGCCGGCCGAACAGCTGCAGTTTTTTATTACAAAACGCAACAAATCGGGTATCTCTGTACTTTCAGGCGACCAAGAACAGTTATAAGTGAAAGTGAAGAGCCTATGAGAGGTAAAAAAAAACTATTCATTGGTTGGAAAAGTTGTGAACTGGAGATCTTAAGCCTCATGACACTGTCTAGGGGCCCCATGCCCCTTCCGGAGGACCTAAATGCCCACTTGCAGGATCATTTCGATCGTCAAGGAGCATTCTACGGTGCCTTCACTTCTTTGCATTTGCTCGGAGGGTCCTGCCCCGTTGTTGGAGCCCTTTCTGGTAACGAGCCGAGGCACCCTTGTTGATCTTGACCCTTCCACAGATTCTTTCCATTCGCCGGAAAGGCTCTGTGAGCTATAGCCGGGGTCCCACATCGTATCCTGCCGGGGCATTCTCGGTTGCGCAGGGGCCCTTAACATGGGTCTCAGTAACCCACCGACAGACTTGCGATATGCCTATGGGCCCTCTACATTGGTGTATGGTGCTTCCAATTCTCTATCACTTGCTTGGGGCCCTACACTCTTTTTAGAGGGCCCATCTGATAGCCTGCTTGGGCACACCCATTCGTTCGGGGACCCTCCACAATGGATCTTGGGTATTTCTGTTCTGAATGGGGGACCCCTACGTTCTTGTGGCGGGCCTTATCTGTTAACCTGCTTGGGCACACTCAGTCATTCGGGGGCCCTCTACATTGGGTATTTGGTGCTTCCTAGTTCAATGGAGGGCCCTACGCTCTTGACGGAGGCCCTATTTGTTAACCTGCTCTGACGCACTGGACCATTTGGGAGTTCTCTACATTGGATCTTGAATACTTCCTATTTGAATGGAGGGCCCTACGCTTTTTGGGAACCTTATCTGCTAACCTGCTCGGGCACACCCGATCATTTGGGGGCCCTCTATATTGGGTCTTGGATACTTCCTGCTCCTACTCGGTCCGTTCAGAGCCCAGACCCTTGTATCCAGACCCCAGTACCCGTCGTGAGTAGTTCTTATTTGAATGGATGGCCTTATGTTTTTGGCGGGCCCCATCTATTCAGCTGCTCGGGCCTGTGTGGGATGCAGAAGGGGGGGGGGGGGGTGGAGGCACGGGACCAATCCCCATGGACCATACCGAGGGTACCCAAAGGCTCCGAAGAGGCCCATGACCGGCCGAACGGACGCAGTTTTCTTACAACAAAGAACACAACAAAATTGAATGCCTTTTGGGCCTACATGCGACCAAAAACCATTGTTAGCGAACGTAAAGAGTTCATACGTAAACGAGGTTTATTCTTCGCTGACCGAGAAGGTGTTGCATGGAGAAATTTGGGGGCTCATTACGCTGCCTAGAGGCATTGAGCTGTTGATTGACTGACCCTATATATCAACTTGCCGGGTCAATTTGATCGCTGAGGAGGTTTCCACGTTGCCCTTGATCTCTTTGTACTTTCTTGTAGGGGTTAATGTGGTGTTGGGACACTATGTGCCTCCATGCCTGAGCTTTGTTGATCGATCAGGTTTTCCTCCACGGACTCTTTTCCCGGGGCCACATATCCCAGGGTACATACAGTTGCTCAAGGGCCCTTCATATAAGTCTCGGGTCCTTTCCACTTGCTTGGAGGGCCTTGCGCTCTTGTGTGCTCTCGCTAGGGCCCTTATAAGGTTAGGCACGGATACACTCGACACTCAGGGGCCCTCTTCTTTGATCGGGGGCTCTCTCCCTTGAGTCGCATTTGAGGAAGACCCTTCACTCCTATCGTGGCTCGTGTTGTTAACCTGCCCGCTCACTCCTGATTGCACAGGGTATTAATTTACGCTCTTGGATAATTCCCCTTTGCTCGGAGGGTTCCCGTGCTATGGCCAGGGCCCTATATGTCAACGTGTCCGGGCACTACCGATCGTTTAGTGGCCACCGCGCTAGTCTTGCGTTCTTTTTGCTTGCTCTGGGAGCCCTATACTTATTGCCGAAAGCCACTGCGTGGCCTCCTGTGGCACCCATGATTGCTCAGGTTCAGTTCCTATAAGCCTTGGTGCCTTCGCCTTAGAGCAGCAATCGAATATGCGCCAATGAATTTTATACACGCGATTGCCGAACGTAAATTGACGTGCCGCCGACATCGTGTGTGTCATTTCATTCGCTACTAAGTGTGTGACACTTATTATACTGGTACATCATGTTCTTAGCATATTCTGCATGCTTTGATGTGCTGTACTCCTCAATAACAAAGGAAAAATTCAGCACTTGTCACCTGTCATCAGTTGATTCCACCGCTCAGCCGGCTAGCCGTAAATACATAAGCCAGGAATCATGTCCATGCTTGGTTTTGACGGTTGTTAGCAACCAACTCAAGTTTATTTTGCCTGCTGTTCCGAAACGCTTTGCCTCAAAATCACAGCATTTAAAATGATCCGTAGAAAATGAGTGAGCTCTATGTGTGTGCATGCGTAGCACGCCTATGCTTTATAGGGCTGTGCACGGTAAGACGGGTTTCCGTATTCATGAAATAAATGAAGAAGTATATATATATATATATATATATATATATATATATATATATATATATACATATACTATATACATATATATATATATATATATATATATATGTACATATATATATATATGCATATAAGTATACTATATACGACTTGTCTTAAAATGTAATGACCGAAATGCAACCTTATTTTTGGGATGGGGCTCAAACTCCAGGGGTGCCCCCCCCCCCGATATCTCATGGCCCCCCCTTCAAGAAATCCTGGATCGCCCCTGCAATAGCAGAGGGCAAATCTGGCCATGCACTACGTTGGTGATAAAAGCATCCCAACGACACGCTGACTGACCATCACGAAGTGCGCATACTCCTCCCACGTTTGCACCATTTTCGTTATCGGTGCGGTCCTCAGCGTAGCCAATCGTTGTCTGACAAAATGCGTCTTGGCTGGCACATCATGGTCCAATGACCTCCCGAACCGCCTTTAAATTCAAGGCAGGGAAGACATTGAATGTACTTGGCCAGTATAGGGAAGCATCACCGGAGAGTCTTTTGGAGTATGTAGCTTCGTACTAGTATGTGTAACAGCATAGTCCTACGGATGTGAGGGAAATTCAGCTCGGCAAATATGGGAAATGTGGGCCTCTCAGTGAAATGTTGCGCAAAAACATTTTCTGCTGCAAGAAGGTTCGTAGGACAGGAGGACCGTCACCTGTTCGACACTAGACAGGAGCCCCCCCCCCCCCCCATGCTCCGGGGGCGCCACCCCCTGGTGACACGAGGATCTGTTGAAGACAATGCCTGGTGAACGACTGGTGTCGCTGGCCATGGTCAGTCGCCTGGTGCCGCTCGCCATGGTCAGTCGCCTGGTGTCGCTGGCCATGGTCAGTCGCCTGGTTGCCGCTCGCCATGGTCAGTCGCCTGGTGTCGCTGGCCATGGTCAGTCGCCTGGTGCCGCTCGCCATGGTCATGGTCGCCTGGTGTCGTTGGTCATGGTCAGTCGCATGGTGTCGCTCGCCATGGTCAGTCGCCTGGTGTCGCTGGCCATCGTCAGTCGCCTGGTGCCGCTCGCCATGGTCAGTCGCCTGGTGTCGCTCGCCATGGTCAGTCGTCTGGTGTCGTTGGTCATGGTCAGTCGCCTGGTGTCGCCCGCAATCGTCAGTCGCCTGGTGTCGTTGGTCATGGTCAGTCGCATGGTGTCGCTCGCCATGGTCAGTCGCCTGGTGTCGCTCGCGCTGTGGCGCTCTGGATGCCGATCGTCCCATGCGTGTATCGCCAGCGCATGGGCCAGTTCCGCGGAGTGTAACCATCTCGCACAGTCACAGCACCTCAGGCATTTTACGCTTGGTAGCGGTGGGTATCTGCAATGGGTGCGCGGTCATTGGAAGAAACAACGATCACATTTGTGACCACATTTGAAGGCAGCGAAAAGTTTGCCATGGACACGGTATGCAATGGTTGATTTTTGACATATCAGGAAACCCTTGACATCACAGGAAAGAAGACGTATCGGTGCCCGAGAATGCGAAAAATTATTGCATCTACCTGCGTATTAGTGGCATCTAAAACAAATGTTCGCCATCATTTTTGTCCTTGAGGTTCCAAAACAAGGAACCTCAAGGTTTTTTTTAAACCAGGTTAGCCGAGATATTTTTAAGCTCATCAATTGGCATTAGAGACCGGTGCGCATGTCTCCGAAATCCTTCTAATTCAAGACATGTCATCGTGCGCTTCAAGTACCTCTCCTAAACATCGTGTAGAATGGAAGACCAAAAGTAAGTCACAGAAGTGTTTCGAGGCCCAGGGCGAGGGCAGTGGATCAGTGGTATGTTAAAGACAATTTGTGTATCATCTGTTCCATGCAACGCCGTGGATGTATTTCATGTGAATCCGTGTCCCATGTTGCATGGTTGCTGTTAGGTCTTTTTGAAAATGATTTCCTTTGATACACATCTGCGTTTCTACAGATCTACGTCAGGGATTTTCGACTACCATTTTCATACACTGAAGCCCCGCTACAGTCCAGGACTTGCATGCAGGGAGCTAGAATCGCTTTTGAACTAGGGTGGGAGTGAAAAATTCCATCGCAAAAAGACCGTGCGGGAGTGACAACATCAATTCACAAAAGATGGAGCTTATGAGCTCGTGACTGATGCCTCAGCAAACAAAGACATCTGTTTCATGTTGGCATGGACGTAATATCAGGAACCTGACAAAACTATCTCGTTTTTTAACATCTTAGCCCATTAAAGTGAAACGGAATACATTAACACGCGCTCGGGTGGGGAGGGGTGAAATTGACCCCCGCGAAGGTTTTTCCACAATGGTCTCCGAACGGCGCGGCGCAACCGCGCCAAATTTTGTATAGCTGTAGAAAATGCAATAGCGGATCGTTTGACATCATAAATTTAAATGTAGCTTAAAACGTCGCTGACCTATGACAGGTCAAAGGCAGCCTATGGTTTCAGCGAAGGCAATTTCTAGGGGATCGCTCAATCTGATACAACAACGGAGTGTTTGACAAAGAAATACATCTCTGAGATGCTTTCTTAGGCACCACAAATATTAAATGAGCGAATTACGTTGACCTAAGGTCAGGTATGCTGGTCAGACAGTACAAGTCAAAGACAGTACAAGTACACAAGTAGACAGTACAAGTAGACAGTACAAGTAAGACAGTCAAAGCCAACCTGATTTGTTACTCTAGGGCTTGCTGTATGGGGTGGTTTCTGGTGCTCATTTCGAATTTATTGACAGCAGGAACCGCATTATACATCTTCTTGACTTCCTATAGGTCAGAACAGGCCATTGATCTAAGATGACCCGGGTCGAACGTTTTGTTTTAGAAACATACTGCCTAGCGTAATCTTTGTCGCTTATTCAAATGCAAAACGCAGAGCAGTCTTGTATCATTTTGGCCACCTTGACCTTCAAAAGGTCAAATAAGGTCAATGACCTCAAATGGGCTTGTGACCTTTTACTTAGAGACAGTTGCCTAGGTTTTGAGAGCGCTTTAGACCAACCTGGAATTTGATATTGTTTGACCTTATTCCACCTGAAGGTCGTAACCTAGGAAGCTGAAACCTTAACCTAAGTAAGTTCACGTATAGGTCATCACACTCTGTAAATTTGGTGTATCTAGCTTTCTTAGTTCCCGAGATCTCAGAGGGGTGGGGGCGTCAAACTGACACCCCACCCGAGTGAAGGGCATCTAGGCGGCCAACCGGGCGCGTGTCAAAGCATACTTATTTCATGACAGTATTATGAGCATAACAAATTGTTAACTCCAATAATTTGATGCTGCATTTTTCAATTCCCTTCCACAGCACTTTTAAAACAAAACAAAGCAAAGGAATTCAATAACAAAATAACAACAGAAAATTCAACGCGCATAAAACACTCAAACAAAAAAACCTTGGACTCCCACACATCAGCCCATCACCAAGTCAAACACAATTGGCATACTTCTGGCTTCTGTTAAGATGGGGTCAAGGAAAACAAACATTCTGTCCCCGTTCCATACAAAATACCAATGCTTATTTCCGTGAAAGTAACCTGTACTAACCTTAAGAGGCCTTTCTCAGGCCTCTTCTCATTCCGGCCATCATCTCCATTCCATTCCATCTCCACAGGCCATCATCTCATTCCGGGTAACCTGTTTGCATCACAGCAGCAGTTATGAGTTACTGATTCTTGCACAATTCCTATTGCCACTTGCCATGCACTTGACCGACTTAACCTAACTTAGAGTAGCCCATATGATGAACATCATCCCAACTCACCTACCTGTTGACAGCAGCATTTATGATGAAAACATGATATTTAAAGCTAGTTTTTGGCTGGTTTCAACTTGCATTTTCATCAGTTCATTTGTGTATGCTTGTTGATATCAGACAAAGTTGACAACACACAAATCAAAAAAACTTAAATCACTTTGAACAGCTTATTTTAACTGTCATGGTTAACCTATGTCAGGGGCAATAGTGGGTATGCTCCACAAAACAATCTCTCTTCTCCAAAAATAGCATAACTTTTAGATGACCATGCCAGTATTGCTGCTTGCATTTTCAGCTGCAGCAAATGCATCCATTTGGGCTTGTTTATTCATATTTTATGACAAAGTTTGAGATGTTGGTTTTACACTTTAAATGGGGTGGTGTGACTATTTGTTACATACCCATATTTAACTCATGTTATAATTGTTATGCAGCTTAGAGTATCCCGGTGTTAAACATATAGTGCATAAATACGGTACAGTCATTTGGCTGTCAGCAAGCCATGACAACTATAGAAAACAACTGGTTAAAGCAGCCGTGAGGGACCACTTTAAGAAATTTGAGGCAAATAACCAAGAATACGGAACATAAAATAAGCCGATTGCATGCCTTGTGGCATCATAATTTGCCTTCTGGCAAAACTCAATGCATTAAAACAGAAAATGGCTATCTCTGGCTACCAATCATGTGTTGAAAGCAGGTAAGGTAAGCAATTGCTTGGTTCACAGGAGACTTACTGGCTTCTTCCTGCTCCCACAAAAACAAAAAAATCAGTAACTTTTGCATGGTCTGCTGGTAGACAGAGTCATCCGACTCACCTCCAAATATAAACATAAATCATGCCCACCAACCTTCGAGATTAAAATGCGAAACAATTAAGAGGTGTGTATGATAAACATCTCCAGATGGCAGAATTTCGCCATCAAACACTTCTGTATTAGCTGTGTCATGTCTGTCCCAAGGCTCTGTATGGCAGCATGGGAACTGCCTTGCGAGGTAGCCTGGTCAGTCAAACACAAGAAAGGCTTGGATTTATCATTATTGAACACCGCCATGAACCAAGAAAACGGTTAACCGAGGGTTTAAGAGGGTAAGAATGGCGACAAAAGTAAGTTCCGTGGTTCAAATTGTCTCCTTCATTCCCTGTAAATTGTTCACGCTTTGGTGCATATCAAGCATGTTTGGGCGGCTGGTGAATTAATCCAGTTATGTATGAAGTACATACAAGTTTCCAGTTGGAGCATCTCGCAGAGAAATTGGTCAAAATTTTAAGCAGCAGACGGTGCCTCTAAAGACAACCGAAAAGGAAGGAAAAATAAAGTGGTAACACACTGGTATGATACCAAGAAAAACAAAAGTAGCTAAATGAATATAAAGACTGGTACTTTTCTTGCAAAATTTTGTAATAAGCTGATTTGACAAAACATCTGTTAATATAAGTGCTCAAATGGTGATATTCAGCTTGTAAGTTTAATTTAGAACACATTTCCTATACTTTTCACTTATGCATTTCGGGAGTGATGCAATTTAGTGGTCAAGTTTCCTCGGGAAAAAAGATACGTGGAGTAAAATTCTCTGCCAGGCCTTGCTGGCGTTTGCACCAGGCTGTGCTTTCGTGGTGTGGTGGTGAGACCAGAAAAATAGGGGATGCGTGAAAACCTTGTATTTGGCGCACAGCTGCAGATTGTGATGCATTTTGTGAACAAACCAAACTTAATGCGTGCAAGCGGCTGGGGTCGCTGGGGTTCTTGGGCTTGGCGGTACCTGGCGTCCTTGCTCTGCACATACATGACATGATTCCAATGTAGGTGAGGGATGACATAGCCATAGGTGTCCAGGTTCTGCGGAGCCTCGTTTATGTTTGGTGGTTTCAAATCAGCTCGGTTTTGGACGACATCCGAAAACCTCAGAAAGGAAAATAGGGGTTTGGCATGTGCGATCAGACAATGTCAGGCAGGAGTGAAAAATTCACCTAAAATATGGGGAAAAGGGGTGAAAAATTCCTCCTCCTAGGGTGTTACTTTACACCCAAAGTCCGTAATTCTAGGACACTGCCTGCAAGGCGATCTGACGCCAGCCATCTAAACTGGCGCCCGAGAGGGGGCCGAGCAAACCGAGGATTGAGTCCAAACAGCCGTCCGAGAGAGGGCCGAGCAAACCGAGGATTGAGTCCGAACCGGCGCCCGAGAGAGGGCCGAACAAACCGAGGATTGAGTCCAAACAGCCGTCCGAGAGAGGGTCGAGCAAACCAAGGATTGGTTCAAAACTGGCGCCCGAGCGGGCGCCGAACAAACCGAGGATTGAGTCCAAACTGGCGCCCGAGAGAGGGCCGAACAAACCGAGGACTGAGTTCATATTGCTGAAACAGTGGAGTCGCCACTGCCCTCCGGGAACAGCGGAGGTGCGATGCCTCATGAGAGGTCCAGTCTCTGACCCCAAAGGGGCGGCGCCCTGCATACACCCGATGTGGAATTTGCCCACATGTTTGGGGCCCGGACTCTTATGTCACGACCGCTCTGGCGATCATGCAAGGCACCGTGGCAGGATTATCTCAAAGCCTGCCCCGCTGCCTGTCTCTGGGATTTCCGCTCGTAAACAGAGGCATGTCACAACGGCAGCAGCATCGCAGACAGAGGCGCGTTGGACAGCAGATCGGCCTGCGGAATCCGCGGTCTGTCCGGGCTTCCCAACCGCCCGGCGGTCACTGGTCTCTCATTTCTGACCCAGCTGTCATTCGAGATCTGCGGCGGTGGACGAGCGGCGCTCCTGCGGCTTGTGGCCACGGGCTGCGCCCTACCTGAAGCCGTGTGTACCGCCGAACCCAGCGGCGTAGTTCGTCAAATGAGTAGGGGGCTGAGCAGTGAGGAAGTGTGCAGCCTGTCCTGAAATGACGCCAACAAATCGGTTTCTCCTCGGACTTGGCACGCTTTTGTAAGTTGTGGGGACGGGATCCCAAGATGGGGAGGGGGGGCGGGCTGGAACCCCCCACTGAGCAAGGGCCCCTGGTCGTCGCCCCCCCCCCCCCTCAGGCCTGCAGCAACGGGTGCAACGGCGGGCTTACCGGCTAGCATGGCTCGGAAGGCCTTCAAACGACTGGGAAGCGTGATTGCAAATAAAGCGGTTTAGGTAGACGTGTTCGTGGGGACCCAGAAATTTATCCGAGGTGGTCCTCGCTTTTCGATGGGCGTTATGGGATTTACGGACGTCATTCAAAGTTTTACGACCGGTTTCGTTGACCAGGGGATGGGGAAGTTGCGCGAAGTCGCACAGTAAGCAAGGCGAGGTAAGTTTTGTCCGTTCAAAGCTGGTGATATTTGCTGGCGCTGTTTGTTGGTCAAAGTGCATATCTTTTCACCCTTCCAAACCTAATGCTAGAAGGAGATTTTTGCCGGGTGTAAAAGCTAAGGCAACAATTGGGCATTGACGTCGACTTACAAGATACTAAACAAACGCGGTGTATTACCCTATTTTCAACGAGTGCGTATGTATGCATATAAAGCAGACCATATCTAACGATCGGCGTCGTCATACGATCATGACTGCGAAAGCGTCAACTTCGGATTTAAAAAAAATGACAGCGGGGATACCGTAAATGGTGGTGTAATGTTTCTTTGTCTGCTACGGTATCAAAGGTCACTACACGCTACTGGTTGTGAAGTGGACGACTGGACACGACGCTGAGCGTAGGTGTGTGGTGAAGTTACTATCTTTGGCATGGGGATCTGCCTTCGGTGGTTGATTTATTTTCAGAGTCTTTATGCATTTTACTTTTAGGGTTTTAAGCTCCAGTCCGACTTTGTTCCATCTGGTCCGCCCAACTTGCACTCGCTTCGATTTCAAATATCAAATGTCATTCGGTCCAATTCAGGAAAGCCGTCATATTACAAGGATCCAGCATAAGTTCATGGTATGTCGGCTCATTGACCAAGAAGGAAAATAAGGTGTGCGTGGTTATTATGTCCTCATAAACGAATATTCTCAGGCAGCCTTCATGTTCAGTGTTTTCCGATTCGTTTGAGCCGGACATGTATTGCCCCTTAAAATGAACTATTGAACCGGATGCGTGACTGCCCATAGAAATGGAGCATGCACATTTGCCATATAGAGCAGTGCACATACCAACACTAGAACGCCCTCTACCCTCGAAATGTTAAGTTTTGTTCGCTCTCGCCGCTGGATAACAGATAGAAGCTGAGCGGATAAACAATGCACAAACTTTACACAGCAAGAGCCACGAGGCACGTGAAGGTCTGAGAGGTTAAGCTGACGAGCTCGCTCCGGAGTACGGGGATGACCGAAGTCCTTCATGACTAGCCCTGTCCCCGTACCCCACAACCATGCGTGTCGCCACCCGTGACCGCTTTGAAAATGTGCTTTCGGCGGCCTAAGACGGCCTCTAGAGGGGCGTCTTTACTTTTCGACCAGAAGGGACACGTCCGTCCCATCCCCCTCCCTCTCCCCCTTACTCTGGATTCCTCTCGGTAGGACTGTTACGCCCGTTTTAAGGGGAATGTTCCACATTTGAAAATATTCCAGCAAGCACTATGATATGATGAAATAAGCTCACTTATACGTCATTACAACTATTGATATACTCTTAAGAAATAAAACCCGTTCTAGATAACGCAGTTCTCTGTTTAGTAAATATGCTCCTCACTACACTATTGTTTGATCATGTCCCCGTACCTTGCACGGTATTGACCATTTGACCATTGGGCCATTTGACAACCGTTATATCTGGACATTGTGCTTGCAAAAAGCCAGATATGCTGAAATCGACAATCCTTTCTTTTTTTGTCTCGATCGCCGCATGTCTAATGGAAGGGGCACGATTTGATACAATAATTTACAAAATGACTTGTTTTTCGCCAAGAACAAAGAGGGCTGAATTTCATGGAGGCAAAAATGTGCGTTCTATCGGGCCGTCGGCTCAAATCCCAATCATTTAAAAGATTGACACCCCGCAGGGACGCTTCAGGAAATCATTTGGCTCCCTCAAGGGAAGCATTAACAGGCCGGGTACGGGAGGTCAGCGGACCGAACCGTCTGGTTGTTTGAAGATAGACTGGCAAGAGACTGCCACAGACTGCCATCCTAGGCTGGTCGTCTGGGTCGGCCGCCGTGTCGTGGCGCCTGCGTCGCTACCATCTTCAGCGGGTGGCGCTGAGGGGCTGGCGTTGGCCGCCGTGTCGTGGAGCCTGCGTCGTTGCCATCTTCAGCGGGTGGCGCTGAGAGGGCTGGCGTTGGCCGCAGTGTCGTGGCGCCTGCGTCGTTGCCATCTTCAGCGGGTGGCGCTGAGGGGCTGGCGTTGGCCGCCGTGTCGTGGAGCCTGCGTCGTTGCCATCTTCAGCGGGTGGCGCTGAGGGGCTGGCGTTGGCCGCCGTGTCGTGGCGCCTGCGTCGTTACCATCTTCAGCGGGTGGCGCTGAGGGGCTGGCGTTGGCCGCCGTGTCGTGGTGCCTGAGTCGCTACCATCTTCAGCGGGTGGCGCTGAGAGGGCTGGTGTCGGCCGCCGGTAGTCTGGACTGGGAAACAGTGTTGCAGGAAGCAGTCTGTCAATGTAATACCATGTGCCCGATGCGGGACATCGTACATGACTCCAGGATAACGAGCACTGAGCCCAGTTTTGAACTGCTCAACAGTGGATGACGGTACTTTTTCTGCTGAAAGAGCGCTCCGATTATTGACGACCCGAAGGCTCAATGGAATCCGACTGACGAAGGTCTTAACGGATGGGTTTCTCAGCTTCCACTGCTGTCCGCTTGCCACTTCCGAGTCGTGTCTTGTCAGGGACTAGTCCATCGGCACAGGCATGCCTTCGTGAAACACCTGGAACACCGCAACCATATCTCCCCTGCGATGACGGTAGTACAGTGAAGGCAGTTAGAGGAGTTAAAGCTTCTCGGTACCTTCATTGCCATATTTCCTCTACGTATGTTGATATTGTGAGTGCAGTTTATCTCTCCAGTCGGTGTTTTGCAGTGTCCCATCCTTGCTTTCTCAGAAGGTCTTTGTGGCGGGACTGCATGAAACCTCCCCAATGACATTAGTTTGTACTGCAAACCCTGCGGCAAGTGGGTCTTCCGACGCGTCAAAGAAGCTGGTTTTCACCGAGCTGTACAATCCAATACCTTGTTTACCTGTGGACGAAGTTGGACCCTGTGGTCCATTGTTCACTGTAAAAGTCCAAATACAGAATATCACTATAAAGCATCACGTATGCCTATGAAACTTGGATTAAACTCAGCACCGTGTGCGAACACTTTTCATGTTTCGGCAGGCACCTATTTTCATGTAACGTTAATATCTCGATGCATACGTCTTAGTAACTGGCTAGTGGCATGCCATGGGCTATGACCAGGCCAAGAGAGAAATGAACCATATCAGAGGAAGGCCCGTTTTTGGCCAATTTTGGGGTGGATTTCAAAATTGTTCTCGGTTTAGCCACCAGCAGGTCCAACCGGTCAAATCTATCCATAAACGTTCACTGGCTATTGAACTGAGCAGTGGCCGCAACCAGGGGCGTAGTTGAAATGAGTTTGGGAAGGGACTGAGCAACGAAAAATGACCAGACTACCCCAAAAGACACCAGAAAACGGCTTTCTTTCAGGCCTCTCTTCACGAGGTTGTGGGAGCTGGAACCGAAGTTGGGGTGGGGGTTGAATGGGGGTTGGAATGGTTAATGGAGTGACATAACTTGGTGCCGTTTAAAGATCACACTGAAGCGTATTTTTTATTTTTACAATTTTGTGGATGTCCTGTGCAGAGGTTACCGTACAGAAAAACGAAAATGTCGATTCCACATTTACTCTTCCAGTTCCATCACCAGATTCTAGCACCACTTCAGGGTGCTGTAAAGGCTAGTCGGTTCTTATCATCAGTTTAAAAACCGGACAAATGAAAGATGAACAGGCGCTCGGACTGCGTTTTACATGCAGTCGTGCATGTCCTAAATGGCTCAGAGATGCTTCATCAGATGCGTCAGTACTTTTGTCCGCCCGTTAGCCACTGCTGGTTGGAAGCTCGGGCTCGGGGCGGGGTCGAAGCCGCGCGGCCTATGGTGCCTGCAGAGCCGGCTGTGAAAGTTTTTGTCACTGAGATTTGCGAGCGTGCATGTTCCAAACTTCAGTACATTACCTGTCGCACTCGCTAACTCTGACTCAATGCTAAAATTTCCAGACAAAGATGGGTTGGCCATGGTAGTACAAATTTTTCAACCCATTTTTAGGGGTCTCCCAGATCAGTGGGCCCTTTTTTAGGGACGGCGTCACCGGAAGGAAAAGGCCACGCCCCCCCCCCCCTCTATCACCAGATTGAAGGGTGCAGTTTACCTTTTCTAACACCCTTCTTGCAGAAGAAAAGATATTCTTTGCACAGGGTTTCCTGAGGAATAGCTATTTCCGATTTTTACCACAATGAATTTTTCTCACTTAGATAGGATTATATTGTTACAAATACTA
>NW_023597010.1:41978-65629 GCF_011947565.3 Pollicipes pollicipes
CCTTGCGTACGGGCAGCGTACGGGACAGCAAGGGCAACACAGGCGACAGCGCAAAATACGCTACAGAGGACAATGCAGAATGCTTCACAGACCGGAGGACAGGGCGGAGGACGAAAGAAGAGTGGAAGGTAGGGCGGAACAGAAGACAGAAGATAAACCAGGCCAGGGAACCAGGCGTGGTGGAGTCTGAGGATATGGAAATACAGGCCGGAGGACTTTACGCGATAGACAGTTGGAGGGAAGAAGGCTGAGGTTGGACGACTGGACTATCAAAAGGCTGGAGAGCAGAGCAAAACTGTACCGATGTGAGCAGGAATGGACTTCAGTTCCTGATTTTAGGCATTATGGACCGACCTGGAACACGGTCATAGATGCTGCTTAAACATTGTCCAGCAAACGATGCACCGTGGCCCCAATTCCTTGATGGCCTTTTTGGTCGCTTCAGATTTTCCTCTGTCCGAGGGCGTCTTCCATGCTGATCGGCAGCTCGGGGAACGCTCGGATTTCCTTGACCTGACGTCTTACCCCTCAGACACAATAGGGCGTGACGTTGTTAACTTGATGTCTCCCCCACACCGACACAGTAGGGTGGGACGCTAGCTGCGGGACATGGTGAACTGACGATATTTTGGTGCGGAGAACCTTGTCATTAAATTTCTCAAAATATTCCCGCGAAACGTTGTGAATCTAGCCTGACCCAACCGACATACGCTCTCCTAAGCGCTGACATATGGTCGTATAAATGAAAGGCATTTATTTATCACATGCGCTCGGATGAATACCCTTCGCTCGAGTGGTAACCAATTTCACCCACCTGTCAGACAGATAGACAGATGGACAGTTTAATACACAGACAGCTAGATATCAAAAGCTAAGAGAGCTAGATACACTAAGTTAACAGGATGCATCGGCCTGCATGTGAACTGACTTGTGTCAAAACAAAGGTTCCTAGGTCTTAACCTCACGGTCAAATAAAGCCAAACAAAGTCAAACTCCAAATTGGCGTCAAAAGTGCCCCTAGACCTTCTCATGCAACCGCGTGAGCCTAGCGACCTGTTCTAAGCAAAAGGTCAGCTGTGCCCATTGAACGTCAGTGACTTTGTTTGACCTTTACAAGGTCATGGTGGCCAAAATAATTTAAGACTGCTTTGATTTCTGCGTTTGAAGAAGCGTCATGGGTTACGTATGTGGCATGTTCCTAAAACAAAATGTTGACCTAAGTAATTTCAGGTCAGTGACCTACTCTGACCTTTAAGAAGTACGTGGAAAATGTATGATGCGGTCCCTGTCAAGAATAAATTCAAAACGAGCGCCAAAACTCGTAACAAAGTGCAACAAAGTTTGCTACGCAACAACCATATGTGGTACGCTGTAGTACTACGCAAGTGCGTCACGTCAGGGATGTATTTGGTACGTTGTAGCACTACGCAAGTGCGTCACGTCAGGGATGTCATGCGGCATACTTAAGCGGACCCCGGCTCCCCGTATCTCCAGGAAGGTAGCATTACGGCTTAGGTGATACATCGATCTTCACCCCGCTCATGCCGTCAGACCCTACTCATGTTACAAAGCGACGCCCTCGAGTTACGTTTTTGATGGTCATCTGATCTCAACGTTTTGCACTATAAAGCAGAAAAAATGAAACGTTTATTGGTTGGTCTTGCTGGCTTCGTCTGGAAGCCGGGCGGCATGAGTAAAAACTGTCATCAATACAACCTTCGGCTTAATATACAACCTTCGGCAATACAACCTTCCAGTCCCTAAGTGTGTTCCGCCATCATTAATGTATAACGAATGGGAACAATTTTATCAGCCGCCACAGGCCGATTTCCTTATCAATTTGAGAGAGAAAAGGACACTACACATGTGTGTGTGTGTGTGTGTGTGTGTGTGTGTGGTGTGTGTGTGTGTGTGTGTGTGTGTGTGTGTGTGGTGTGTGTGTGGTGTGTGCGTGTGCGTGTGCGTGTACGTGTGTGTGTGTGTGGTGTGTGTGTGTGTGGACGACTCCCTGAATTATACAGCCAGCCTCAAACAATGTCCGATACTCCTTTCGAATCAGTTGCATGCGACAGACTTTTTAGCTTCAAACTAGCATTGCTTCGCATTATCTGCATCATTTCCATGACTTTCACGTTCTCCACGACCTCAATGCATACAACAGGACATGCGCGCTGGTTTGTGGTTGCTGCAGTGACCTTGCTCAAGGAGCTCGGAGACTTCGTAAGCCATAAATCAGTTCTGATGGTATCATGCAGCATGGCATGCTCATAATCTTGACCAAGGACGGCGGACCAGTCCCACCGGTATGCTCTGGGGCTCGGACGGCGCTGAGGCGGAGGGGCTGGGGGGGGGGGGAGACGCAGGGAGAGAAGGACTGGGGGGGGGGATGCGGGTGGACGACTGGGGGGCGGAGGGGGGGGGATGCAGGGAGGGCCGGCACTGATGGGGAGCGAACAGGGCTCGGCGGAGAAAGCGGATGGGGGGGGGGGAGCTGCAGGGCTCGGACGGCACTGAGGGGGAGCTGCAGGGCTCGGACGGCCCTGAGGGGGGGAGAGCTGCAGGGCTCGGACGGCGCTGAGGGGGGGGGGGAGCCGCAGGGCTCGACGGTGTGGAGGGGGAGCTGCAAGGCTCGGACGGTGCTCAGGGGGGGAGGGGAGCTGCAGGGCTTGGACGGCGCTGCACGCCGAGTCGGTGGACTATTCCTTTATTTATTACGTTACTTCATGATATTATTTATTTCGTTCATTACTATCTATTATCGTATTTCTTTACCATTACCTTATATTGTCGGACTAAGTGCCCGTTCACTGCGCTCCATGTTACGCAAGTTGTTAAATGTATTTGTGCGGAACATTGTGCATATAGATAAGACAGCACTAACAGACTAGCAGAATAGCAGAAGACAGTGTAAATAGCCTCGCAGAATGACCAGAGCAGTGGAGAGGTAGATAGATTAATATTTCAGCTACATATACGGAATATTAGTCTTCTACGTTTTCAGTCTTCTGGTTTTTCACAAGAAATAATATTAATTGTACTGTTTTATCCCTCAGCGCTGCATGTTACAGGCCATGCCTCCTGAATATGGCAGTTAAACCAGTACTTCCTGGCTTGTTGAAGGTCAACAATTGTCACAATAAGATAGTCCGACTCTCCATGCCGCGAAACCAAATGTTCAGGTCTTTGTTTCTGCATCTGGTAATGACAGACAACGCATCCAACGCAACCAACGTCTAACTCTTGATCTTCAGATGCGGAACATTCCTTAAGTTTGTGTTCTTAAGCTTGTGTTTGTTAAGCTTGTGTTCTGTTCTACTTCAAATATATAGTTTTCGTATAACACTCACTAATGCTCGCGTGATGACGTCATTTTGGTTTGTACTGGTCAGGTTAGTACTGCTGGTGCGTCGCGACAGACCATGCCGAGACAGCTGAACGGCCGGGGAGCGGCCGAGCGGTCCCACTGTCTGCTGCAGACCTCGGACTCGCCCGCTACAGACCCCGGGCGGCGTGGCCGACCATCCCCGCTGCAGACCTTGGACCGGCCCGCCACAGACCTCGGGCGGCGCGCCGACCAGCCCCGCCGGCCCGCTGCGGCCCGTCGAGCCGCCCATCCAGATGTGACTGCCTTGAGTACGTCACAGACTGCACGCGGACTGCCGGGTGTGGAGACCATAGAACGTACTCCATTGACTCACCGATAAGGCAGCCGTGGCGTTAAGCCCTCTCGCGCACTGGGTGTTGGTCAGGGGTCGCTAGCTGTAGATCACGGGAAGGCAAAGACAGAGGTGTCTAACTCGACAGATAAACCTTTTGAAACGCGTAGGTGCCTGCACTGTGCTCGCAAGATATGTTGTTTGGCGTTTTCAAAACCGGATGCCACCCAGCTGCTGACCGCATCATTGGCCGTTTTCCAAATGCGCAAAGGCTTCATCCAAGTTGACATGCCAATAGGTTTTTTTTTTGACAAGATCTTGCTCCGCAAGACTATCAGTTCCCACAAAGGCATGTTTGGGGAGCCTCCCGGACGACTTGGTCACGCTGCTCGGAGCTGAGCGTGCCTGACAGACCCAGCTAGCAGAACAACGGACTGAGGATGACCCAGCCGTGCCGCCAATGACCAGCTGCTGCGTCCAACACGTCAGCCGGCTTCCCAGCGGCCTCACCCCTGGCCAGCAGGAGCGAGGTGCGACCCAAGGTCGCTGTGGGCAGCGACAGGCCGTCTCGCGGACCGCCGCAGGGCGTCGGCCGACTGAAGCGCCGCACGCCATGCTATAGCACATGCTTCCTCAACGCGGCCGTTGAACCAGGCCTTCTAAGCTTACTGAATGCTGATTACTATCAGAAGAAAATCTCCTAGCTCGCGATGCCGAAAAGCCAAAATTGCAGGCCTCTCCCGCCCATGCATTGCAAGATTACATAACCCAGCGAAAGCACCATTGCGGGGTGATTACTCTAGTACTGATAATCCAGTATGAGGCGATTTGTATTCAAATACTTGCTGGAACATCACGGGAAGCCTACGTGAAGAAAATCATGCTGCAAAGCAGGGCGGCATTTTGCGTGCTGTCAGAGGTCTGAGCCCCTCCAATGCTGACTTGAGCTCCCCAGCTACCTCTGTGGGGCCCCTCATGGTTTTCTACCAACAAGAGAATACTAGGCTATGCAATAGCAAGAAGCGTAAGAAAGTGCTCTTGACTATTTGTATGCTTCGCATCTAGACATGGCATTGGTAGTATCAACTGTATTTTGTACCAAACAGTATCCTGTCGCATCCTAATGTTTTTTTTTCATTCCATGTCGTTCCTATGGTAGGTCAGTTTGCCAATGTTCGACGAGTTTTCCGTATGAAAACGCATAGACTGAGATACAGAACAATTGGCTGGAGCATATGACAGCTTTTTGAAGTACAAGGTAGCCTAGTAAAAAGTTAATGGGTGTTGCTGCACCGCGCGTAGTGGTCCAAACGGCACCAAAATGCTACTCCTTCCTCTCGCGCACGTTGAAAAGGACGGGGAAAGCATGGTATATACCGTCATTGGTGTTAGAGTAATTAGCGGCCAAACGACAAAGTTGCCCTCTGTTGTACGAGATTGTTCCGTAAATTGCACCGCGCTGTCAAATAAACTTTATAGTTGCAAAACTGAATCCAATACAAGGCCGCCTGCTTGCACTAACGGAGGAAGACCGCCGAATCTCACCTACACACGGCGCGATTCCCTCCCTGCCCCCCCCCCCCTCCCACGTTTTGAACGTGCATGCCTCTGTATAGGCTGTGTCTGTCTTCTCTATCGCCCTGTTTCCACGCTTGTCTGGCGGTTCCAATTTTTTAAGAGCAGGACTTTCCACCGAATCTAATCTACACACCGCTATCCATGGGGTTATGCCCTCACTCATCGGTGTCAGTTACTAAACAGTTCTTGGCATGCGTTTCATGCTGATGTACACATAATTTTCAAATGCTTTCTACCTAGAAAATTATCTATCAAACACAATTCAGCGCAATCTCATCAATCTAGCGCAAATCTTGGTCGCCGAACCACTTGGCCAGTTATGGCCACGTGATTCGGCACCCGAATCAGTGGCTATAACTGCCCAGTTCAGCAAGATCAAGCCGAACCACTTGGCCGCTTGGCCACGTCCAGTATCTGTGATATAATTCCAAAGGTCGGTGGATGTAACTGACTGCGACCGAAAGAATCATCACAAAACTATTCTGGGAAATGGCAGACATTCAAACCGGCATAGGACACACCAAAACCTATGAGTGTAGAGCTTTTATGCTGAGTTGCCGACCTTCGATTACCATGAGACACTGCTTAAACGACACCGAAAGCTTAAAGCTGGAGACATGACAAATTGTCAACATGACGAATGTCTGCTCTATGACGTAATAAAACAAGCGTCTCCTGGGAAGTTGATGGTCGATAACATAGGAACTCTGAACTCAAAACAACTTCTCCAAAATGTTCCCAGCCCTACCAGTCACCGTTCCTTTTGTCACATGGACAGTCATGGGTACGCCCAGCCTACAGAGACCTTCAGCCTGCTCTGCTCCCAGTAACCTAAGCGCAAACCAGGCCGTCCTGACCGCTTACCTGCGCCGCGCCGTGCCGTCGAGCCGCCCTGCCCCTGCGGTCCGAGACGCCGCTCTGCCAGCGCCGCTGTCTCGCCGCGTCGCCGCGCCACCGCACGCCGGCCGGCCGCGCCGGCACCTGTGGCGGACCACGCGTCCCCGCACGCCTCCCCTCCCCTCCCCGGCCGTGACGGCTCCAACCGAGCCTCACAGCGGTCTCACACGTCCGGGCAGCGTACAGCACCCTCGCTTCGTCACGCGTCGACACTGCATGCAGGCGCGGGGACACGTGCAGGAGGCTGGAGGTATGCGGAGTGGTGGTTAGTAGGGCCAGTTCAGTCGCATTGAACTACCGACCGCCGAGAGGACCCATGCACTGCAGTTGGCTGGAGGGCCGCAACATTACGGTAGTCGGTATTCGACTGCATCATCTTCGGCGTTATATCCACCTGTCTCATACCCCACGATCAAAAGAGAAGAGTGCAAAGAACACGGACAATCTCAATGGCAAAGACGTCACCAACAAGTCTCTTCCGTGTCAACCATGGTTGCTCTACTTGTGCTCAGGATCCTCTGTGGTCGGCGTGATCTTAAGTTTAAAATGACGATGGCTTTACCTAGTGGACGGCCGCGGTTATCTTTTTGCGTCGCCAAGCTAAGGGCTGATAAGCGGTTCCCGCCAACGTAACACACATGAAGGCAGTACATGCCATTGATATATAGCATAACTTAACACATAACATAACACATATAGCATAACTTAACACACGCTCAGGTGGGGGTAAAAATTCCCCCCCCCCCCGAAGGTGTTGTCAGAATGGTTTTCGAAAGGCACGACGCAGCGGCACCAAATTTTGCACAGCTGTAGACAATGGAATAGTGGATCGTTTGGCATCATAAATTTGGATGTATTTTGTAAGGTCGCTGACATATGGCAGGTCAAAGTCAGGCCATAGTTCAAGCGACGTCAATTTCTAGGGAATCGTTTAACATGATGCTACAACGGAGTGTTAGATGAAGCCATACATCTCTGAGACGCTTTCCTAGACAACACCAATATTGACCAAGCAAGTTAATTTGGTGTAAGGTCAGGTATAAGGTCAGACCAAGATAAAAACCGACCTGTTTTATTATTCTAGAGTTTGCTGTATGGGATACTTTTTGGTGCTCATTTCTAGGCTCATACTAGGCTCATACAGGCTAGGCTCATACTGCCTAGCGTAATTTTTGTCGCTTGTTCAAATGCAGAACTCAGAGCAGCCTTGTATGATTTTTGTCACCATGACCTTCAAAAGTTTAAACAAGGTCACTAACCTCAACTGAGCATGTGACCTTCGGAGAAACGTGCCGGTGAAAGTGGTCGTGCAGTCGGCGGTGCGACAACAGCTCGCTGGAGATGTTTGCATGATGGTAATCGGCAACCTGTTTTGCTGCACTTCACGAAATACCAATATCATAAGCCACATGCTGTCCTTCAAACCCAGGTGTGGATTATTGTTCGCCCACACCGTGTGTCTTCGACCAGCGGTGACATGAGCACCTGTTGAGGACAACGCCGAGCGAGTGGGTGATGGTATCCACCATCAGGTGTTACCAGTGGTGACACGTGATAGCAGCAGCGGTGACACGCGAGGGCAGCGCCACTAATTTTTGAAAGGGGGAAGGGGTCGTAAAAATGTCATGATACTTGAATAAAAAGCGATATATGGGAAATCATACGTTTAGTTACTGACGCTCTCACGACAGAGCATCGCCATGCGAGTTGCGCATGCCCCATGCGCTTGACCATCGTAAAGCATGGGGGTGCGGGAACGGGGGGGGGGGGGGAGGAGGCAGGGCCTGAAGCCCACAACTTTCTGATAACTTTACCATTGGTTCTGTGGGCGTTGACTGGAATCTTATCACAGTTCTGCAGCTTCTTTCCAGCACAGTGCGTATTATTATCTAGACCAGTTGATCATATGGTGTCAGTGTGTAAATGCGTGTCTGTACAGTGTAAAAGCTTTGCAAGGGGACATTTCGTGTATTTTTAAACCGCAGCTGGACTATGGCTTGGGCACCTCATCCGAAAGTGCTATTGTTTGCTTATGGAAACACAATAGCGCAGGGGTGGATCCAAAGGGGGGGGGGGCACTGGGCCATGTCCCCCCCTCCTTGGGCCCCGAAAGGGCCCCTTGGCTCCGAAGGGGCCCATGGCCGGCCGAACAGCTGCAGTTTTTTATTACAAAACGCAACAAATCGGGTATCTCTGTACTTTCAGGCGACCAAGAACAGTTATAAGTGAAAGTGAAGAGCCTATGAGAGGTAAAAAAAAACTATTCATTGGTTGGAAAAGTTGTGAACTGGAGATCTTAAGCCTCATGACACTGTCTAGGGGCCCCATGCCCCTTCCGGAGGACCTAAATGCCCACTTGCAGGATCATTTCGATCGTCAAGGAGCATTCTACGGTGCCTTCACTTCTTTGCATTTGCTCGGAGGGTCCTGCCCCGTTGTTGGAGCCCTTTCTGGTAACGAGCCGAGGCACCCTTGTTGATCTTGACCCTTCCACAGATTCTTTCCATTCGCCGGAAAGGCTCTGTGAGCTATAGCCGGGGTCCCACATCGTATCCTGCCGGGGCATTCTCGGTTGCGCAGGGGCCCTTAACATGGGTCTCAGTAACCCACCGACAGACTTGCGATATGCCTATGGGCCCTCTACATTGGTGTATGGCGCTTCCAATTCTCTATCACTTGCTTAGGGCCCTACGCTTTTGTCAGGGGCCCATCTGATCGCCTGCTTGGGCACACCCATTCGTTCGGGGACCCTCCACAATGGATCTTGGGTATTTCTGTTCTGAATGGGGGACCTCTACGTTCTTGTGGCGGGCCTTATTTGTTAACCTGCTTGGGCACACTCAGTCACTCGGGGGCCCTCTACATCGGGTCTTTGGTGCTTCCTAGTTCAATGGAGGGCCCTACGCTCTTGACGGAGGCCCTGTTTGTTAACCTGCTCTGACGCACTGGACCATTTGGGAGTTCTCTACATTGGATCTTGAATACTTCCTATTTGAATGGAGGGCCCCACGCTTTTTGGGAACCTTATCTGCTAACCTGCTCGGGCACACCCGGTCATTTGGGGGTTCTCTATATTGGGTCTTGGATACTTCCTACTCGGTCGTTCAGAGCCCAGACCCTTGTACCCAGACCCCAGTACCCGTCGTGAGTAGTTCTTATTTGAATGGATGGCCTTATGTTTTTGGCGGGCCCCATCTATTCAGCTGCTCGGGCCTGCGTCGGATGCAGAAGGGGAGGGGGGGGGTGGAGGCACGGGACCATCCCCCATGGACCATACCGAGGGTACCCAAAGGCTCCGAAGAGGCCCATGACCGGCCGAACGGACGCAGTTTTCTTACAACAAAGAACACAACAAAATTGGATGCCTTTTGGGCCTACATGCGACCAAAAACCATTGTTAGCGAACGTAAAGAGTTCATACGTAAACGAGGTTTATTCTTCGCTGACCGAGAAGGTGTTGCATGGGGAAATTTGGGGGCTCATTACGCTGCCTAGAGGCATTGCGCTGTTGGTTGACTGACCCTGTATGTCAACTTGCTGGGTCAATTTGATCGCTGAGGAGGTTTCCACGTTGCCCTTGATCTCTTTGCACTTTCTTGTAGGGGTTAATGTGGTGTTGGGACACTATGTGCCTCCATGCCTGAGCTTTGTTGATCGATCAGGTTTTCCTCCACGGACTCTTTTCCCGGGGCCACATATCCCAGGGTACATACAGTTGCTCAAGGGCCCTTCATATAAGTCTCGGGTCCTTTCCACTTGCTTGGAGGGCCTTGCGCTCTTGTGTGCTCTCGCTAGGGCCCTTATAAGGTTAGGCACGGATACACTCGACACTCAGGGGCCCTCTTCTTTGATCGGGGGCTCTCTCTCTCCCCTGAGTCGCATTTGAGGAAGACTCCTATCACCTGAGTCACTCCTATCGTGGCTCGTGTTGTTAACCTGCCCGCCCACTCCTGATTGCACAGGGGTATTAATTCATGCTCTTGGATAATTCCCCTTTGCTCGGAGGGTCCCGTGCTATGGCCAGGGCCCTATATGTCAACGTGTCCGGGCACTACCGGTCGTTTAGTGGCCACCGCGCTAGTCTTGCGTTCTTTTTGCTTGCTCTGGGGGCCCTATACTTATTGCCGAAAGCCACTGCGTGGCCTCCTGTGGCACCCATGATTGCTCAGGTTCAGTTCATATGAGCCTTGGTGCCTTCGCCTTAGAGCAGCAATCGAATATGCGCCAATGAATTTTATACACGCGATTGCCGAACGCAAATTGACGTGCCGCCGACATCGTGTGTGTCATTTCATTCGCTACTAAGTGTGTGACACTTATTATACTGGTACATCATGTTTTTAGCATATTCTGCATGCTTTGATGTGCTGTACTCCTCAATAACAAAGGAAAAATTCAGCACTTGTCACCTGCCATCAGTTGATTCCACCGCTCAGCCGGCTAGCCGTAAATACATAAGCCAGGAATCATGTCCATGCTTGGTTTTGACGGTTGTTAGCAACCAACTCAAGTTTATTTTGCCTGCTGTTCCGAAACGCTTTGCCTCAAAATCACAGCATTTAAAATGATCCGTAGAAAATGAGTGAGCTCTATGTGTATGCATGCGTAGCACGCCTATGCTTTATAGGGCTGTGCACGGTAAGACGGGTTTCCGTATTCATGAAATAAATGAAGAAGTATATATATATATATATATATATATATATATATATATATATATATATATGTATATATATATGCATATAAGTATACTATATACGACTTGTCTTAAAATGTAATGACCGAAATGCAACCTTATTTTTTGGGATGGGGCTCAAACTCCAGGGGTGCCCCCCCCCCCCCCCCGATATCTCATGGCCCCCCTCCAAGAAATCCTGGATCGCCCCTGCAATAGCAGAGGGCAAATCTGGCCATGCACTACGTTGGTGATAAAAGCATCCCAACGACACGCTGACTGACCATCACGAAGTGCGCATACTTCTTCCACATTTGCACCATTTTCGTTTATGGTGCGGTCCTCAGCGTAGCCAATCGTTGTCTGACAAAATGCGTCTTGGCTGGCACATCATGGTCCAATGACCTCCCGAACCGCCTTTAAATTCAAGGCAGGGAAGACATTGAATGTACTTGGCCAGTATAGGGAAGCATCACCGGAGAGTCTTTTGGAGCATGTAGCTTCGTACTAGTATGTGTAACAGCATAGTCCTACGGATGTGAGGGAAATTCAGCTTGGCAAATATGGGAAATGTGGGCCTCTCAGTGAAATGTTGCGCAAAAAACATTTTCTGCTGCAAGAAGGGTTCGTAGGACAGGAGGACCGTCACCTGTTCGACACTAGACAGGAGCCCCCCCCCCCATGCTCCGGGGGCGCCACCCCTGGTGACACGAGGATCTGTTGAAGACAATGCCTGGTGAACGACTGGTGTCGCTGGCCATGGTCAGTCGCCTGGTGTCGCTCGCAATCGTCAGACGCCTGGTGTCGTTGGTCATGGTCAGTCGCCTGGTGTCGCTCGCAATCGTCAGACGCCTGGTGTCGTTGGCCATGGTCAGTCGCCTGGTGTCGCTCGCAATCGTCAGACGCCTGGTGTCGTTGGTCATGGTCAGTCGCCTGGTGCCGCTCGCCATGGTCAGTCGCCTGGTGTCGCTGGCCATGGTCAGTCGCCTGGTGCCGCTCGCCATGGTCAGTCGCCTGGTGTCGCTGGCCATGGTCAGTCGCCTGGTGCCGCTCGCCATGGTCAGTCGCCTGGTGTCGCTGGCCATGGTCAGTCGCCTGGTGCCGCTCGCCATGGTCAGTCGCCTGGTGTCGCTGGCCATGGTCAGTCGCATGGTGTCGCTCGCCATGGTCAGTCGTCTGGTGTCGTTGGTCATGGTCAGTCGCCTGGTGTCGCCCGCAATCGTCAGTCGCCTGGTGTCGTTGGTCATGGTCGGTCGCCTGGTGTCGCCCGCAATCGTCAGTCGCCTGGTGTCGTTGGTCATGGTCAGTCGCATGGTGTCGCTCGCCATGGTCAGTCGCCTGGCGTCGCTCGCGCTGTGGCGCTCTGGATGCCGATCGTCCCATGCGTGTATCGCCAGCACATGGGCCAGTTCCGCGGAGTGTAACTATCTCGCACAGTCACAGCACCTCAGGCATTTTACGCTTGGTAGCGGTGGGTATCTGCAATGGGTGCGCGGTCATTGGAAGAAACAACGATCACATTTGTGACCACATTTGAAGGCAGCGAAAAGTTTGCCATGGACACGGTATGCAATGGTTGATTTTTGACATATCAGGAAACCCTTGACATCACAGGAAAGAAGACATATCGGTACCCGAGAATGCGAAAAATTATTGCATCTACCTGCGTATTAGTGGCATTTAAAACAAATGTTCGCCATCATTTTTGTCCTTGAGGTTCCAAAACAATTTTTTTTTTTTAAACCAGGTTAGCCGAGATATTTTTAAGCTCATCAATTGGCATTAGAGACCAGTGCGCATGTCTCCGAAATCCTTCTAATTCAAGACATGTCATCGTGTGCTTCAAGTACCTCTCCTAAACATCGTGTAGAATGGAAGACCAAAAGTAAGTCACAGAAGTGTTTCGAGGCCCAGGGCGAGGGCAGTGGATCAGTGGTATGTTAAAGACAATTTGTGTATCATCTGTTCCATGCAACGCCGTGGATGCATTTCATGTGAATCCGTATCCCATGTTGCATGATTGCTGTAAGGTCTTTTTGAAAATGATTTCCTTTGATACACATCTGCGTTTCTACAGATCTACGTCAGGGATTTTCGACTACCATTTTCATACACTGAAGCCCCGCTACAGTCCAGGACTTGCGTGCAGGGAGCTAGAATCGCTTTTGAACTAGGGTGGGAGTGAAAAATTCCATCGCAATAAGACCGTGCGGGAGTGACAACATCAATTCACAAAAGATGGAGCTTATGAGCTCGTGACTGATGCCTCAGCAAACAAAGACATCTGTTTCATGTTGGCATGGACGTAATATCAGGAACCTGACAAAACTATCTCGTTTTTTAACATCTTAGCCCATTAAAGTGAAACGGAATACATTAACACGCGCTCGGGTGGGGAGGGGTGAAATTGACCCCCGCGAAGGTTTTTCCACAATGGTCTCCGAACGGCGCGGCGCAACCGCGCCAAGTTTTGTATAGCTGTAGAAAATGCAATAGCGGATCGTTTGACATCATAAATTTAAATGTAGCTTAAAACGTCGCTGACCTATGACAGGTCAAAGGCAGCCTATGGTTTCAGCGAAGGCAATTTCTAGGGGGATCGCTCAATCTGATACAACAACGGAGTGTTTGACAAAGAAATACATCTCTGAGATGCTTTCTTAGGCACCACAAATATTAAATGAGCGAATTACGTTGACCTAAGGTCAGGTATGCTGGTCAGACAGTACAAGTCAAAGACAGTACAAGTACACAAGTAGACAGTACAAGTAGACAGTACAAGTCAGACAGTCAAAGCCAACCTGATTTGTTACTCTAGGGCTTGCTGTATGGGGTGGTTTCTGGTGCTCATTTCGAATTTATTGACGGCAGGAACCGCATTATACATCTTCATTTGACTTCCTATAGGTCAGAACAGGCCATTGATCTAAGATGACCCGGGTCGAACGTTTTGTTTTAGAAACATACTGCCTAGCGTAATCTTTGTCGCTTATTCAAATGCAAAACGCAGAGCAGTCTTGTATCATTTTGGCCACCATGACCTTCCTAAGGTCAAATAAGGTCAATGACCTCAAATGGGCTTGTGACCTTTTACTTAGAGACAGTTGCCTAGGTTTTGAGAGCGCTTTAGACCAACCTGGAATTTGATATTGTTTGACCTTATTCCACCTGAAGGTCGTAACCTAGGAAGCTGAAACCTTAACCTAAGTAAGTTCACGTATAGGTCATCACACTCTGTAAATTTGGTGTATCTAGCTTTCTTAGTTCCCGAGATCTCAGAGGGGTGGGGGCGTCAAACTGACACCCCACCCGAGTGAAGGGCATCTAGGCGGCCAACCGGGCGCGTGTCAAAGCATACTTATTTCATGACAGTATTATGAGCATAACAAATTATTAACTCCAATAATTTGATGCTGCATTTTTCAATTCCCTTCCACAGCACTTTTAAAACAAAACAAAGCAAAGGAATTCAATAACAAAATAACAACAGAAAATTCAACGCGCATAAAACACTCAAACAAAAAAACCTTGGACTCCCACACATCAGCCCATCACCAAGTCAAACACAATTGGCATACTTCTGGCTTCTGTTAAGATGGGGTCAAGGAAAACAAACATTCTGTCCCCGTTCCATACAAAATACCAATGTTTATTTCCGTGAAAGTAGCCTGTACTAACCTTAAGAGGCCTTACATCATCTCATTCCGGATAACCTGTTTGCATCACAGCAGCAGTTATGAGTTACTGATTCTTGCACAATTCCTATTGCCACTTGCCATGCACTTGACCGACTTAACCTAACTTAGAGCAGCCCATATGATGAACATCATCCCAACTCACCTACCTGTTGACAGCAGCATTTATGATAAAAACATGATATTTAAAGCTAGTTTTTGGCTGGTTTCAACTTGCATTTTCATTCAGTTCATTTGTGTATGCTTGTTGATATCAGACCAAGTTGACAATACACAAATCAAAAAAACTTAAATCACTTTGAACAGCTTATTTTAACTGTCATGGTTAACCTATGTCAGGGGCAATAGTGGGTATGCTCCACAAAACAATCGCTCTTCTCCAAAAATAGCATAACTTTTAGATGACCATGCCAGTATTGCTGCTTGCATTTTCAGCTGCAGCAAATGCATCCATTTGGGCTTGTTTATTCATATTTTATGACAAAGTTTGAGATGTTGGTTTTACACTTTAAATGGGGTGGTGTGACTATTTGTTACATACCCATATTTAACTCATGTTATAATTGTTATGCAGCTTAGAGTATCCCGGTGTTAAACATATAGTGCATAAATACGGTACAGTCATTTGGCTGTCAGCAAGCCATGACAACTATAGAAAACAACTGGTTAAAGCAGCCATGAGGGACCACTTTAAGAAATTTGAGGCAAATAACCAAGAATACGGAACATAAAATAAGCCGATCGCATGCCTTGTGGCATCATAATTTGCCTTCTGGCAAAACTCATTGCATTAAAACAGAAAATGGCTATCTCTGGCTACCAATCATGTGTTGAAAGCAGGTAAGGTAAGCAATTGCTTGGTTCACAGGAGACTTACTGGCTTCTTCCTGCTCCCACAAAAACAAAAAAATCAGTAACTTTTGCATGGTCTGCTGGTAGACAGAGTCATCCGACTCACCTCCAAATATAAACATAAATCATGCCCACCAACCTTCGAGATTAAAATGCGAAACAATTAAGAGGTGTGTATGATAAACATCTCCAGATGGCAGAATTTCGCCATCAAACACTTCTGTATTAGCTGTGTCATGTCTGTCCCAAGGCTCTGTATGGCAGCATGGGAACTGCCTTGCGAGGTAGCCTGGTCAGTCAAACACAAGAAAGGCTTGGATTTATCATTATTGAACACCGCCATGAACCAAGAAAACGGTTAACCGAGGGTTTAAGAGGGTAAGAATGGCGACAAAAGTAAGTTCCGTGGTTCAAATTGTCTCCTTCATTCCCTGTAAATTGTTCACGCTTTGGTGCATATCAAGCATGTTTGGGCGGCTGGTGAATTAATCCAGTTATGTATGAAGTACATACAAGTTTCCAGTTGGAGCATCTCGCAGAGAAATTGGTCAAAATTTTAAGCAGCAGACGGTGCCTCTAAAGACAACCGAAAAGGAAGGAAAAATAAAGTGGTAACACACTGGTATGATACCAAGAAAAACAAAAGTAGCTAAATGAATATAAAGACTGGTACTTTTCTTGCAAAATTTTGTAATAAGCTGATTTGACAAAACATCTGTTAATATAAGTGCTCAAATGGTGATATTCAGCTTGTAAGTTTAATTTAGAACACATTTCCTATACTTTTCACTTATGCATTTCGGGAGTGATGCAATTTAGTGGTCAAGTTTCCTCGGGAAAAAAGAGATACGTGGAGTAAAATTCTCTACCAGGCCTTGCTGGCGTTTGCACCAGGCTGTGCTTTCGAGGTGTGGTGGTGAGGCCAGAAAAATAGGGGATGCGTGAAAACCTTGTATTTGGCGCACAGCTGCAGATTGTGATGCATTTTGTGATCAAACCAAACTTAACGCGTGCAAGCGGCTGGGGTCGCTGGGGTTCTTGGGCTTGGCGGTACCTGGCGTCCTTGCTCTGCACATACATGACATGATTCCGATGTAGGTGAGGGATGACATAGCCATAGGTGTCCAGGTTCTGCGGAGCCTCGTTTATGTTTGGTGGTTTCAAATCAGCTCGGTTTTGGACGACATCCGAAAACCTCAGAAAGGAAAATAGGGGTTTGACATGTGCGATCAGACAATGTCAGGCAGGAGTGAAAAATTCACCTAAAATATGGGGAAAAGGGGTGAAAAATTCCTCCTCCTAGGGTGTTACTTTACACCCAAAGTCCGTAATTCTAGGACACTGCTTGCAAGGCGATCTGACGCCAGCCATCTAAACTGGCGCCCGAGAGGGGGCCGAGCAAACCGAGGATTGAGTCCAAACAGCCGTCCGAGAGAGGGCCGAGCAAACCGAGGATTGAGTCCAAACTGGCGCCCGAGAGAAGGCCGAACAAACCGAGGATTGAGTCCAAACAGCCGTCCGAGAGAGGGTCGAGCAAACCAAGGATTGGTTCAAAACTGGCGCCCGAGCGGGCGCCGAACAAACCGAGGATTGAGTCCAAACTGGCGCCCGAGAGAGGGCCGAACAAACCGAGGACTGAGTTCATATTGCTGAAACAGTGGAGTCGCCCCTGCCCTCCGGGGACAGCGGAGGTGCGATGCCTCATGAGAGGTCCAGTCTCTGGCCCCAAAGGGGCGGCGCCCTGCATACACCCGATGTGGAATTTGCCCACATGTTTGGGACCCGGACTCTTATGTCACGACCGCTCTGGCGATCATGCAAGGCACCGTGGCAGGATTGTCTCAAAGCCTGCCCCGCTGCCTGTCTCTGGGATTTCCGCTCGTAAACAGAGACATGTCACAACGGCAGCAGCATCGCAGACAGAGGCGCGTTGGACAGCAGATCGGCCTGCGGAATCCGCGGTCTGTCCGGGCTTCCCAACCGCCCGGCGGTCACTGGTCTCTCATTTCTGACCCAGCTGTCATTCGAGATCTGCGGCGGTGGACGAGCGGCGCTCCTGCGGCTTGTGGTCACGGGCTGCGCCCTACCTGAAGCCGTGTGTACCGCCGAACCCAGCGGCATAGTTCGTCAAATGAGTAGGGGGCTGAGCAGTGAGGAAGTGTGCAGCCTGTCCTGAAATGACGCCAACAAATCGGTTTCTCCTCGGACTTGGCACGCTTTTGTAAGTTGTGGGGACGGGATCCCAAGATGGGGAGGGGGGGGGCGGGCTGGAACCCCCCACTGAGCAAGGGCCCCTGGTCGTCGTCCCCCCCCCCCCTCAGGCCTGCAGCAACGGTGCAACGGCGGCTTACCGGCTAGCATGGCTCGGAAGGCCTTCAAACGACTGGGAAGCCGTGATTGCAAATAAAGCGGTTTAGGTAGACGTGTTCGTGGGGACCCAGAAATTTATCCGAGGTGGTCCTCGCTTTTCGATGGGCGTTATGGAATTTACGGACGCCATTCAAAGTTTTACGACCGGTTTCGTTGACCAGGGGATGGGGAAGTTGCGCGAAGTCGCACAGTAAGCAAGGCGAGGTAAGTTTTGTCCGTTCAAAGCTGGTGATATTTGCTGGCGCTGTTTGTTGGTCAAAGTGCATATCTTTTCACCCTTCCAAACCTAATGCTAGAAGGAGATTTTTGCCGGGTGTAAAAGCTAAGGCAACAATTGGGCATTGACGTCGACTTACAAGATACTAAACAAACGCGGTGTATTACCCTATTTTCAACGAGTGCGTATGTATGCATATAAAGCAGACCATATCTAACGATCGGCGTCGTCATACGATCATGACTGCGAAAGCGTCAACTTCGGATTAAAAAAAATCCGACAGACCCGGACAGACCGTAAATGGTGGTGTAATGTTTCTTTGTCTGCTACGGTATCAAAGGTCACTACACGCTACTGGTTGTGAAGTGGACGACTGGACACGACGCTGAGCGTAGGTGTGTGGTGAAGTTACTATCTTTGGCATGGGGATCTGCCTTCGGTGGTTGATTTATTTTCAGAGTCTTTATGCATTTTACTTTTAGGGTTTTAAGCTCCAGTCCGACTTTGTTCCATCTGGTCCGCCCAACTTGCACTCGCTTCGATTTCAAATATCAAATGTCATTCGGTCCAATTCAGGAAAGCCGTCATATTACAAGGATCCAGCATAAGTTCATGGTATGTCGGCTCATTGACCAAGAAGGAAAATAAGGTGTGCGTGGTTATTATGTCCTCATAAACGAATATTCTCAGGCAGCCTTCATGTTCAGTGTTTTCCGATTCGTTTGAGCCGGACATGTATTGCCCCTTAAAATGAACTATTGAACCGGATGCGTGACTGCCCATAGAAATGGAGCATGCACATTTGCCATATAGAGCAGTGCACATACCAACACTAGAACGCCCTCTACCCTCGAAATGTTAAGTTTTGTTCGCTCTCGCCGCTGGATAACAGATAGAAGCTGAGCGGATAAACAATGCACAAACTTTACACAGCAAGAGCCACGAGGCACGTGAAGGTCTGAGAGGTTAAGCTGACGAGCTCGCTCCGGAGTACGGGAATGACCGAAGTCCTTCATGACTAGCCCTGTCCCCGTACCCCACAACCATGCGTGTCGCCACCCGTGACCGCTTTGAAAATGTGCTTTCGGCGGCCTAAGACGGCCTCTAGAGGGGCGTCATTACTTTTCGACCAGAAGGGACACGTCCGTCCCATCCCCCTCCCTCTCCCCCTTACTCTGGATTCCTCTCGGTAGGACTGTTACGCCGTTTAAGGGGAATGTTCCACATTTGAAAATATTCCAGCAAGCACATGATATGATGAAATAAGCTCACTTATACGTCATTACAACCATTGATATACTCTTAAGAAATAAAACCCGTTCTAGATAACGCAGTTTCTCTGTTTAGTAAATGTGCTCCTCAATACGTTATTGTTTGATCATGTCCCCGTACCTTGCACGGTATTGACCATTTGACCATTGGGCCATTTGACAACCGTTATATCTGGACATTGTGCTTGCAAAAGCCAGATATGGCTGAATCGACAATCCTTTCTTTTTTTGTCTCGATCGCCGCATGTCTAATGGAAGGGCACGATTTGATACAATAATTTACAAAATGACTTGTTTTCGCCAAAACAAAGAGGGCTGAATTCATGGAGGCAAAAATGTGCGTTCATCGGGCCGTCGGCTCAAATCCCAATCATTTAAAAGATTGACACCCCGCAGGGACGCTTCAGGAATCATTTGGCTCCCTCAAGGAAGCATTAACAGGCCGGGTACGGGAGTCAGCGGACCGAACCGTCTGGCGTTTGAAGATAGACTGGCAAGAGACTGCCACAGACTGCCATCCTAGGCTGGTCGTCTGGGTCGGCCGCCGTGTCGTGGCGCCTGCGTCGCTACCATCTTCAGCGGGTGGCGCTGAGGGGCTGGCGTTGGCCGCCGTGTCGTGGAGCCTGCGTCGTTGCCATCTTCAGCGGGTGGCGCTGAGAGGGCTGGCGTTGGCCGCAGTGTCGTGGCGCCTGCGTCGTTGCCATCTTCAGCGGGTGGCGCTGAGGGGCTGGCGTTGGCCGCCGTGTCGTGGTGCCTGAGTCGCTACCATCTTCAGCGGGTGGCGCTGAGAGGGCTGGTGTCGGCCGCCGGTAGTCTGGACTGGGAAACAGTGTTGCAGGAAGCAGTCTGTCAATGTAATACCATGTGCCCGGTGCGGGACGTCGTACATGACGCCAGGATAACGAGCACTGAGCCCAGTTTTGAACTGCTCAACAGTGGATGACGGTACTATTTCTGCTGAAAGAGCGCTCCGATTATTGACGACCCGAAGGCTCAATGGAATCCGACTGACGAAGGTCTTAACGGGTGGGTTTCTCAGCTTCCACTGCTGTCCGCTTGCCACTTCCGAGTCGTGTCTTGTCAGGGACTAGTCCATCGGCACAGGCATGCCTTCGTGAAACACCTGGAACACCGCAACCATATCTCCCCTGCGATGACGGTAGTACAGTGGAGGCAGTTAGAGGAGTTAAAGCTTCTCGGTACCTTCATTGCCATATTTCCTTTACGTATGTTGATATTGTGAGTGCAGTTTATCTCTCCAGTCGGTGTTTTGCAGTGTCCCATCCTTGCTTTCTCAGAAGGTCTTTGTGGCGGGACTGCATGAAACCTCCCCAATGACATCAGTTTGTACTGCAAACCCTGCGGCAAGTGGGTCTTCCGACGCGTCAAAGAAGCTGGTTTTCACCGAGCTGTACAACTCCAATACCTTGTTTACCTGTGGACGAAGTTGGACCCTGTGGTCCATTGTTCACTGTAAAAGTCCAAATACAGAATATCACTATAAAGCATCACGTATGCCTATGAAACTTGGATTAAACTCAGCACCGTTGTGCGAACACTTTTCATGTTTCGGCAGGCACCTATTTTCATGTAACGTTAATATCTCGATGCATACGTCTTAGTAACTGGCTAGTGGCATGCCATGGGCTATGACCAGGCCAAGAGAGAAATGAACCATATCAGAGGAAAGGCCCGTTTTTGGCCAATTTTGGGGGTGGATTTCAAAATTGTTCCCGGTTTAGCTCATTGGTTTGGTTAAGCATGGCTGTCTGAACATACACAACGGGCGTGGTGCAAACAATCTAAAACTAGTGAGCGCCATACTATCAGCAGATTACGGACTACGCACAGGCACGAAGCCACCAGCAGGTCCAACCGGTCAAATCTATCCATAAAACGTTCACTGGCTATTGAACTGAGCAGTGGCCGCAACCAGGGGCGTAGTTGAAATGAGTTTGGGAAGGGACTGAGCAACGAAAAATGACCAGACTACCCCAAAAGACACCAGAAAACGGCTTTCTTTCAGGATTTGGGCCTCTCTTCACGAGGTTGTGGGAGCTGGAACCGAAGTTGGGGTGGGGGTTGAATGGGGGTTGGAATGGTTAATGGAGTGACATAACTTGGTGCCGTTTAAATATCACACTGAAGCGTATTTTTTATTTTTACAATTTTGTGGATGCCCTGTGCAAAGGTTACCGTACATAAAAACGAAAATGTCGATTCCACATTTACTCTTCCAGTTCCATCACCAGATTCTAGCACCACTTCAGGGTGCTGTAAAGGCTAGTCGGTTCTTATCATCAGTTTAAAAACCGGACAAATGAAAGATGAACAGGCGCTCGGACTGCGTTTTACATGCAGTCGTGCATGTCCTAAATGGCTCAGAGATGCTTCATCAGATGCGTCAGTACTTTTGTCCGCCCGCTAGCCACTGCTGGTTGGAAGCTCGGGCTCGGGGCGGGGTCGAAGCCGCGCGGCCTATGGTGCCTGCAGAGCCGGCTGTGAAAGTTTTTTGTCACTGAGATTTGCGAGCGTGCATGTTCCAAACTTCAGTACATTACCTGTCGCACTCGCTAACTCTGACTCAATGCTAAAATTTCCAGACAAAGATGGGTTGGCCATGGTAGTACAAGTTTTTCAACCCATTTTTAGGGGTCTCCCAGATCAGAGGGCCCTTTTTTAGGGACGGCGTCACCGGAAGGAAAAGGAGACGCCCCCCCCCCCCCCTCTATCACCAGATTGAAGGGTGCAGTTTACCTTTTCTAACACCCTTCTTGCAGAAGAAAAGATATTCTTTGCACAGGGTTTCCTGAGGAATAGCTATTTCCGATTTTTACCACAATGAATTTTTCTCACTTAGATAGGATTATATTGTTACAAATACTAGTGTGATGCTTCTACGGCTTCAAAAGATCGCTTGGAGATGTTTCCCCACGCTAGAAAGATAGCTTTTAAAAAATTGAGAAACAATATTGATGAATTTTGCTGTGATAACTACATTATAATGCAGCATCATTTTGTTTTCGATCAATTGTCTTTTAACGGGTTTTGTGTGATTAAGCTTTGATTTGAAATAAAGACAGTGCCTGAGCGGGCTGGGCCGGAGGACGCAAGTCTGTCTGCCTTTATGCTTACGGGACGTAAAAAAAACCGAAATGCGACGCAAAACTTAGCATGTTTTCATGCATCCTTTTGTACCCGGATACATTTGTAATTTCCAAGCAGGTCATTGCGTGGGGTGGGGTGGATCTGCGGTAAATGTCTAAAATTTGAACCCACATATTTTCTTTGCATGTAGACAGATGTGGAAAATATGATAGAAGTGGTAGGCTACATGTGCAGCTATCGGTTCGCTTTAGTCTTTCAGCATTCTATGGTTTTAAATATTAAAGCACAAGTACTTTCAGCGATATTCCGGCGGTGGTTGGCTAGAATAGTGGAAACCGGGAACGGGGAGCCGGAAACCAGATACAGAAACTTCAAAAGTTATTGCCCCTGAGTGACCGGGCTCGCTTTTTCTGCATCATCGTCAATCAAACATATGCGTAACACGTTTATGTCTTTCGACTTCTGGAGCTTCCTAACTGGATTCATTTTAGTAGTTGAATAGAATGATTGAGAAACGAGCTCTTAGTTCACTATATCAAGGTAAAATGTACTTTTTTGAGTTATAACACTTGACTTATCCAATGGCAATGACCTGACCTGCAATGACGGTTAAATTTGCGCACAAGATGGAAAATATGTTCAACGAAATTTTGAGGCGTAGAAAAGGATGGGGCCCAGGGGATCATGGCACCCTGAGCCGAAGGGCTTACGCTGGGCACTATGCGATTTCGCAGGAAGTCGGTCCAAATTCGCAGGTTTTTGTAGGACATTTGGCATTTGGCCCGGCGGGAACTATTTTGCATACGTGCCTGAGAAAATTGTGATAAAAATTTCGTGCACATTGCTAGATTTCATTTTCTCGGTGGAGTGGAAAATCTTTAAGTAGTCACAAACATCCCCCACCAGTCGGGAACGGTTTTTTGCCCCGTACTGCACATGAAAGCAACAAACCTAACATGCCTCTGGTTCTGAGTCAATTATGTGACCCCCTTTCATTCATTTCCTCCCACTTTCCAAGCTCGTTGCATTGCTGTCCCTGGTTGCGCAGAAGCAGCGTATACCAGTCTCACGGAGATACCCAGGATAAGCGCCACCAAACGGACAAAGGGGCAACAGCCCTGTTGTCATTTGCCAAGGGGACAAATACATTTCCCCTTCCCGCCCGCTCTCCGAATATGAGGCACAGCGTGCAGGAACTCCTCTCTGAAGTCGTCAAACCTGGTCGTCTCATCATGACCCTGCCCGCAAGTTCAACCACAGCTGAATGCAGTTTCAGCCCGCGGCGAGGGCCGTGAAAACTTGCTTCTCTTAAAGACGGTGCATAGGGGATTA